>NC_053489.1:137284641-137597349 GCF_905171775.1 Rana temporaria
TTTTTCATCTCTCATCTCCACAAAATAAAGGCTAACCATTCTGCAATCCCAAGATAAGAACCAAGATAGTTAATTGCTCATCTTACATACCACAGGAAGTCTGCAAAATACACAGCTCTGGCTTTCTGAAATAATCATTATTAAACACAAAAAAAGACCGCTTTCCTGAATTGCCTTTTTCTACCTCCTGGAAAAAGATAACAGGTCTCAGGCCTCGTACACACGGGCCGAGGAACTCGACGTGCCAAACACATCGAGTTCCTCGGCCAGTCAGCACTGAAGCCGCCGAGGAGCTCGGCGGGGCGAGAGCTCCCATTGAACAACGAGGAAATAGAGAACATGTTCTCTATTCCTCGCCGAGCTCCTCGTCGGCCTACCTCGGCAGAATTCAGCCAGAAACTCGGTCGGAAGCTGAATTCTGCCGAGGAAACTGGTCGTGTGTACGGGGCCTCAGTCTTGCATGCACGCAAATATCTCAAGTCCGGAATCAACTTAAAGCCTGGTACAAAAAAAAACTGATAGCTCCAGTCAGAGCCGCTGTAATAACCATCCGACATTGGTACGGCACTAAACTGTTATGTTCTGACAGAGGGATGCCCCCCCTGCTAGAACCACTCCAATCAGTGCTCTCTGCCATTGGCAGAGAGTGCTGATCAGGAGTCAGTCGGCTGCTGGTTTTCCATCATGCTTGTCTAACAGAAGCCAGCTTCTCTCGGACAGATTGACATAAACACGGGCTGAATGTCAGACATTGTTTTTTTTTTTTGCATCGGCAAATGTCTCTCGATGTTCGGCCTGTGTGTACCAGCTTAACTCTCCTCTTCCTAGATTCCTCTCTGTTTACCAAACCTGCTGTAATACATTTGGGGTAGATTTACTAAAACTGGTGCACACAGAATATGGTGCAGCTGTGCATGTTAACCAATCAGCTTCTAACATCAGCTTGTTAAATTTAAGCTTTTACAATTAAACCTGGAAGCTGATTGGTTTACATGCAGGCTGCATCAGATTTTGCATGCTTCAGTTTTGATAAATTTTACCCCATGGTGTCATGTAGCACACACCAGTTCCTCTGTAAAATGTCAAAAGACTAACCACACTCGCCTGTTTAGTGCAGTCCTAGTTCACTGTGCCCCAAGCCTCAGCAATGGTGTTTTACACTTATAGCACCCTTGTCCTAAAAGGGCTGCAAGTAAATTTATTTGTGCTAGGTGGTAACTAGCCTGGCTAATTTGTAGTAATGATCCACTGGTTTCTGTCCTAAGCTTAAGTTTAATTTGTAGTCTCTCTCTTCTGTCGATGGTAGCACCGTTGCCTTTGGCATTAGGATGATGGATTACAGTGAATTCAAGTGCATGAGTAGATGTATTTTGTCTTCCAATTAGAAGGAGTCAGGTGATCAGGGTTCTTTCCACCCAGGCAGCGGCCTGGGTGGTGTATGTGTGTGGAGCAGCAGCAGTATTAGGCCTGAAGCCTGAGGCCTAACCACATAGAGACTCAGCCTGAGGGGAGCCTGATTGTTTGCCAGAGATAAAGGAGAAGCATTTGCCAGAAAGACGACCACTTCTGTGTAAGAGCAGACGCTTCACCAGCGGGCATGGTGAAAGTAAGTGGGAAAGCTTCAGTAGAGGCTCATCCAAGAATACAGCGGGTAGCTGTGAGTAAAGCTTTAAGGAGTACAGCGGGGTAGCTGTAAGTAAAGCTTAACCAGTTGCTTACTGGGCACATATACCCCCTTCCTCGACCAGAGGACTTTTTGTGATTCGGCACTGCGTCGCTTTAACTGACAATTGCGCGGTCGTGCAACGTGGCTCCCAGACAAATTGACGTCCTTTTTTTCCCACAAATAGAGCTTTCTTTTGGTGGTATTTGATCACCTCTGCGGTTTTTATTTTTTGCGCTATAAACAAAAATAGAGCGACAATTTTGAAAAAAAATAATAATATTTTTTACTTGTTGCTATAATAAATAGCTCAATTTATTTATTTTATATTTTTTTCTCAGTCTAGGCCGATACATATTCTACATATTTTTGGTAAAAAAAATCGCAATAAGCGACTGGTTTGCGCAAAAGTTATAGCGCCTACAAAATAGGGGACAGAATTATTATTATTTTATTTATTTTTTACTAGTAATGGCGGCGATCTGCGATTTTTATCGGTACTGCAAACATTATGGCGGACACATCGGACACTTTTGACCACATTTTTGGCACCATCACATTTATACTGCGATCAGTGCTATAAATATGCACTAATTACTGTATAAATGTGGACTGGCATTGAAGGGGTTAACATAGGGGGTGAGGGACGGGTTAAATGTGTACCTAGTGTTACTAACTGTGGGGAAGGGGACTGACTGGGAGGTGACCGATCTGTGTCCCTATGTACAAGAGACACAGATCGGTCTCCTCTCTCCTGACAGGACGTGGATCTGTGTGTTTACACACAAGATCCACGTCCTTGTCTCTGTAACCGCCAATCACGGGAGCCTGGCGGACATCGCGGCCGCCAGGCACGCGCATCGGCATCCAGTGATGCGGAGGGCACGCTCGCACGCCCCCCAGTGGCCAGGAGGAGCGGAGGCCGTAAAAGACGGCGACTCAGAGAATTAGAACCACCCTGCGGCCGTATAAAGTCGTACGGCCGTCGGGAAAGTGGTTAAAGAGAAGTACAGAGGGTAGCTGTGAGTTCAGTGTTTAGCTGTGAGTCAATCCCGAGGGACCCAGCAGGTAGCTGTGAGTCCAGGAACCAGTGTGTAGAGTGGGTGAAGCTTGAGAAACAGCGGGTAGCTGTGTGTTGAGCTTGAGGGATCCAGCAGGTAGTGAGAGTCCAAGAAGTCCAGTGGGATACTGCAAGCTGAGCTTGAATAGTACAGCACTGTTTGAAGTGGTTGGTTATCAAATCTAATCATCCAGTAACATATTGCCATCTGTGATTACCCCAGCGGGGAATGCCTGATAGACCCATCTGTTATTCAGGGGTCAGAGAGTGAGGTGAGAGGCTTGGGCTATACGGTGGTGGATGCACTGATAAAGACGCACATTTGATGTTTTATGAGCACCCTAATCACCACTGAGGAGAACCTATTTGTCAACTCTTCATGTCATATTTCTCTTTTACTTAAAGGGGACTTTTTAAGAATTTTAAATATTGTATTTAGTTTTTATGGTATCATAATGTTATTGGCGTTGCACTGCTCCTATTTTATACAATTTATTAAAAGGACATCCATATATTGACCTTTAGTATACAACAGCTCATGTTGGGATTTGTTTTTATGTTTTTGTTGTGCTGACCGAACCTATACATTTTTAAAAAGTGGACTGGTGCCCATCTTTCCATCTTGCACTATACCCACCATGCCTCGTAACCTGCACCCTGAGGAGGAATGTCAGCTCTCCCTGACTGGCCACTCCTCCAGAGTGCGCCCCAGGCGAGGCCACTCCTCCAGAGTGCGCCCCAGGCGAGGCCACTCCTCCAGAGTGCGCCCCAGGCGAGGCCACTCCCCCAGAGTGCACCCTAGACGTGGCCATTCCCCCGGAGTTCGACTTCCACAAGGAGACTCCACCATAAGAACCCTCGATCATCACAGAACCGGAAAAAGGAAAAAGAACCAGAAAAAGGAAAAATAGAAAAAATAAAAGACAGTATGAGTGCGCCCCAGGCGAGGCCACTCCACCAGAGTGCACCCTAGGTAAGGCCACTCCACCAGAGTGCGCCCTAGGTGAGGCCACTCCACCAGAGTGTGCCCCATGCGAGGCCATTCCCCCAGAGTATGCCCTAGCCGAAGCCATTCCCCCAGAGTGCGCCCCAGGCGAAGCCATTCCCCCAGAGTGCGCCCCAGGCGAGGCCACTCCTCCAGAGTGCGCCCCAGGCGAGGCCACTCCTCCAGAGTGCGCCCCAGGCGAGGCCACTCCCCCAGAGTGCACCCTAGACGTGGCCATTCCCCCGGAGTTCGACTTCCACAAGGAGACTCCACCATAAGAACCCTCGATCATCACAGAACCGGATAAAGGAAAAAGAACCAGAAAAAGGAAAAATAGAAAAAATAAAAGACAGTATGAGTGCGCCCCAGGCGAGGCCACTCCACCAGAGTGCACCCTAGGTAAGGCCACTCCACCAGAGTGCGCCCTAGGTGAGGCCACTCCACCAGAGTGTGCCCCATGCGAGGCCATTCCCCCAGAGTATGCCCTAGCCGAAGCCATTCCCCCAGAGTGCGCCCCAGGCGAAGCCATTCCCCCAGAGTGCGCCCCAGGCGAGGCCATTCCCCCAGAGTGCGCCCCAGGCGAGGCCATTCCCCCAGAGTGCGCCCCAGGCGAGGCCATTCCCCCAGAGTGCGCCCCAGGCGAGGCCATTCCCCCAGAGTGCGCCCCAGGCGAGGCCATTCCCCCAGAGTGCGCCCCAGGCGAGGCCATTCCCCCAGAGTGCGCCCCAGGCGAGGCCATTCCCCCAGAGTGCGCCCCAGGCGAGGCCATTCCCCCAGAGTGCGCCCCAGGCGAGGCCATTCCCCCAGAGTGCGCCCCAGGCGAGGCCATTCCCCCAGAGTGCGCCCCAGGCGAGGCCATTCCCCCAGAGTGCGCCCCAGGCGAGATCATTCCCCCAGAGTGCGCCCCAGGCGAGGCCATTCCCCCAGAGTGCGCCCCAGGCGAGGCCATTCCCCCAGAGTGCGCCCCAGGCGAGGCCATTCCCCCAGAGTGCGCCCCAGGCGAGGCCATTCCCCCAGAGTGCGCCCCAGGCGAGGCCATTCCCCCAGAGTGCGCCCCAGGCGAGGCCATTCCCCCAGAGTGTGCCCCAGGCGAGGCCATTCCCCCAGAGTGTGCCCCAGGCGAGGCCATTCCCCCAGAGTGTGCCCCAGGCGAGGCCATTCCCCCAGAGTGTGCCCCAGGCGAGGCCATTCCCCCAGAGTGTGCCCCAGGCGAGGCCATTCCCCCAGAGTGTGCCCCAGGCGAGGCCATTCCCCCAGACTGCGCCACAGGCGTGGCCACTCCCCCAGAGTGCGCCCTAGATGTGGCCACTCCCCCAGAGTGCCCCCCAGATGAGGTCACTCCCCCAGAGTGCCCCCCAGACGAGGTCACTCCCCCAGAGTGCCCCCCAGGCGAGGTCACTCCCCCAGAGTGCGCCCCAGGCGAGGCCACTCCACCAGGAGACTCCACCAGAGTGTGACTTCCACAAGGAGACTCCACCAGAGTGCGACTTCCACAAGGAGACTCCACCAGAGTGCGACTTCCACAAGGAGACTCCACCAGAGTGCGACTTCCACAAGGACACTCCACCAGAGTGCGACTTCCACAAGGACACTCCACCAGAGTGCGACTTCCACAAGGACACTCCACCAGAGTGCGACTTCCACAAGGACACTCCACCAGAGTGCGACTTCCACAAGGACACTCCACCAGAGTGCGACATCCACAAGGAGACTCCACCAGAGTGCGACGTCCACAAAAAGAAACCAGAACGTCATGTTCGATTTAAGCTTCCTCCAGGAATGGACAATGAAACTAATACACGACGAAAACATAGCCGTCTCTTTCAGAAAGCATTAAAGAAATACCTCCACCAAAAAGTTCCACTAAAACATTGTGATCGCCCTATGATTCCTTCAGAAGGCGACAATGACACTGAGACTCCACAAAAAAGTGGCGCTCGATGTCAGAAAGAAAACAAGAAGGAAAACAAGAAGGAGAACAAAGAAAACAAGAAAGAAATTCAAAGACCAGAAGTATCATCAGCCCCCCCCTGCAGAAGAACCCTCGATCATCATGGACAAAAGACAAAAACCAGAAAAAGAAACAAAAATAGAAAAAAATAAGACAGTACGAGTTGGACAGGCTGTGAAGCGAGGTTGGAAGCCAGTAGATTTTTTCTTTTCTGCAGGCGTGTGTTGGACCTACTGTGAGGGGAGGTTGGAGGACGTAAAACATTTATTTAACTGCAGGCGTGTGTTGGTCCAGCTGTCAGGGGAGGTTGGAGGCCGGTAGACTTTTTTTTTCTGCAGACATGTGTTGAATCTGGACCACATCCGGAAGTTAATTTCACATATGACTGCAAATATATGCAACCAATACCTCTGTTGTGCGCCACAGACGAGGCCACTCCTCCAGAGTGCGCCCCAGGCGAGGCCACTCCTCCAGAGTGCACCCCAGGCGAGGCCACTCCAGAGTACGCCCCAGGCGAGGCCACTCCTCCAGAGAACGCCCCAGGCGAGGCCACTCCACCAGAGTGCGCCCCAGGTGAGGCCACTCCACCAAGGTGCGCCCCAGGCGAGGCCACTCCACCAGAGTGCGCCCCAGGCGAGGCCACTCCACCAGAGTGCGCCCCAGGCGAGGCCACTCCACCAGAGTGCGCCCCAGGCGAGGCCACTCCACCAGAGTGCGCCCCAGGCGAGGCCACTCCACCAGAGTGCGCCCCAGGCGAGGCCACTCCACCAGAGTGCGCCCCAGGCGAGGCCACTCCACCAGAGTGCACCCCAGACGAGGTCACTCCACCAGAGTGCGCCCCAGGCGCTTGAGAGTGCAAAATCTGGTGCAGCTGCGTGCATGGGGCTTACACTGTCCTTGTGCACTTCTCCTTGTGCAGTGCAAATATATGTATCACCTGTGTACTTTCGTATAGGTGCTATGCTTAAATTTAGTGGGAGAATGAGAGAGTTATGTTGCTCTCGTTCTTTGATTGGCTAAATTTGTCTGTCACCAAATCTGGATTGTCCTGTGGGTCAGTCTGTGCCCCAGAGATGCAGTCTCATCTCTGGGCGGCAGGTGGCGCCAGAAGGGTCCAGGCAGAGCCGCTTCTTCCCAGCAGCCAATTGGAGGAGTTTTCCCTCGCGGGGCATGCTGGGGAGGGGTATTTCTGTGGCGAAGCACATGACGGGCCCCACCACTATGGCCTACCAGGCCGGGGCACGCGTGCTACGCGGAGTTCCTGACTCTGGGCTCTCATAGCCCAGAGCAACTGATGCTACAAAGGGGCCCCATTGACTTACTGGGTCCCCATTTCTATTGAGAAGATCCCAAGCTGGGTGCTGTTCGGTGGGGGATCGGTCTGAGGAGAACCCGGAGGCAGGTGATCCAACAGGGCTTGAACGAACCATCGGGGATCTGGGTGACCGGACACTGACAGGTTACATTTAAACTGTCAGTCGGTGACCCAAAGAGACATACTGGGAGGATTCGCTCAAACGTTCACAATTTCAGCCTTAGGCCTGTGGCAGAGGTCTCATCTAATATCTTGATTTAATCAGAGCCAAGTCGGTGGCAGAGACTTGTTCCTCCCAGAAGCTTTAAGTGGCGTTTTGGCTGCCAGGCCTGTGAGAGAGGTCTGTCCAGGGGCACTTTTACCCACTCCGGCTGGAGTGGGGACGCAGATTAATACAACTACAAAAAGGGGCAGGACTGCCTTTACTATCCATAGCCTGATACTGTGAAGTTGCTCTTCCTTCACCAACCTATCCTGTCTACCTCAAGTTTACATGTTGGTCGTGTTTGACCGGGAAAATAAAGCATTTGAAAACGTCAACCAACGGTCCTGGACATTCTGTTACTGCTCTCAGCACTTCCATCACCCCTGGACACAGTATAGAGGTAACTTAAACACGCTGATCCCAAATCTAATCAGCGGCTCCTCCGGGGGTAGCGCTACATATAAAAGAGCATTATTCACATTAAAAATGCTACCCACAAGTGTGCAGTCTACCCATGCATTCAGAAGGGGATTAACTCTCCCTGGTAACATCCAATTGGGTGCCAGCACTCTCATACAGAATCCAACAGGTTATGGTCACTTCCTTCCACAGAAACCTGGCCCCCACCCTAACCCAAAGCATTTCAAAGGTCCAGATATCTTCCTTATCAGGGGTGAAAAGACAACTTCTATCCCTAATTTATATACCAGATGTAAACCAGATCCATTAATCTATCGCTTAACCACTTAACCCCCGGACCATATTGCTGGTCAAAGACCAGAGTACTTTTTGCGATTCGGCACTGCGTCGTTTTAACTGACAATTGCGCGGTTGTGCGATGTGGCTCCCAAACAAAATTGGCGTCCTTTTTTCCCCACAAATAGAGCTTTCTTTTGGTGGTATTTGATCACCTCTGTGGTTTTTAGTTTTTTGCGCTATAAACAAAAATAGAGCGGCAATTTTGAAAAAAATGAATATTTTTTACTTTTTGCTGTAAATATCCCCCAAAAATATATAAAAAAACTATTTTTTTCCTCAGTTTAGGCCGATACGTATTCTTCTACATATTTTTCGTAAAAAAAATTGCAATAAGCGTTTATTGATTGGTTTGCGCAAAAGTTATAGCGTTTACAAAATAGGGGGTATTTTTATGGCATTTTTATTAATATTTTTTTTTTACTAGTAATGGCGGCGATCAGCGATTTTTTTCGGTACTGCGACATTATGGCGGACACTTCGGACACTTTTGACACATTTTTGGGACCATTGGCATTTTTATAGCGATCAGTGCTATAAAAATGCATTGAATTGCTATAAAAATGCCACTGGCAGTGAAGGGGTTAACACTAGGGGGCGGGGAAGGGGTTAAGTATGTCCCTGTTTTTTCTTACTGTGGGGGGGGGGGGTGGACTCACTAGGGGAAATCACTGATTTTCTGTTCATACATTGTATGAACAGAGGATTAGCATTTCCCCCCCTGACAGGACCGGGAGCTGTGTGTTTACACACACAGCTCCCGATCCCCGCTCTGTAACGAGCGATCGCGTGTGCCTGGCAGCGTTCGCGCCCGCCGGGCACGCGCACAGGAGTCGGGGGCGAGCGCCCTAGTTCCCTGCGAGACAGCCGAAGTAGAGCTACAGGCTCTCGCGCAGGAGAGCCAACCTGCCGCCGTAGAATGACGGCGGCAGGTCGGCAAGTAGTTAATGGGCAGTACTGGTTAAAGCAGTAATAAACCCAAAAGCAAACATTTATTATATTGCAGCTTACCAATTCTTAGATGTGATGGCTGTAATAGTTTCCTTTTTTAGGCTTTTTTTTTTCTATTTTTATCTGGTACTCTCCAGCAGCATGTATCAGTTTACATCGATGAGACAAACAACTTAACACTGTCAGGGGAGATTAAAATAATGAATTGTCACTTAGGGATATCCTCTATCCACGGATGATGGTGACAACTTTCTGCAGGGACAAACCCATTGACGTCAGACTCTTTGTGGTATATCAGTGTTTTGACTTTTCCCATCTACTATTTTGATTACTACATCCAGAAAGTTCACCTCACCTTATGGGAAGGCTTACTTACATTTCGGTATGCAGCAAGTGAAGTGATTCATGTTGGCATGTATATGAATCACTAATGCTTGAAGAGGAGACATTGCTTCTCAGCAGCAACTTGACCTAATTACTGTATATAGAGAAGTACTTGCATGCATTCTGAGCAGTCGCCTCATTAGTCCAACTCCCAGAACAGTTAAAGTTCCTGTTAGAATATTAGGAAAACTGTTATGAAGTGTGAAAAAAGGTTATTAATAAAACATTCACTTTATAAAAAGATGGGGGAAAAATAACCAATATGTTTCATCTTTATAAAGAGTTTGTAAGTCTTAATAACCTGTCAGTGGGATAAAAAATAATTGTTAGATGTAGATAATACATGTTTCATATAGATATAAAATACATCAGCTTGATGTAATTTATCTTTTTCAATATGTGTTAAAGTGGTAGTAAACCCTTACAGACCACTAGATTAAGGCTTACCTGTAGGTGCAAGAAATATCTCCTAAACCTACACGGTTTAGGAGATATTTCCAAAAGACATGCACCGATGTCTACGGCGCATGCGCCGTAGACAATGGCGCGCAGGCGCACTGAGCGTGCCGTTACTAATGGCGATCATGCCGTTAGTGGCGGCACCCGCGCAGGATTGACGTCATCGCGGCTCCAGCCAGTCACAGCACCGGAGCCGCGTTTCGAGGAAGACACTCGGGGACAGATGGCTGCGATGGAGGAGAGGAATGAGCACCGCTGCATGGGCTTCAATCTCAGGTAATTAATACATAATGAGTTAGTATAACATACTAGCTCATTATGTATTACTTACCTGAGATTGAAGCCCATGCAGCGGTGCTCGTTCCTCTCATCCATCACAGCCATCTTTCCCCGAGTGTCTTCCTTTAAATGTCTTGCTTTAAAGAGGAAGTAAACCTTCTTAAAAAAAAATCTGAAAAAAAAACTCTGTAAGTAAAAGGCATAATTAGCTAGTGTGCGTAGCATACTAGCTAATTATGCCTTTTTCTTGCAGGGTTTTTTTTTCTGATTTTTTTTTAAGAGGGTTTACTTCCTCTTTAAAGCAGGACTCTAGTCTGTTTTTGTTTCATCTGCTTCCTAATGGGGCTTGTTGTAAAAAAACATGCTGCTCTTTAATCTTCTCTCCTTTCCACACTGTGGGTTTGATTTACTAAAACTGGTTCCGCTCTGCATAGAAACCAATCGACTTCTAGTTTTTTTTTCTTTTGTGTCAAAGCTTAATTGGGCAAGCTGTAGTTAGAAGACGATTGACTACCATGCACAGCTGCACCAGATTTTACACTCTCCAATTTTAGTAAATTAACTCCAGTGTGTCTCTGAATTTTCATTGGAGGGCATTATAGCAGGTGCACTTCTTGTTTGTTTGATGCCCATTTTGCCACAAGACCAACTGGCTTTCATAGACATGCTCCCCTGGTCTAAAGTGGATTTCGGTCGCAGCTGCTTCATCTTCTATGGTTCATGAAAGTTCCAAAGACCCAGTTTTAACTGGATGGAAAAGGGTATCAATTCTTTGCACACAGACAATGGGTACTCAGAAATTTCTCTCCCGTAGTTGGTATATTACTCAAAGTAGTGATTATTCAGTGTGATCCACACTGCAAGCACATTTACCATAATCTTGTTTTACCTGGATAGGAGAGAGTTATGTGCAGATGACCCCCCTCCTCCTTATGAACACTGGTTAGTATAGACCCCATTATTCCTCTGCCGCTGACATGTACGGTATGTTGTGTGCTCTCTATGTGTGGATTCAGTGCTGTTTATAAGTACAGCTGATTTGCAGTATTGTTTGGTTTCAATGATTTTTATTCAATTGTTTCACAATAAAGAGTACAAAAGTGTTACTTATGAATTCGTACAGTATAAAACATTAATGTAATGTATAATTATCCAAACATTTGAAGAATAGAGTATCATCTTTTTCAATTTATGTTCCTTCAGTTAGGGGTCTATGCTTAGGATATTGTTGGTATTTTCCATATCTCTATGAAGTGACCCATTGGAGTGATCAATTGTTATTTTAATTGTAACATTATCAGAATGTTTCTCAATATTCATATATTTTTTTGGACTAATTAACCTTTTCTCACATAACTCCAAATTAACAGTCAGCTTTTGACACTCAGCATAGTACAGGTATGCTGAGTATCTATCTGATATATTCTTGTAAGGAGTCTATCCTTTCCAATGAGGAGATTCCATCTCTTGACATCCCGAATAATGACCCCAGTAAGGGAGTAGTCCCCATTCAGGGCATGTCAGAGATTATGTGTGATGACCCTCATTATTTTATATCAGGGATCAATTAGGGTTAAAGAGAGAAAGAATAAGGAATGAGAGAAGAAAGAAGGAAGGAGATATAAAGAAGTAAAGAATGACCCCACTCTCCGATTTCCACCACTCCCGCTCTACCCTGACATAGATTGGGGATCCCCCGTCAGATACCAGACCCATGGGCTCCAGATTTTCTCGAACATCTGCATTTTGTCATTTAAGGTTGCTGTCATGCGCTCATTGAGCATAATCTAGGAAAGTTTGTATTTGAGCTGGTCGAATGGCACTGCTGACGATTTCCAGGATTTAGCAATTATAATTTTTGCTGACGTAAATATAAACGCTATGAGTTATGTCTGGGGTTTCGATGCTGACTCCACCTTACAACCCAGCAGTGCCTGTCTCAGAGACTTGGGTGAGAGTGTAAATAAAGTTATACACCCTAATCCAATACTGCCTCACCTTAGGGCACTGCCACCACACATGGTACATCGTTTCCACCTGTCCGAATCCACGGAAACATAAGGGAGATGCCCCCGGGGTTAATGTAACAAGTCTTGCCGGGACCATGTACTATCTTAATATAACTTTATAATTTTCTTCTATTATTTTTGTGTTTATGATGGATTTCAAGGTCCCTTGGGCTATAGTATGCCATTCATTCAGCTCAATACCTTCCTGGAAGTCTGCTTGCCATCTTTCCATATACTCTAGCTTTACAGAGGAGTTTGTCAAAACAGTGTAAATTCAGAGATATATTCCTTTGACACAAATATTCCATAGGGGACATAATAGTTATATTTTAATTCTGCGATATACTATTCAAGCATTGTGTTATCTGTTTATATCAAAAGAATTCTGAGGTTGCGCATCCAAAATGTCTTCTGATGGATCGGAAAATAATTCCTGTGGCTCAAGCGGAGGGTATATGGTGGTGGTGGTGTTGGTGGCGAGCCACTCAACCAAGTCTGGTGCGTCCTTTGACGTAATCGAACAAACATTGTGCCACTTCCCACTTTGGCTCCGGCCTGGTGCTCCTGCCTTACCCCTACCACCCCTGCGGAAGGGCCTGCCTCTTCCTCTGCTTGTCATTTTTTAAATGACCCTGTGACAAAAGTCTCTAGAGAAGCGCAGTATATGTGGAAGAAGGTATATAACAAAATCTGTCGTTTTGGGGGGCCACTGGTTTATTTCACCAGTTGTGAAACTTTTTTTTCAGGACATTTTTTTAATGTGTGTAGCAGAGGAAACGCAGTGAAAGAGGCAAAAATCCAGCAGTAACCAAATACACCGCCAGTCACAATGCTGCACAATACAAATCCACTATAATATGCTTTCTATATTCAAAAGTATATTATAAGTGTATATTACACATATATACTGCAGTGCAGACCAAGTAGCACACCTATACCAGTGCTTGAAAATAACTTTTGTGGACCTGTTAGGTAGCGATTTGTGTTGCTAAACGCTGTCCCTGCTGAAAACGCCAACCTCGCCCTACACTGACAAAAAGTATATGAATGTATTACACACTATCATGTACTGCAGTGCAGACCAAGTAGCACACCTATACCAGTGCTTAAAAGGACTTTTGTGGACCTGTTAGGTAGCGATTTGTGTCGCTAAACGCTGTCCCTGCTGGAAACGTCAACCTCGCACTACACTGACAAAAAGTATATGAATGTATAACACACTATCATGTTCTGCAGTGCAGACCAAGTAGCACACCTATACCAGTGCTTGAAAGGACTTTTGAGGACCTGTTAGGTAGTGATTTGTGTCGCTAAACGTTGTCCCTATATACTAGAGCACGTAGCACACCTATACCAGTCCTTAAAAGGACTTTTGTGCACCTTTTAGATAGCTATTTCAATGAATACAGCCTGTCCCTGCTCCAAACAGCACCCTCTCCCTACACTGACAAAAAGTATATGAATGTATTAGACACCTATATAGTAGAGCAAGTAGCACACCTATACCAGTCCTTAAAAGGACTTTTGTGGACCTTTAGATAGCTATTTGAAATAATACAGCCTGTCCCTGCTCCAAACACAGCACCATTTCCCTACACTGACAAACAGCAGAATGTAAGATGGCCACCAGATCAGGTCTATTTATAAGGTTGGGGGTATGTCCATGTGCTGAAATGTCTCAATTGGCTGTCCTGCACCACCTGATGGATGTGTCATAGGTCAAAGTTCTTACCCATGTAACATTGCGGACCGCCGCGAACATCGCCAGATGTCCGACGGTTTGGCGGACCGCGAACAACGAAAGTTTGCCGCGAAACGACCGCCTGGCGAACCGGCAGGCCATCTCTACTCCCCAGGTCATAATCCTAGGGAATCAAACATGAGGTTGTTCCCATCAAAGGATAGGAGCAAGGTCACTTATGTGGCTTGCGTGTCCACCCCGGCGCAAAACCACGTTCGGGATTGAACAGGAGGTTAGCTGAGAAAATTTGTTTGCAAAGGAAAAGCAATACCGGCTGTGGATGAAGGTGCTGCACACCCCTGATTGAACTTGGAAAGAGAAAGGGTACCCCTAGGGGCTTTGAATTGCAGTAGTGAATAAAGATGTTAATAATAATGATATTTTTCATTATTATTATCATCTTTATTCACTGCAGCAATTCAAAGCCCCTAGGGGTACCTTTTCTCTTTCCAAGCTGAAAAAATGTGTAACCTTTTGTGTGGATAACTTCACACCATGAGCACCCTGGTCGCCCCTACTCAGGCCGTCCTGCTATGCCATACTTAACACAACTCGGTCAACTTAGAAACAGTAGGACAACAACTGGTGAACAGTAAGGCAGGTATTTGTAAATTAAAAAAAGGCAATACTTTAGGACTTAAAACCTTAAAGTCAGTCCACCCTGGACAGTAGTTCCCTCCAACTGTGGGCTTAACATGCCCTGTTCAAGAGTGAATCCATTTATGGAACTGGAGGGATTTGTGACATCTCAATTATGCGGTGGAGTCTTCCCATTGTGTCTGGAGTGTGGTGAGGATCATAGGGGACAATGCGCCATTCATATCATCCCCAATAAACTGCTGAAATGCACCAGCTATCATGCAGCTCATAAACCAGTCATTCAAGGAGGGCTTGGTGCCACCCTTGCTGAAACAAGGTATAATCAAATCAATTCTAAAAAAAAAACACCCTCGACCCCAAAGACCCTAACCATCATCGCCCCATAACAGCCCTTAATGTCTTCTCCAAGGTAATGGAGAAAGAAGTTGTACATCAGTTACAACATCATTTAGACACCCATAAATTACTTGACCCATTCCAGTCCGGGACAGAAACAGCACTGCTCAAAATATTGGATGACGCTCTAGAGGCCGCAGACGAAGGAGAATCTTGTCTTCTAGTACTGCTGGACCTAAGCGCAGCTTTTGATATGGTAGACCACTAATTACTGCTGACACGGCTAGCCGGAGTTGCGGAGCGTGATTTATCGTGGTTCTCCTCCTTCTTGGAAAACCGATCACAAATAGTGAAATTGGGCCCTTTCACTTCTGAAAATCTCACGTGTCATGCGGAGTCCCTCAGGGATCCCCTCTGTCACCTGTTCTGTTCAATATCTATCTCCGCCCTCTTTTTGAAATCATCAGCAACCAGAAGTTACTTTACCACTCTTATGCAGATGACACACAACTATATTTTCGAGGATCATTATCTCGGACTAGAGAAATGCCTTTCCTCGATAGAAAAGTGGATGACAAAGAGTTATCTTAAACTCAATGGCTCAAAAACAGAACTTCTCCTGTTTCAGGCCAATCTGAAGATTCTTACCGCAACAACATGGACGCCCCCGCCCATTCTGGGTCAAACCATCACCCCCAGCACCAAAGTCAAAAGTCTCTTCGACACCCACATGACAATGGATGCACAAATAGGGACCGTAGTCAGCGGATCTTACCATCTGCTGCGCCTACTACGCAGACTCACTCCCTTTATCCCAAAAAAAGACATAACAGTCGTGGTGGGAACACTTAACAACTCCAGACTTGACTATGCAAATGCCCTCTATCTTGGACTCCCAAAATACCAAATCACTCGTCTGCAAGTCATTCAAAATACGGCCGCTTGACTTGTGACTGGGAAAAAGACATGGAAATCAATCTCACCTTTGTTGAGATCCCTTCATTGGTTGCCCGTAAAAGACAGAATCACTTTCAAAGCACTCTGTCTAACGCATTAATGTATTCTGGGAAATGCCCCCCAATATCTATGCGAAAAACTAAAAGCTCACAACACCAATCGCATTCTGCGATCCACCAACCAAAATCTTCTCCAGATACCCAAAGCCAGATACAAGTCCAAAGGAGAACTAAGATTTGCGGTCCAAGCACCCAGACTATGGAACGCTCTACCAACCAGCATCCAGTCGGATGTAAACCACCTGGCCTTCAGGAGAAAGATCAAGACCCATCTCTTCTGAAGGCCCAGGGAATGGATACCAAGCGCCCAGAGGCGATTCAGTTTGCATGTGTTGCTCTATACAAGTTTCTCACTCACTCACTCACTCATATGGGCGGATAACGATGGGTTGGCTGGTCTCTTGATATGATGCCCACATCCAGAAGTAGCTTTTCTCCTTCATGGTAGTTTGTAAAGGAGTGTTTTTTGCCCCGGTAGGTAAAAGAAAGCCAGAATTAAAATAACCAGCGGTACTTTATCTGACAGTTCAGTAACTGCTGTACAAGTGGTTTCAGGCTGCAACGTTTTTGTATCGTAGAAGGGGGCAGATCTGCAAACAGCTGGATGGGTGTACCAAATAAAGTCAGATCCTGACGTTATCTCGTGGCCATCATAAATTTTTCTTTGACCCTGTAGTAGTGCGGCTTTACTATTACATCCTGTGGCAGTCCATCTGACCTCGGGCCCATCAGGGCCCTATGGATCCTGTCCACCTCTAACTGATGGGGGGAGATGTCTGGAGTTAATTCTCTCATGAGTGCATGTACCTGGTCTGTGTGGGTTTCTGGTAGAGCCTGGACCCTCACATTGTAACCGCGAGACCTATTTTCCAGGGCTTCTATTTTTGCGTAAGCATCTTTCAATCGCCCCTGGAGTTCTGCTGTCATCCTGGAGTTCTGATTAACTCTGCTTATGTTTTTTCCACCTTTGTTTCAATTGTGTCTAGTCTAAGGCCAAAGTTCTGTATATCCTGTTTGATATCACTAGTAATGATAAAGCAGGCCTTAGATAGTTCCTGCTGCAGCATAGCAGAACATCTTTCTAGTAGCGCTGTGTCCCCTGCATAGGGAATAGGTGAAGGTGAGGGGTCTGCTGGAGCAGGGCTGAATTGGCTGAAGATGGACTCTGCTGATTCAGCCATATTTCTGTCCATTGAGGAGCCTGGGGAGCCTGCCTGTTCAGGGAGTTCCAGGGGCACTCTGGAAAACAGGGACAGGGATGGAGATTCAGCTCCATGTTCCCACTCATGTTCCACTGTTGATTGGGAGGAGAAGGGGTCTTGTATCTCTGCTCTGGGTGAGGGATCTGCAGTATGTGGTGAGCTGGGCTGTTTATTGCTCTGGTCGCATCGTGTGTCCTGCTTACCAGGCGCCATCTTGGGAGAAGGAGTCTTCCAGGGGGAGGGAGTCTCGTCTAATTTTGCAGGTTATTTTGTTTATATTGCCTCTTCTGGCATCGCGTGTCAGTCCCCTGGTGTTCCGCTGCCTGTTCTGGGTGGTTTCTCAGTACTCCTGTGCTGATTTTAGCTCAGTTTGTAGCCGGCGGTGTGCAGAGCTTGGTCACAGCATGTGTTTTCCTGTGGCCGTGTGCATGCGCACTTGCAGTATTGTTTAATTTATTTTGTGATTATGTGTGCTGTATTATCTACTTAAAGAGGAGCTCCACCCAAAAGGGGAAGCTCCTCGTGTCTGCTGCGGCAAACTCAGCTGGTCTATTGATAAAGCGCAGCGGGATTCACACATGCGCAATAGGAAACCGGCTGTGAAGCTGCAAGGCTTCACTGCCCGTTTCCTTTACCCAAGATTGCGTCACCAGCACCTGAGAGCTGATTCAAGAATCGGCTTGGGTGAGGACACTGCAGGTAAGTGCTTTAATACAAGTGAAGTTAAATATGCAGCGCTAAATAATAACAGGGAAAAAAATACAAATCACTAATGTTAGAAACCCAAAAGGGTGTGATGAATCGTGACAACAGTGAATAAAACTGAGTCCATGAACAAAGACTAGAAAAAATATGTAGCAATGTCCATCACAAATGATACAGGAATCCAATGACACAAAGATGTTGTCAGGGTTGACAGGCCTCACAGAGTATATCTTCCGAATAAACGTGATGTGTATTAAACACCCTTACCAGAGATATTGGACCCACCTGTCAGCGACAGAGGGTCAATCAGGCTTATAGGTTCCCAATGAGTGGGTCAACAGGATATCCAGGTCCGATGGAATTCCAAATGTGGAAGAAGCCAGAGGTGAAGACAACTGGACCTGGTTGTGCACGACCGGTGCTCAGTCTACAGCAGATATTCTGAGGGGCTCCAGGAACCAAACAAACTTAAGGATACTCAAAAGTATAGGGCAGGAACAAAGGATCTTTCTGGACAGCTGCACTCTGAACAATGGTTGCCTTTATTGAAATAGGAACAACACTACAAGTCACAGCAAGCAAAAAAAAACCTGGATAACTAACGCGTTTCACACCAAATCTAGTACTCTAGTACTCAAGACTCAGATTCTGACTGAGTCTCCTGTCTGCATCTGGATGTGCTGTCTTGGCTTCCCTGCTATGCTGCGTACTTCTGTGGGTTTGACGGTCTGACCTTTTTTTTTGTCTCAGGCTCTAACTGTGTCTGCTGTCTGCCTTTGGAAATGTCTTTAATCGTGATGAGTAAATCGTATGAAGCAGGTGCCCAGACTAGTGTCTTGTGCTGTGCAGTTGCTCCAGAACTTAGTAAATTAGATTAAGCTTCACTTTGCAAAGAATACCCAATCACTTACAAGGAAAAAAAAAAAAAGAATTTTTGCTTGCCCATGATTTGATGATAAAATTCAATAGCACTTCCCCTCAGGTACTAAGCTCTAGAGCAACAGCACTAGCAGAGTGCAACTGCATTTGCAAAGTACACAATTGATTTGCCTTTAGTAAAACAAATTGTATAGCGATACTGCCTGCAAAATGCTGTTACAATGGTTGATATTGCAATGATGTTCTGGGTCCACTGACTTCCTCCACAAGCTAGTGCAGGATGGAGCAGACCAGAATAGATGTTCATTCTCTTCTTCTTCTTTTTTTTTTGTTTCAATACATTTTTATTGTCATTTTTCATTTAAACAAAATTAAAGCATTACATTAGTAGATTGTATACATTGTAATATAGCATTAAGAGACAAAGCAATACTCATCATCTAATATACAAATAAGTATTAGCTAAGTAAAATAAGAACAGTAATCGTAATAAAATGGTAGGATATTTTCTCACTAGCATTGAGTCAATAAGAGACCAAATCTCAATAACAATGGAAAAATAAAGAAATACGTAAGTAAGTAAATAAAATATAGGATCTAGCTTTCCCCGAGCACCCCATAGGGGAATCATAGTGCTCGAGAGCTATCTCCCATCACATTTCCTAACCAAATAGTAAACAATGCATCGGAGGAGATAAAGTAAACGGAATCATGTCATATTTTTGTACCAGACGTTCCACTGGTCCCATTGGATCGAGTATTTATGAAGAGAGCCCAAGGATGACGCTAAAGTCCTTTCATAAGAATTATGTAAATCTAAGAGGTCGATAGCGTCATTAGGGGAAGGTGGATTGGAATCTTTCCACTTTCTCATAATTGACAATCTAGCTGCTAAGAGTAGATGGGTTATCGTCCTACGAAGATTTAATGAAAACCTATCTATTCCCAATGATAAAATAGCCAATGCTGAATCAGGTGTCACTCGTGTATGAGTCAGGTCAGATATTATATTGAAGATTCCTGCCCAATCGGCGGTTAGCTTGGGACAACTCCATAATATATGGAATATGTCTCCTTTGGCTGGAGTTGGGCAACGTCTCCAACAAGTGTCAGGGGTTTGGGGTTAAATTTGGACACTATTAACGGAGTAAGGTACCAACGTAAAGTGATTTTGGTTGATAATTCCCACAAGGAAGTGCAATGAGTAGCAGATTGATTGGCCTTACAGGCCAAATGCCATTGGTCATTCGTGAAAGAGCAATTTAGATCCTTTTCCCAAAGAAGATGGGAAGTAGATTTAGTAAAAATTCGCTTTTGTTGCATTAATTGGTAGAATAGAGAAATACCCTTTTTCTGTTTCGTTGGTGAAGAAAAATAGGCCCAAGCAGAAGCATTAACTTGTTTGAAAACATGTCCTAGTTTATATAGACAATGTACTAATTGTGTATATTGAAACTCGTTGTTGTGAGGGAGGTCATATTCCGATTGGATAGAAGAAAAGGTTTTGATGTATCCATTCGAATAAAAGTCATCAAGATACCTAATACCCTTTTGGTTCCAAAAGGAAATCGGCATCCTATTTGTAAGAAAGTATAATGTCTGGATAGGAATTCTAACATTGACTCCAGGCCCTGCTAGATTAGTGGAGCATATACATTTTTGCCATGTTTGGATTGAAGTAAGCATTGTAGGAGGTAAGTGTATAGGGGTTTTAACCAAATAACCATAGGTTGGCAGAACCATATGTACAGTAGCTGGACTCTATCAACCCCCATTGAGTAGTAGGAGTTTCAAAGAACCACTCCTTCAGTTGGGTCAAGATGGAGGAATGATAATAATCCTGAAAATCAATATATCCAGTTCCACCGCACATTCTATGTTTAATTAACCTATCATGAGTACACCTGGATTTCTTCCCATTCCAGACCTATCTAGCCAAAAGTGATTGCATGGATTTAAAAAACGCAACAGGAACAGGAATGGGCAAAGTTCTGAAAAATATAAAACTTGGCTGACAATTTACCCCACCAAGAAAATTAGAATTTGCTCAATTTCTGAAGGTCGGTTTGTAGTTTACTTCTAAGGATAAGGTAGTTGTGTTCATATAATTTTTCGGTGGTCCTTGTGAGATGAACGCCCAAATATGGGATGGTAGAATCCGCCCAAATATAGGGGAATTGATGTTGCAACAAACTTTTATTTACAGCATCAACTCCAATATCTAAGATGAGTGACTTTAAGGCATTTGCCTTATAAAATGAAACCTCGCCAAACCAGATTAGAATCTTTTGGATTTCAGGTAAAGAGGAGAAAGGATTAGTTATCATTAAGATGACATCATCCGCAAACATGCTTATTTTATGGACTTGATTGCCAATAGTGATTCCCGAAATTTTAGAATTAGTTCTAACATGTTCTGCCAGGGGTTCAATCATCATGTTGAAAATCAGGGGAGAAAGCGGACACCCCTGTCGGGTTCCGTTGGAGATACCAAAAGGTTTAGATAAAAGGCCGGAGGTAAAGACTCTGGCTGTGGGAGTAGTATACAGAGCTAGTATTGCTTCAAGAATAGGCCCAGCAAATCCAAACTTCTGAAGAGTCAAAGTCAAGTAGTCCCAATTGACCCTGTCGAACGCCTTCTCTGCGTCCAGAGAAAGAAGCAGAGAAGGCGTTCCCATCAGCCCCACATTGTGTATTACATTTATCATTCTCCTAGTAGCATCGGAAGCTTGGCGGCCCTTCATAAAACCCGCCTGGTCAGTGTAGATTAGATTTGGGAGAATTTGAATCAATCTATTGGCTATCAACTTGGCATATATTTTCAAATCAACATTAAGTAAGGAGATTGGCCTAAAATTAGAAGGAGAATTGGGTTGTTTACCAGGTTTGGGTAGAGTAACTATAATGGCCGACAACATTTCTTTTGGAAAAGCGGAGGTAGAAATCGAGTGGTTATACAGTGTTGTTAGGTGAGGAGAAACTAAATCTTTAAATAACTTGAAATATTCCCCAGTATACCCATCAGGGCCTGGAGACTTAGGGGGAAGGCAGACCATCAATAGTTTTACTGATTTCATTTGCAGTGATAGGGGCATTCAATTGCTCAAGATGTTCAACAGATAGTTTAGGCAAAGTGATTTGATCGAGGAAAGACCCAGTCTCCTCACTAGTTGGTTGATGGGTGCTAGCATCTAAGTTGAGGTTATATAATTTATCATAATAAGTGCCAAAGGCATCGACAATGGATTGGGGATTAATGAGCTTTCCACCAGAAATTGGGTGAATAGGGTAGGGGATTTTGGTTTTTAGTCTAAGACCTCTGATGCGGTTAGCCATTAGCTTCCCTAACTTATTATTAGCAGTATAGGAGGTTGCTTTGAGTTTTCTTAAATTAAGTTCATAGGATTCAATGAGTAAAGACCTTAATTTATGTCTCAGCCCAAATAGTTGAGACCGAAGGTGAGGCGATGGAGTAGTTTTATTTTTTAAATCAACCTCCTCAATTTTTTGGGAATTTTCATCTAACTTCTTAGCTTAATTTTTTAACTCGCGATCCAAGTTGAATGAAGAAGCCCCGCATATAAGATTTATGGGCATTCCACAATACCGCCGGGTCGGACACTGAACCTACATTGTTTAAGAAAAATTCTGTCAATTTTTGTTTAAGAAATTCCTCGTGAAGAGGGTTTTGGAGTAGATAATTATTAACACGCCACAGGTACGAGTGCTGTTTAGAATTTTTATTTGCTATTTTAATACTGATTGGTGCGTGGTCCGCCCAGGTGATAGAGTGGATGCAAGATTCTATAACATTCTGTAGTAACCATTTGTCAGAAATGAACATGTCAATCCTGGAGTAAGTGTTGTGACACGAGGAGAGAAACGTATAGTCTCTCTCCTCCGCATGACAACATCTCCATATATCAAAAAGATCACTCTCTCTAAAAAAGGTGGATAGAGGGGAAGAAATCCTCTTAGGACCGGAAGAAACATCTATAGTGACATCTGGAACAATATTAAAATCCCCACACAACAGTAGATGACCTTCCTGTACTTCTCAAACCTTTTTAAGTACTGATCTATGAAACTTCAATTGACCGTGGTTCGGGGCATAAAAGTTAGCAATAGTATATAAAACATTGTCTAGTTTACAAACTAATATAACAAACCTTCCATTCGGATCAGTAGTACAGGATATTAACTGAAAAGGAACAGTGTCACGAATGGCAATCAAGACACCCCTTTGTTTCTTAGAAAAGTCAGCTTTAAAAATATAAGGAAAGGATTTATTGTTGCATTGGGGAGTCACCCCTTGAGCAAAGTGTGTTTCCTGCACGCAAAGTACATCACATTTGTGGGAGATAGCAGTTTTCCAAAGGGAAGAACGTTTTGCTGGGTGGTTCAGACCCTTCACATTAAGTGAAAGAAAATTAATAGACATTGCGAAGAGCGTGTACAAGCTATCGGAATGTGTCGATGAATTTCAAATGTTGGGAGTAGTAAGTAGAAAATACCTACCTAGTACACTTTATACTAGAATAATAAGGGGAAAAGAAAAACAAAAACACAAAGCAAAACAAAACAAAAAAATGTAAACAAATAGAACAAAAATAGGTATCAATAAGTGGCTCAATTAAAACAGATCCAAGGAAGTAGGATATTCAAGGCGAGATATACTTAAACAGAAATATATCCTACAATCCTGGAAAAACAACGTCAGAACAAATTTATCAAATGTAACCAATGTTGGGTGTTATTGGTAAACCGACAGTATAACAGAGTAATGTTTAAACAGCAAAAGGATGTAAAGACTGGCATCCAGGGAACATTGTTGCAATGAAAAATATCAACTACAAAAATACTTTTTCATTGTATCACTTCGCAGCAGGCATGTGATGAACTGTGTGGCTTCCTTTACCAAGACATGCACCTTCCATAGCCCGTTTTTCCTCATCAGAAAGTTCAGGAACAATGCCCCAGGAGCGCAGCAAGCGAAGTCCATCCAGAGGCTTGGATATGATGATAGTTTTCTCATTGGATGTTTTCAGCAACGTAGCAGGATGTCTCCATTTATATGGAATCTTATGGTTGTTTAAAGCTTTTGTGACAGTTTTCAGCTGCCTTCTCATATTTAGAGTGTACTGCGATAAATCAGCGTACATATGAACCTCTTTATAAGAAGCAGGGAGTTCAGGTTGGGATCGAGCTCTAGCCAGCAATTTTTCTTTAGTAGAAAAAAAATGTATTTTCATGAGAACATCGCGTGGGACGGATGCGTCCAGGTGTTTCGGTTTAGGAATGCAGTGTATACGGTCAATCATTCTTTCTATAGGGGATATGTCCGGTAACAAGGCCATAATCATGTCTCCCACATACTTTTGTAGATCAGCCTGAGTAATAGATTCAGGGACTCCCCTTAGTTTAAGGTTATCCCTCCTAGAACGATCTTCCAAATCCGTGATTTTAGCACTCATCCAATCCGCATCATCCATTTGGTCTTTATATGCGTTAACCAAATTGTTCACTGTTTTTGATTGTTTCTCAATCTTATTTTCTACATGGTGGACCCTCTCTCCCAAGCCTTTCATTTCAATAGAAAAGTTATTGAGCATGGTAGATATATTCACCATAAGTGACGATTGAAGGGATAAAAGCATATCCTTCATGGTAGTATCAAGGACCGGTTGGCCTGAGGTAGGATAACTGGCTATTGATGACGCCACTTTAAGGCCTACCTGGTCCTGGCTTAGTGATGTCGCAGGAATTACAGGGGATTGTTTTGAATGGTCATATTTCATCCGCGCTTTAGCCGGGCTTTTAGAGGATGGACTATGAGGGGGAGACACCTCCGGATTAAATACATGAGAGTCTGAATCCCAGTGGTCCGGTGTCTCATCAGGGAGATCAGTATAATAAGAGGATGGCATTACCTCAGATCCGTGGGCGCCATTTTGTGACTGATCGTCCGCTGCAGCTGACAGGTCAGACATGTCATTCAGCTTTTTAAAGCGATTTTCTTTAATCCTCTTGCGTGACTGCATCGAGTGTGGTCTCCCCTTCCAGAATATCAGAGACAGATGATCGATTGAGCAATAAATCGATGGATTAGCCGATAAATCCCCAGATGCCAGTCAGAGCTGTCAGCTCAGGCGTCCATCACGATCGCGCGCAAACCACGCCCTTCATTCTCTTCTTCTATGGTAAAAACCTCAGAAGTTGAAGTAAGGTGAGAAAGCTGTACAGCAAACAGGTAAAAACATAGAATTATAGATTTCTACATGCTGTAGTTTAATTTTAAAAAGGTTTTAATTATATAAATATATAGGGCCAGATTCAGGTAGGAGATACGACGGTGTATCTCTGAGTGTGAGGCGTCGTATCCTGGCGCCTGATTCAAAGAATCAGATACGCCAGAATTTGTCTAAGATACGACCAGCGTAAGTCTCTTACGCCGTCGTATCTTAACTGCATATTTACGCTGGCCCTAGGGCGTGTACGCTGATTTAAACCTAGAATATTTAAATCAGCTAGATAGGCCTATTCACAAACGTACGCCCGGCCGTCACAGTACAGATACGCCGTTTACGTAAGGCTTTTTCCGGCGTAAAGTTACCCCTGCTATATGAGGCACAGCCAATGTTAAGTATGGACGTCGGGACCGCGTCAAATTTTACGTCGTTTGCGTAAGTCGTTTCATGAATAGGGCTGTGCGTAATTTACGTTCACGTCGAAAGCATTGAATTTTTGCGGGTTAATTTGGAGCATGCGCACTGGGATACTTTCACGGACGGCGCATGCGCCGTTCGGAAAAAACGTCATTTACGTGGGGTCACAATAAATTATCATAAAACACGCCCACATCTTCCGCATTTGAATTAGGCGGGCTTACGCCGGCCTATTTATGGTACGCCACCGCAACTTTGCTTTGAGAATACTGCACTTGCCTGTCAAAGTTACGGCGGCGTAGCATATATGCGATACGCTACGCCCACCTAAAGATAGGCAAATATGTTCATGAAGGCTGCCATGTTTGTTCTATGCAAGCCCTTCTTCTGCTTTGCATGGCTCCATCTCACATTGCACATCTATTGCAGAAATTCACTCCAAGTATGCCTGAAAACTGTTAATTCCAAGAGTCTGAATTTCTGTCTAGTTTTATTTTGCTCTCTGTTTCTCTTTGTCTAGATTTAACTTCAATATTAAACAAAATGGTTTACTTATCCCTTCACCAAATACAGCAGTGCTTCACCGGTATCCAAGTTATTATACTATTGATATACGTATACTAATACGTAAATACAATAGACATTAGACAAGAGTAGATGAAATGGGGGTGGTTAATTGGATTTTGTCCAGTCTCACTATCATATACACTCATTTTTCAAAGTATCGGGACGCCTGCCTTTACACGCACCATGAACTTTAACTCATTCATAGTTTGTAGGGCGAATTAGAGTGGAGACTGCGAGCCAGGCCTTTTGTCCAACATCAGGGCCTGACCTGATAAATGTGCTTTTGGAAGAATTGTCAAACATTCACCAATAAGTAAATACAATAGACATTAGAAAAGATGATTTTGTCCAGTCTCACTTTAATATACACCATTAAACCTTGTGGACAGCCTCCCCAGAAGAGTTGAAGCTGTTATAGCTGCAAAGGGTGAGCCAACTCAATATTGAACCCTATGGACTAAGATTGGTATGCCATTAAAGTTCACGTGCGTCTAAATGCAGTGTCCAATACTTTTGACTATATTGTGTATATGTACCTCCTACCCTTACCCTGTGACTGACAGTGAAAGACAAAGTAGCACACTGATGTGTTCATCTCTCTGTCACTCTGCTGCCTCTCGATAATAGCATGATCCTTGCACTTCAACACGCCTAATTGGCTCTTTGTGCTTCTTTTCCCTCCCTTTATTGTGCTCTGCTATGCAAACTATATAGTAGACTGCAAGAGGCTAATAACAACTTAAATTTAAGTACTTGCACTGTTTGCAAAAAAAAAAAATGTATGGCATATTTGATGTATTAATGTTTACAAAGTGGAATTTGTGTTATTTCTATATCTATGTTCCTGTTCACTAGTGAGCACCTACTCCATGTTAGGCTTAAGTTATACCTCTCGCTTGTAACTTCCAGGTGCATCTATAGAACTTATGCCAAATAAAGAAGAGCTTTTGTGTTTGCGTGTCCTTTACCCTATTCTGGCTTTCAGTACCTAGTTCCTGCATCCTATGGCTAGTACCCTGCTCTTTGATACTCTTGCCCCAAATTTCTTTTGCCCTGCTGACTGTTGTTGTGGTTACCACCCTGCTTTATTTGTGATTATATAGTATGTCTGTCTCCTGCTGCTCATGACTAGAGTTGAGCGGACACCTGGATGTTCGGGTTCGACGGGTTCGGACAAACTTCGGAAAAAAGTCTGGGTTCGGGACCCGAACTTGACCCGGAACCCGATTGAAGTCAATAGGGACCCGGAATTTTGACTACTAAAATGTCTCTAAAAAACGAATGGAAAGGGCTAGAGGGCTGCAAATGGCAGCAAAATGCCGGTAAGAGCATTGCAAGTACTCTGCAAATAAATGTGGATCGGGAAAAAAAAAACATTAAAAAAATCTTGACCTAGGAGGATGAGGTCCATATGGAGTAGGAGGTTGAGGGTTAGGGTTAGGGTTGGGGTTAGGGTTAAGGGGTTAGGGTTGGCTAGAGGGCTGCAAATGGCAGCAAAATGTCGGGAAGAGCATGGCAATATAATTCTCTCCCTATAAAAACAAGCAGGAACCTTGCCCTAAACTATCTAATGCAGAGTATCTCACAGAAAGAAATGCAGTGCTGCTGCAATATGCAGAGTATCTCACAGGAACAGATGCAGTGCAGCGGCAATTTGATTTGTGAACCAGGACTGACTCCTATAAATTATCTCCTATAAGTACAAGCAGGAACCTTGCCCTAAACTATCTAATGCAGAGTATCTCACAGAAAGAAATGCAGTGCTGCTGCAATATGCAGAGTATCTCACAAGAACAGATGCAGTGCAGCTGCAATTTCATTTGTGAACCAGGACCGACTCCTATATAATTCTCTCCCTATAAGAACAAGCAGGAACCTTGCCCTAATCTAATGCAGAGTATCTCACAGAAAGAAACAGTGCTGGTGTAGATTTCTGAAGCAGGATAGTCCTATCTAATCTCTCCCTCAGATCAGCAGCAGTCCTTTCCCTACCTAGCTAAGCAGAGTGACGAGCTGTTCTATGTGCTCTCAGCTTATATAGAGGCTGGGTCACATGCTGCACTGGCCAATCACAGCCATGCCACGGTCAAGACCAAATCTCCTCGTTCTCAACGCAGTGACGTTTTACCATGTACGACGGCACTATAAAGGGGAAGTTCAATTCCATTGGCACACCCTTGGGGCTTGCTTTTGCTAATCTTGTGTTGCCGCGTGTTAATAAAAGTTTGGTGAGTGACGATTTGCGCTTTTCAGTCTTCGTGCTTTCAGATCGATTTCTGCCGTTCAGTTTGTGCTTGTGGGTTCGTATCTTGTCTTTCAGGACGTGTGGTCAGGTTGTATTTGTTTTACAGTGCGTTCATGTCTACTCGTTTCTGGTTTTAGGTCGTTCTTCATAGGACTTGCTGTTCTTCAGTGCGGTCTGTTTAGTGCGTTCTGATTAGGTGTTCGTTTCTAGCCATGTTGCAGGCACCTGCTCGTCGTAGAGTTCGTGTTGTGCAGTCTGTTTGTGTTGGTCTTCTTGTTTTAGACCTAGACGAGTCCATGAACAGGGTGAGGAGGCGTTCATGGACCAAGAATTGGTTGCTCCGTAGGAACCAATTCTCTCATATGCCTCTGCTGTGGGAGATCCAGGAAAATAATCCTGATGACTACAGGAATTTTCTGAGGATGTCTGAACCCGTATTTCAGCACCTCTTGGCTTTGGTGTCGCCATATATCACCAAGCAGGACACCGTTATGCGGGAAGCCATTAGTGCTGAGCAGAGGCTAATTGCCACGTTACCCTATCTGGCAACTGGGAGAAGCCTTCAGGATTGAGTTCATGGCGGGTATCTCCCCCCAGTCTCTGGGCCTCATAATTCCAGATACCTGTTCTGCCATTATACAGGTTCTGCAGGACGACTTATGAGGGTAAGTTTCTCCTTTAATATCACATTTAATGTATTTATTGTATGCTAATGTATTGTATTTATTTCCTCCCTTCCATAATTCCATGATTGTATATGCTGTGAATGTCCCCTTTGCCCCATGCATGCTGTAAGCTCTTGTTGCCTTTTTGGCCTACATGCATATTTCCCTTCACTACCTCCCCCCAGCATTCTAACCTGGGCCCAAACACACCTAGCCTAGTCACTTCCCAATGTATTTTGTTATATCCATTGTAATGCTTTATCCCCCCCTCTAAATTGTGTTTAAAAACTATAGCTTCCCCATTAATTTTTATTTTTTGTAGAGGTCCCAAACTCATCTAGCCCCCCCTCTAAAATGTGCTATAAAGTATAGCTTCCCCATTAATTTTTTTTTTTTTTGTAGAGGTCCAAACTCATCTAGCCCCCCCCCCCAAAATATTTAGACAATGGTCCATCAGAGGGGGTGATGAATGTGATAATTGTGCCTTATATTTTTGTTGTAAAATGCTCATTAAAATAAATGTTAGAATGATTATTATGTCTTTATATAACCTGCTTGCAATGTTATGTGCAAAAGTAATATTTTTTTTTTGTTTGATTCCACAGCTTCCGTCCACGCCACAGGAATGGTAGACTGTGGCATCGGAGTTTGCTACGCGGTGGAACTTCCCCAACTACGGTGGAGCCATTGACAGGAAGCACATCCGCATCGTGCCACCACCCCGTTCTAGTTTCCAATTCTTTAACTACAAGGGGTTTAATAGCATTGTGCTGATGGCGGTGGTGTCAGCACAATATGAATTCCTCTATGTGGAGAAGAATGGCCAGATGTCAGATGGGAGAGCCTTCAGGCAGACGGAGTTTGCTCTTTGTCTCCAGAGTGATGATCTTGCATTGCCACCGGATGCAGAGAATGTGGAAGGACTCCCCTTCGTGTTTCTGGCTGATGAAGCCTTTGGCCTGGGACCGCATCTCATGAGGCCATTCCCCCCTAGGACCCTCACCCCAGAGAGGAGGGTGTTCAACTACCGGTTCCGCCTGTTTCATTGCATATGGCGGAGTATAAATGGAACTATATAATTTTTTGTTGCTGCATCTTGCACAATTATTTAAGGAGACAGTCTCCGACCTATATGGCCACAGTTGGGCCCGAGGCTGGACTTACCTCTGGTGAAATCACCTTGCCGGGCCTAGAACCTGCCCGAACTGGCTTGCCCCCCCAAAGTGCCCGTGCAGTCCGGGATTAGTATGTGGAATATTTCATGGGTAGAGGAGCCATTCCTATGCAAGCCAATTTGTAATTTTTTCTTTTGAGCCAAAACCACAAAGAATCTGTTTACAAACCATTTTTGATGTCTCGCTTGTGTTTATTAACTCTATTTAATTCTCCAAATTTTTCCTAGTGTACTACATGTAATGTCAAGTGTATTTTCATTATCAACTAACATCCATTTCACAGGTAACACCAAAAGTAAACACATCTAAAGTTCTAGGTTAATTAAGAAAAACAAGACACATTTTCTTGTTGCTTTGACCCAAATTTTACTTGGTGCATATTCACACACATGGTTTTTCTCAATTTTTTTTTTTTTTTTAGTTGCCATAAACTGGCATTTTTTTTATTTTTTTTTACGAAAAATAAAAACAGATTCTTATATAGCACAAAATGTAACAATGTAAACCTCTAGGCAATAACGCAGACATTGTTTTTTTTTTTCAAAATTGTCTACCTGCCCATAGTACGATGGGATGTTGGCACCCCTGGACAAGCCAAATTTTGAGGATGCACACAGTCTTTTTAGGGTCAACATCTGCTATCTGCCATCATGGGTGATCAATGGACGTGTTTTGTGGGTGCAACCCCTTCTTCCTTTCACCTACTTGAGTAGCGAGGAAGGGGTTGCACCCACAAAACACAGACATAGATATCCCGAGATGGCAGATAGCACATGTTGACCCACTGTGTGCATCCTCAAATTTGGGCTTGAATGAAAGAATTCACAAATTTGGGGCTAAAACTGGGAACCCAAACATTTTTAATTTTTATTTGCCCCCCAAGTCCTCCATTATGTCCTTCAAGCTTTTATCAATAAAGGCCAATTTTTGCTTTATTTCAGACATCTCCCTACTTGCACGCCTTTATTTGTAGGAGAGATTTTTGGGTCTTGGAATGGGAGGATCGAGCTTTTCTTCTGGCACATAATCATCCCCTAAAAAACGAAAAAAAAAAAGGCTATTACACATCTGCAGGCCTACATCTCGTATTACCTGAAGCTGTGGTGACAGATACTGACCTGTTGTAGTCATTTCAACCACTTCTCCTTCCTCCACATCCTGAGTTCTTGGGTGGGCGCTGAGGTGTTGTCTCCTTGCGAGGAGGGCGCTGAGGTGTGGGCTCCTTGCGAGGAGGGCGGTGAGGTGTGGCTCCTTGAGAGGAGGGCGGTGAAGGTGAGGACTCCTTGCAAGGAGGGCGGTGAGGTGAGGGCTCCTTGCAGGAGGGCGCTGAGGTGTGGGCTCCTTGGGTCTGTTTTTTTTGGGCTCAGAGGAGTGGTATCCTCCCAGTCTTCTGTCCCCTATGAGAATGAAACAAAAAGTACATTTATCACACACACATATTTGAGGGCAAAAATAAGATATTAAACATTGCTTGGAAGTGGGGTACAAGTGTCTGGGCAGTTTACAAGCAGAAGACATGTTTTGGCAAACTCTATTCTCTGAATACTCACCTTTTTGGGACACGTTGCACACATGTAGACACCCCTAAAAATGCACAGGAGCACCTGTGTAGGTCACCCTAAAAAGTTGTTCTGGTGGCCCACACTAGTGCCCCTGAGTGCAGATGTGTTAAAAGCTGTGGAGTGTCCTCTCCTTTAGGACTGATCTAATTTTGATTTGAATTCTAGTTACAAACACATCAGCTAGACACCTATTTAAAGATATTTTGGAATATAATCAAGCCTAAAAACATTTGTATGTAGTGGATGAACGATTGTGTCTGAAACAACCGTTATTTTGGAAGGGTCCCATATGCAAAAGCATCAACATGGCGCAACATGCAAGTTCTGAAAAACAATAATGATATAGGGACACAGGAGAAGTACTTCCTTTTTCCAAGCATTCTCTGAATGCCCTTAATTGTTCGGGCTCCCTTAGTTTGAGGTCTGACCACCTCTTTCTGAGCTGTTCCTTCGAACGTTTCACCCCAAAATGACGATCCAGACTTGTTTGCAACTTTATCCATAATTGTGGCCTTTCCTTAAATTAGGGTGGGTATAGGGCCCATGCTTGGCGTCGTAATCCGTCTTTGTAAGATGTCCACCATTTCCGTGTAGGACATGTTAGATGCCTTGTATCTGCTCCGCGTGTCTAACGTTTCCTCATCAGGCTCCAGGCTTGTTGTGTCGCCATTTGACGAATTTATAAGTACAGACACCTGCTCATCTGACTCCGCCACGTCGTAGTTTCTGGATGATTTAAGCCGAATTGGAGACACCTGCTCATGTGATACCGCCACGTTGGGTTTTCGGGATGATCTAGGCCTCATTACAGACACCTGCTCATCTTATTCCGCAATATCGTAGTTTTCTGATGAACTTGGCCTAATATCAGACACCTGGTCTTCTAATTCTGCCATGACGTCGTTTTCTGATGAACTTGGCCGATTATCAGACACCTGGTCATCTAATTCCGCCATGACGTAGTGTTTAGACGAACTTGGCCAAGTATCACACACCTGCTCAGCTAATTCCGCCATGTCGTTTGCGCGCCGAAAGAGAAGGGGTGGGGAAACATCTAGTAAGAACGTCATGGGCGGGCGACGTGTGCGGAGTGTCACGCATGCGTAGTGTATATAAGGCTTTAACACACATGTGTTGTACGTACGTTCGGGGTGCGGAGGAAGACGTTTGAACGACGAGCGTGTGGACGAAGGTATGCTTTGAACTTGGGACATCAGTGGCCTATACTGCAAAGAGATTTAAGGGCTATATGGGGATAAAGATTACTAGAGTTTATAGACTGTGATTGACATTTGTATATTTGTCTTTGTTTTTGTCTAGCAGAAAAGATGAATCCATTCAATGAAAAGCCATTCCTGGGGGAATTCATTGATAGGCTAAGGGAGCTGCCCGTTCTTTGGGCGACAAAAGACCCCAACCACAGGAACAAAGATCTAAGGACAGCAGCACTGAATAGCCTGCTCCCATTTGTGCACACCAAGATGCCCCATGTAACAGCTGCACAACTGGAGACTAAAATCTCGACCTTGAGAGGCGCATACAGGGCTGCACATAACAAGGTACTGAATTCTCAGAGGTCTGGAACAGCAGCAGGGAGGGTATATGTCCCGAAGTTGTGGTACTACAACAGAATGTCCTTTCTGGATGACCACCTTGAAGTAAGGGAATCACTTTCCAGCCTTCCCCCCAGACAACCCACCCAAAAAACCACAAGACAAAGCTCCAGTCTTCCCTCCAGCCTTCCCCGCAGCCAAGCCTCCAGCCTTCCCTGCAGCCAAGTGGATCCTTCTCATGGTGAGCCCTCTCAGGAGAAAGAGGAGCCTTCCATCCTGGAGGAAGACCCAGATTTGGCTGTCTGGAGCCAGGTATAGTATTTCAAATCTATATTTTATGTTTGAAAAGGCTGCAAAATAGATGTTAATATGTAAAAAAAAATGAATGTTTGATCTAAAAGTATTTTCCATATCATTAGTCAGTAGTGGCCGAAAAAGTTGGGGAGAAAAGAATGCAAACTGCAGTTAAAATCCATTTGCAACAGTCATGAGCTGAAAATTCTGTGTGATTTTTGAACCCAAAAGTCAAACTGTCCCTTTTTTAAACACAGGAGGACATCAGCCAGAATGAGGGTCTGGAAAGTGCCAGGCAGGAGGAGGCCAGGGTGAGTGGCACAGAGGAGGTGGCAGGAGTGAGTGGCACAGAGGAGGTGACAGGAGTGAGTGGCACAGAGGAGGTGGCAGAAGTGAGTGGCACAGAGGAGGTGGCAGGGTGGCACCTACAAGAAGGGCCATGAGGGATATGAGGGTGAGCGAGGCAGCACTGGCCCTGATTAGAGAGGCACAGGCCACCCTCCAGCAGCCAATCACCCCTGAAGAGGGCTATGACACCCTTGTAATGGCCAAAATGAGCCAAATGACCGAGGAACAACGCCTCTTATTTGAGCCCCTTCTTATCAGTTTGGCGAATAAGGGGGCGAGGGGGCTACTTACTGAGGACACGGTCATTTGTAGCCACGGCCATCCTCCCCCACCAGCTTATTCCCAACCTCCTCCTCCTCCTTCTTTGCCTCCTCCTCCTTCTCCCCCTCCTTCTCCTCCTCCTCCTTCTTCTCCTCCACCTTCTTCTCCTCCTCCTGGCATGAGTACACCTCCAGAGGTACAGCCTCCAGCCAAGCAGAGAAGGAAGGCTGCAGAGAAGGCAACAAGGAAGGCTGTCAGGAAGACAAGGAAGTGATGGTCTTGCTTCAAGGTGGTCTGACAGAAGGCAGCCTGCTGTAGTACCACAACCTTGGGACATCTATTTGACCTGCTGCTGTTCCTGACCTCTGGGAGTCCAAGACCAGATTGGGCTCCCTCCTGTATGTGCCTCTCAATGTCCCAATTTTAGTCTCCACACACAAGTGCACAAATGGCAGCAGGTTATTCAGTGCTGCCTTGTATTTCTTTCCTTTATATTCTTTACCAGAATAAATGGTATTTTTTTGTTTACAGTTCATACTTGTCTATGTGTTTTTCCTCCAACCAAAAATGTAGCTTGTGAGTAGTCAGGTTAACTTTAAAAATACTACAAAAGGTATAATTATAAAGGGACAGATCAGATAAGACCAAACAATAAGGTTACAATGGTGGTAACTTGACACCAAAAACAAACAAACATGGAGATGACTAGAAATTTAATAATAATTAAATAATATTTAAAAATGAAGATCTGTATTTGAAAAAAAGAATTTTTCGGGCTCTATAAAATATTCCTAAATATTCATGAGATCAGCATGAAAAAGGTTTCAAAAAGTTAATCAAAACTCTGTGTGAATATTAGCAGCAAAATAAGATCATTATTGTTAATTTTTGTCCCATTCTAAAGATGATTTAAACGCTACTTTTACCGAAGGTGCGCTCCCGGCTCATACTTTATTCTGAGCATGCGCAGGTTTCTTAGCATACAAACAATCGTGTTTCTCGTTGAAAACCAGCCCGACGAGGAACACGACGAGGAAATCGAGACTCCCGTCGAGAAAAAAGAGAACTTGTTCTCTTTTTACCTCGTCGAGTTCCTCGACAGTTTCCTCAATGAAAAACTTACACACGACCGGTTTCCTCAACAAAAAAGCCCTGCCACCAAGTTTCTTGATGGATTCTGTCGAGGAAAATGATCATGTGTACGAGGCCTGACAGTGACATTATAATATACATTTCTGTGATAATTATATTTTTCAGTACGCTGGAGAGTCTTTTTAGATGATAGCATGCACTTTTGACTCTCATGTATGCTTATCATTACTTGCTTTTTTATATGGCCCGATTCATACAGGTAATACTCAAGTTGATTTAATTGCTCACAAAAATTGGGTCATACATGCATGGACTTATAAAGTTCTAATACTGTTGTATCTATATTTAAATACATATTTCAATTTGATTGTATCTTCTACCCTGCACTTGCAAACTAATATAATTAAGGAAAGCAATAACATATTCTTCAGCTAATTAAAACTGAAGTACCTTTGTAACACTTTTGTTTTCCAGACTGCTATAGATTTGATTGATAGCAGAAATATGAGCTTAAAATCACTACTAATCTCTTATTTTATTATCATACTTTATTAACCTTTCTGATAACTTTGAGTTTCATTTCACAGAGTTAAACCACTAAGTTTTTATTTCCTTTATAAGCCTGTGCTAAAAAGTAATAGCTCTATTGCCTTTTAGAATTTGCAACTTCTTAGGAGCATAACCAAAAGAATTAAATGACAATAAAAAGCAATATTAATGACTTATTAGATATTATAGCAATCACAATGTTTCTCAAAGTCAAGAAATAAAAGTGAGAGTTTTATCAAAGTTAATAAAAATGTGAATCTTCAAAGATAAAGTGACTTCTGATTAACATCGTATAGGGATTAAACTGCTTTTAGACTTGTATGACCTTGTAGGAAAAATGATTTCTTTAATTTTAGTGAAAAAGCATTGTACCAATTTTACAACAGACAATATAGTCACTAGTGTAGGCCTCAAGGTACTGATAATAGGATAGTTGTGTATGTATATACAAGTAGCTATTTTGCAGTACTGTAACCTGACCACCAAACATAATCTATGACAGTTTACATTCTCAGTATTTGATATACATAGGAATATTTTAAGTTAAAATCCAGAAAAGCATTACTATTTTGCATTTAAATACCCTCAGGAAATACCCCCTCACTAAATGGCTCTGACTTCATCCTTCTATTTATCTATAGTGGTCAATTGTTCTGCCTAATAAATCACCATGGCTGCTAGTATCTGTTTATCAATTTATCACTGGAATATACAGGAGTAGACAGGCTGTCAACTATTATAAGATTCATAGGTGAAGGGGCATGAGTGACATCTTTGTCCAGCATATTTGATACATTTTTGGGGGGTCAAGATGCATCTCTAGGAGTATAAATCATATGTCCATATCACTTATGCCACGTACACACGATCATTTTTCGGGTTGTAAAAAACAACGTTTTTCAGGCGCTAGAAAAAACAAAGTTTTTTTTACAAATTGATCATTAAAACGACGTTGCCTACACACGATCGTGAAAAAAAATCGCTCTAGCAAACCGCGGTGACGTACAACACGTACGACGGCACTATAAAGGGGAAGTTCCATTTGGATGGCGCCACCCTTTGGGCTGCTTTAGCTGATTTTGTGTTAGTAAAAGACGATTTGCGCTTTTCTGTCTGTTACAGCGTGATGAATGTGCTTGCTCCATTACGAACGGTAGTTTTACCAGAACGAGCGCTCACGTCTCATAACTTGCTTCTGAGCGTGCGCGGATTTTTCACGTCATTGAAGCCCACACACGACCATTTTTTACAACCCGAAAAACGACAACGTTAAAAACGTTGTTAAAAAATAGAGCATGTTCGAAATTCTTTTTGCCGTTTTTCAGAACCCGAAAAATGCTCTAAAGCCCATGCACGATCGTTTTTAATGACATTAAAAAAACGTAATTTTTTACAACCCGAAAAATGATCGCGTGTACGCGGCATTAGACTTTGAAATAACGTGAAATTATGCATACTGTATACATTTGATTCCTGCTTTAATGTGTATATATATATTTATATTTACTGTAAAGCCCTGTACACACGATCGCATATCTGATGGAATCTAATCCAATGAATTTTTTCGTCGGATATCCGATGAAGCTGACTTTCATCAGTCTTGCCTACACTCCATCAGTCAAAAATCCGATCATGCCAAAACGCGGTGTGACGTACAACACTACGACGAGAAAAAAATAAGTCAATGCTTTGAAGCATGCGTCGACTTGATTCTGAGCATGCGCCGATTTGTCGACTGATGGAGTTTCATACAGATGATCAGATTTTTCTATCAGTTTTTTATCCATAGGAAAATTTTAAAACCTGTTTTATTTTTTTACACCGATGGAAATAAAACCGATGGGGCCCACACACGATCGGTTTGGCCGATGAAAACAGACAAACCGATCGTGTGTACGCGGCTTAAGTGTGCCTCACTTATTTCAACTAGATTCCAAGGCCCTTTATTCAAAAGTATATGGAAATGAGGAACTAAGAAGAGCAATTATAATAATACTCTTCAATAGTGTCTTTGATAAAATAAAATAAGGAGGAAATATAAAATATATAGCACATTAAATACAGTACATTCAGTTTAGACAAAGAAGATTTGCATTATGCCGCTGTACACCAGCTTTATTTGCATTTAACGCTGATTGGAGTTTTCCCTGCACATTTACAAAGGCAGTGATGCATCACAGTTGTGGTGGAAACCCAATTGTCAGATTATTGGAGTAGTTAGCTTCCCATTGGAAATCAAATATGTGTGGTTATTTATGTGTTTGCAAAAATATATTGATTACTATGTGATGATTGTTCTGTACTTGGACTAGTCTGTAATGATGGAAAAGGCTACTGTGACTACAAGTTCTTTCTGTAGTAGGAGGCATTGGACATTATGCAGGATTAAATACTGCTCTCATGGGAAATATTTCTTTAGAGTGATCATGACTTTCATCTCATAGCTGCATTAAATAGTTTCATTAAATCAATAGGTGCCCTAAAGTAGGTAATAGTAAATTATTCCTTAGGTTATGCGATGTGAGTTTCAGGGGACCTTTGTCTTTGCCATAAAATTCTTTTGAATGTTATATTATGGGTAAATAAATTGAAATCTTTAACCACTTCAGCTCCGAAAGATTAGTCTGCTCAATGACCAGAGCACTTTTTAAAATTTGACACTGCGCTGCTTTAACTGGTAATTGCGCGGTCATGCAATGTTGTACCCAAACAAAATTTGCGTCCTTTTTTTCCCACAAATAGAGCTATATTTGATTGCCTCTGGGATTTTTATTTTTTGCAATATAAATGGAAAAAGAGCAAACATTTTGAAAAAAAAAAAGATATTTTTTACTTTTTGTTTTAACCTCCTTGGCAGTTTTCCCGAGCGTGACTCGGGGTTGATTTTTCCTGCAAGGAGCAGTAACCCTGAGTCACGCTCGGGTAGCTATGCAGAGCCTGCAGCGGTGTCCCCTTACCTTCTCCTGGCGATCCAGCGATGATATCCTATTGCTGTGATCGCCAGCGAGATCACCACTGCTCTCTGGGCGGGTAATTCAAATTTGAAAAGTAAAACACACACATTAAAGGAGGTGATACATTGTAATCTGAGAGGATTACAGTGTATCACCTTAGGATCTGACACCATCACTTTACAGTGCCCCTTGCCTGACATTTTAGTGTCATTTGTGACCATAAAAAATATTTAGAACATGGCATCAAAAATGCGCCACTTTGCTACAAAGGCGCTGTTGGACCAGTTTAGTGACAGCGGCAGTGACACGGAGTTGCTTGCAGAACTGAGCGATTGTGAGTAGTGGGGAGACTTGTCGTCTGACACTGACACTGATCCGGCAAGTGATAAAGGCGATGATCCTGCACCTGACCTCAGTGATGTGCGCACTTGGGGCCAGATTCACGTAGACTAGCGGCGGCGTAACGTAGATACGTTACACCGCGGCAAGTTTTCATAGCAAGTGCCTGATTCACAAAGCACTTGCGATGAAAACTACGCCGGCGGCCTCCGGCGTAAGGGCCCCGCGTAATTTAAATGGGCGTGTGCCATTTATAATTAGGCGCGCTCCCGCACCGGACATACTGCACATGCTCCGTTTCGTAACTCCCGCCGTGCTTTGTGCGAAGTGACGTCATTTTTTCGAACGGCGACGAGCGTAGCGTACTTCATTATTCCCGGACGTGTTACGACAAACTACGTTAATTTTTAAATTTCGACGCGGGGAACGACGGCCATACTTTATACAGCAATATGATTGCTGTGTAAAGTTAGGGCAGGTCAAACGACGACTAAAATTGCGATGGGAAACTAGAGTAGCGGCGACGTAGCGAACGCGAAAAACGTCGTGGATCGCCGTAACTGCTAATTTGCATACCCGCTGGTTTACGACGCAAACTCCCCCCAGCGGCGGCCCACGTATTGCATCCTAAGATCCGACAGTGTAAAACAAATTACACCTGTCGATCTTAGGGATATCTATGCGTAACTGATTCTATGAATCAGTCGCATAGATACTCTGAGAGCTACGATGGAGTATCTGAGTTATACTCCATCGTATCTCAGCTGTGAATCTGGCCCTTTGGGTGCCCTATAGACTGTGATACGGACCAGGTAGCGCCCCCCGAGATTCCCGTTGACTGGATAACCTGAGATGAAGGTAGATGTTGAGCGTTGACAACCCTCTGGCATACTACAATTATTCCTCACTGAGGAAGGTAATTTTAAAAATTGTCAAAGAGACAAATCGCTACATGATCAGCAATCCGCTAGGCTGCATGCCAGGTTTTCCAGAAGCAGAAAGTGGGAACCGGTGACTAAAGAGGACATCTGGCAGTTTCTCTGACTCATCATTCTTCAGGGGGTGGTGGGGAAACCGCTCCAGAAATGGTACTGGACCACTAATAAGTTACTGGCCATGCCATTTTTTGGCACCGTGATGTCAGAATACCAGTTTTCTCTCATCATAAAGTATTTCCACTTCACGAACAATGAAGACTTTGATGAGGCCACGCATCCTGTGCCCAAACTAAAAAAAATCTGGGAGGTATGCCAAATGATTGTGACCAATTTCCAGCAGGCCTACGTGCCAGAAAGAGACTTCAGTGTGGATGAAAGTCTGATGGCCTACAAGGGACGCCTAAGCTGGATACAGTTTATTGCATCCAAAAGAGTGCGGTTTGGCATCAAATTCGACATGCTCTGCGAGTCAGCCACCGGATATATCTGGAATGCGGTCATTTACACCAAAAAAAGGCACAAAGTTCAACCCCAGGTACAGCGGCTATGGGAGGGCCACATCATCTGTCCTTACACTGCTGGAGCTATTGCTGAACCAAGGATATTGTGTGACAACGGACAATTCCTACATGTCTCCGGAACTGTATGAGGTATTGATACAAAACAAAACTGATGCGTATGGTACCGTTAGGCCTAACCGACGTGAAACGCCATCTATGTTTGTCAAGAAAAAACTAAAAACCAGAGAAATGGTTGCCTTTCAGAAGGGTAATATGATGGCAATGCAATGGCGAGACAAGGACGTGTGTCTCATGAGTACTGTGCACAATACCTCCACTGCCATGGTCCACACAAAAGGTGGGAAAGATGTGCTGAAGCCGCAAGTCGTGATCGACTATAACACAATGGGAGGTGTCGACAGTGCCGATCAGGCAATGACATTTCACCCGGCTATGCGCAAACAGCAAAACAAATATTATAGGAAGATTTTCAGGCATCTTCTGGAACAATGCCTTTTGGAATTCTTATATCCTGTAAAGAGAAAAGAGTGACATGCCTTTTGTTCATTCTGACTTTATCTGGAAGGTGGCTGAGCAGATTTTTGTCAACCACCAGACGCCATCAGTAGCTGTGAACAGACCCGGACGACGTGCTGTTGACGTTATCAACCCAGAACGCCTGACTGGTCGTCATTTTATGGACTACATACCGCCAACCGCAAAAAAGGCACCTACCAGGATGTGCGTGGTTTGCTGTTCAAAGAGAGATGGCAATGGAAAGAAAGTCCAAAAAGAAGCAAGGTTCCATTGTCCTGATTGTAACGTCGGACTTTGTCCAGTTCCATGCTTCAAAATTTATCACACTCAGGATGTTTATTGAATTTTCTTTGTTTGACAAATTTCATTATTTTTTATTGCATTATTGAATAAAATTATATTATTTATTAGATTATAATTCATGATTTTGTGTTTCAAATTTATCACATCTGGGATGTCTACTAGAGTCTTGTTTGGTCAGGTTTAAGTAAGTAATTACTAAGAATTGCAGGCCTATAATACATATCACCAAATGTCCATGCAAAAAAGTGTACCGCTTTTGGTACAAAATTCCAGAAAAATCATATCGCCAGGGAATCAATTTTAGTCGTACATTTCGGCCAAAATGTATTCAGCCACATGTCTTTAGCAAAAATAATATCAACAAGCGTATATTTATTGGTTTACACAAGTTATAGCATCTACAAACTAGGGTACATTTTTAATGGAATTTACGCAGCTTTAAATTTTATGACTGCCTATCCAATTTCTTGAGGTGCTAAAATGGCAGAGCAGTACAACCCCCCCCCCCCAAATGACCCAAACTTGACACCTCAAGGAAATTGCTGAGAGGCATGTTGAGCCAATTGAATATTACATTTTTTTGTCCCAAGTGATTGAAACATTTAATTGTGATATTTATTAAATCAAAAAGTAAAAAAAAAGTTGTGTTTTTTTTCAAAATTGTCCCTTTTTCTTTTGTTTATAGCGCAAAAAAAAAAAAAAACGCAGAGGTGATCAAATACCACTAAAAGAAAGCTCTATTTGTGGGGAAAAAAAAGATAAAAATTGCATGACAGCGCAATTGTCATTCAAAGTCTGACAGCGCTGAAAACTAAAAATTGGTCTGGGTAGGAAGGGGTGAAAAGGCCCTGCATTGAACTGGTTAAATGCCAAGATAGCACAACCCCCCCTACAAATAACCCCATTTTGGAAAGTGTATTTTCTGAGAGGCATGTTGAGTCTATGGAATATTTTATATTTTGCCACAAGTTGCTGGAAAATTTTATTTTTATTTCTTTTGCACACAGTTGTCATTAAATGATATATTGCTCGAACATGTCATGGGCATATGTGAAATTACACCCCAAAATACATTCTGCTGTTTCTCCTGAGTATGGGGATACCACATGTGTGAGACCTTTTGGGAGCCTAGCCATGTACAGGGCCCCAAAAACCAAGCACCGCCTTCAAGCTTTCTAAGGTGATTTTACACCTCATTACCTATCACTGTTACGGAGGCCCTGAAATGTCCAGATGGCCCAAACCCCCCTCCCCCAAATGACCCCATTTCGGAAAGTAGACACCCCTAGGTATTTGCAATGAGGCATTGTGAGTATTTTTCAACTCTCATTTGTTTTTGAAAGGGATGAAAGAAAATATTCGTTTTTTTTTTTTATGTACAAGTGTACCTACGTGTACTGGTGTAGTGTTGGTGCACTTACTCTGAGATGTTTTCTCTCCTCTCTCTGGAACGAAAAGACTTCCATGAGAAGAGATGACCACTTCCCCTACCTGTGTTTACACTTACACAAGCCAGGGGAGGCCTTTCATTCGCCAGGACCGATCACCAGGTCCAGGCTATAAATCATTGGCCTGGGCCTGGAGACTGATCGGTTCTGAAGCGAATCCAATGATCGCCGTCCCCTAGGCGTTAATGATTGGGTATCTATATATAAAACGGTCTGATGGACCGTTTTCATCAGACTAACCTATCCTTTGATATCAAAACTCATCTCTTTTGATATCAAAGGAGACAGGAACAACAAGCGCCCAAAGGCGATTTAGTTTGCATGTGCGGCGCTATATAAGTTTTTCATTCATTCATTCATGTGTGGGCCCCATCGTTTTTTTATCCATCAGTCAAAAAACTAGGAACTTGTTTTAAAACTATCTGATGGATAAAAAACCTATAGAAAAAAATTATCGTCTGTGGGTACGTCCATCGGTTAAAAATCTACGCATGCTCAGAATCAAGTCGACGCATGCTTGGAAGCATTGAACTTCATTTTTTTCAGCACGTCGTTGTGTTTTACGTCACCGCGTTCTGACACGATCGTTTTTTTAACTCATGGTGTGTAGGCACGACTGATCATCAGTCAGCTTCATCGAATAACTGATGGAAAAATCCATCAGACCGTTTTCATCAGACGAACTGATCGTGTGTACAGGGCATTAGGCTGCTTACACGGCGGCTGTGTTTTGTGTTGGTGGCGTGAACATAGAGATAGCTTAAGTTAGATTAAGAAAGCAGGTTATTCAGTTAGTGTCAGTGTATTTGACATATACAGGGCATTTTCACCCCCTTCCTGCCAAGACCAATTTTTAGTTTTCAGCACTGTCGCACTTTGAATCGCACTTTTAATGACAATTGTGCGGTCATGCAACACTGTACCCAAATGAAATCTATGTTTTTTTTCCGCACAAAGAGAGCTTTCGTTTGGTGCCATTTGATCACTTTTTTTTTGCGCTATAAACAAAAGAAGAGAGACAATTTTTAAAAAAAAATCCCCTTTTTAATTAAGCACTTAAGGACCGCCTCCTGCACATATACGTCGGCAGAATGTCAAAATTGTCCGATGTGTCCGCCATAATTTTGCGGTCACGAAAAAAATCTCTGATCGCCGCCATTAGTAGTAAAAAATAATAATTAATAAAAATGCAATAAAACTATCCCCTATGTTGTAAACACTATAAATTTTGAGTAACCCAATCGATAAACGCTTATTGCGATTTTTTTTTTTTTACCAAAAATGGGTAGAAGAATATGTATCGGCCTAAACTGAGGAAAATTTTTTTTTTTATAGATTTTTGGGGGATATTTATTATAGCAAAAAAAAAGAAAATATTTTTTTTTTTTTTCAAAATTGTCGCTCTATTGTTGTTTATAGCAGAAAAAATAAAAACCGCAGAGGTGATCAAATACCACCAAAAGAAAGCTCTATTTGTGGGAAAAAAGGATGCCAATTTTGTTTGGGAGCCATGACCACACAATTGTCAGTTAAATCGACGCAGTGCCGAATTGCAAAAACTGGCCAGGTCTTTTACCTGCATTTTGGTCCGGGTCTTAAGTGGTTAATAAATATAATATTTTTATTTATTTTTTAATTTTCCTCAGTTTAGGCCGATATGTATTCTTCCACATATTTTTGGTAAAAATAAAACGTAATAAGCGTATGATTGGTTTGCGCAAAAGTTATAGCATCTACAAAATAGGGGGTAGTTTATGGCATTTTTTTATTTTTTTTATTTTTTTTACTAGTAATGGTGGCGATCTGCGATTTTTATTGTGACCGTGACATTGTGATGGACATATCGGACACTTTTGACAAATTTTTGGGACCATTCACATTTAAACTGCACTGATTACTGTGTGAATGTGACTGGCAGGGAAGGGGTTAACACTAGGGGGCGATCAGAGGGGTTAAATATGTTCCCTAGGGAGTGATTCTAACTGTAGGGTGAGGGGACACACAAGGGGAGGAGACTAATGCGTGTTCCTCTATACTGGGAACACACATTGAAACTCCTCTCCTCTGACAGGAGGTGGATCTGTGTGTTTACACAGATCCAGCGGAAATTGCGGCCACCGCGCACACCCCCTACATGGCTGAGAAAACCCAGGATGTCATATGATGTCCACACGGAGGGAGAGAGGGTTCCTACAGATGTCATTTTATAATGACTCGGTAAGGAAGTGGTTATACTTTGCATCCAGTGTAGCCTAGTAGCCTATATCTACAGTGCATTCTGTGGTGTACTGTTACTAATACACTTCAGGCGGTTTACACAGTATCTAATACAGTGTGTACAATTTCTGCTACACTTCTGGTGGTATAGACAGTATTAAATACAGTGCAGCAATTTTATGGTTTCTAATACAGTGCAGGCAGTGTAACAGCATCTTATACAGTGTGTACAGTTTATATTACTTTTCTGGTGGTGTACACATTATCTAATACAGTCTGTACAGTTTCTACTATACTTCTGGTGGTGTACACAGTACACAATACAGTGCAGCTGTAGTCAGGGGTGGATCCAGGGGGCAACGGGCAATTGCCCCCTCCAAGAATGTGAGTGGGCGTGCAGCATCACAGCGGGTGAGAGAGCTGGCAGGCAGGTCCACAGGTGAGAGAGTCGGTGGGCGGCTCTGTGGGTGAGAGAGCCAGCGGTCAGTTCTGTGGGTAAGAGAGCCAGCTGGCGGCTCCGAGGGTGAGAGAGCCGGCGGCCAGCTCGGTTGGTGAGCAGCTGTGCGGCTCAGTGACAGTGTGTGCATGGGCTGCTGGCTAATCAGGGAGCAGGCGGGAGGGGGAGTAGAGAGATGACCACATCTCTCACAGCCTGGTGCCTGCCCTGCTTCCCTGCAGTTCCGCCCACACTGTGCACTGTGTGCAGGCAGCCGTGGCAGCAAAGAGATTAAATCACCTCTCTGCTGCCTGACTGGTAATCTACTGAGTGACTCTGGGACATAGAGACCACCTTAGCAGGGAAGTGACACAGCAAGTGACTAATCACAATGTGTGGCATGGGACGTGGCAAGTGACAATCTGCATCTGGTGGCAGGTAACGTGACAAGTGACAATCTGCATCTGATAGGTGATGGGACAAGTGACAATCTGCATCTGGTGGCAGGTGACGTGGCAAGTGACAATCTGCACCTGGTGGCAGATGACATGGAAAGTGACAATTTGCATCTGATGACAGGTGATGTGGCAATAAAAATCCACAACGTGTGGCATGGGACTTGGCAAGTGACAATCTGCAATGTGTGGCATGGAAAGTGGCAAGTGACAATCTGCATCGGGTGACAGGTGACGTGGCAAGTGACAATCTGCAATGTGTGGCAGGTGACAGTGGCAAGTGACACACTCAGGGCTCCCACTGATTCTGCATTATGGCGGGTTGAACTATTACATTTTTTATAACAATGTAATAATAGTAATAATGCGCTTCAATCATCCTGACACCATAACAACCATGGTGCCGTGATGATTGAAGCGCCAACACCAGCCATTCCCCCGACAAATTTACCCCAAAAAAACATATTTTCTGTCAGCGCCCCTCCCGAGACTAGACTCTGGATCCGCCCCTAGCTGTAGTACAGTTTTTACTACAGTGCAGGCGGTGTACACAGTATCTAATACAGTGTGTACAGTTTCTAAAACACTTCACGCGGTGTACACAGTATCTAATACAGTGTAGTGTAATGTTGCAAAACAGAAACTACATCATGTCCGGAAGGCTACCAAGGAGAGGCAGATGCTCACAGGCCACTAAAAGAGGAAAAGCAGTCTCTGTGTCTACAGTCAACAGTGGTGGCCGTGGACATGGTGCATCCTCTGCAGGTGGCCGTGGGGCACAATTGTCCTTTTTTTCTGCTGCTGGCCGTGTTATTGAGCCACAACATGCAGAAGAGTTGGTGGAGTGGATAACAAAGCCGTCCTCATCCTCCTCATCCTCTGTCACCCAGGCTCAGTGTCGTTTGCCTTCCAAAGCAGCTTATTCCACCGGCTTGTTGTCCATAGTCACTCCTTCCGTAGCCCCACCATCATGCCTCGAGGAGCCCCAGAATTATTCGACCACAGTGTCGGGTACATGCTGCTGGAATATGCACAGCGATTTGAAGGCTCCAATGTTGGTTCCCAGGTTGAGGAAGGGAGTAACATGAGCCTAGAGAGAGGAACATGAGCCTAGAGAGAGGGGTGCCACAGAAGGACAAGATACTGGCAGTCAGGTTCTCCCAGCTTCAGCATACTGTCAATTTTGCTCTAGTGATGAGGAGGGAGATGATGATGAGGTCACTGACTGTACTTGGGTGCCTGAGAGAAGAGGAGAGGAGGAGGCACAACTCCAACGAGGCAGGATGCCCTCCAAGGGGCAGCTTAAGGGCAGTCACCCTATTGCATCACACCACAGAGCTCCGCAGGTGCAGGGTGCTGCTGATTCCCAGCTGACTTTTAAAAGTTCCTTGGTGTGGGCCTTTTTTGACACGTGTGCAGCAGATCGCACCGTTGCTGTTTGCAACCTATGTCTGAAGCAGATCAAGCATGGCCAGAACAGCAGGCGCTTGGGAACCACATGCTTGGCCAGACATATGATGACCTGCCATGCAGTCCGTTGGCAACATATGCACCTCAAAGACCCACATCAAAGAAAAGGGTGGACTTTTCCTTGCTCCTCATATGGGATCTCCAACCCTACTATACCTCTAGTCCTCTCAAAAACCTGCACTGAGAGGAATGAAGGTATAGCAATAGGTGTCCCAAGTACTTGCAGCCAATCTGCTAGCAGAAGACCACCATCTGATTTTTAGCAGGCAAATTTAGCAGGCAAAACCGCAGTTGTTGAACCGTGAAAAAAATGTGGTCCTAGCCACCCACATGCTCAGAGTCTAAATGCTAGCTTGGATGAATTGATAGCACTGAAACTGCTGCCTTTTCAGATGGTAGACTCTGCCCCTTTTGTGAATTTATGGAATGTGCTGTAAGTTAGTGGCAGGTTCCAAAATGCCATTTCTTTTAACGGAAGGCCATTCCGGCTCTCTACTGGCATGTGGAATACAATGTTTTTGCCTTGTTGGACAGGGCGGTCAGCAGTAAGGTTCATATTACTCATGGTCCAGCAGGCATGAGCAGGAACTTTACCTTTACTTCATTGTGCACTGGGTAACTCTGCTGGCAGCTGGGAAGGATGCAGGACAGGGTTCAATATTGTTGGAGCTTGTACCGCCACCATGCCTCCAAAATGCTGGTGGTGATTCTGCCACAGCTCTCTCCTCCACCCCTCTTCTTCCTCTATGGCCTTGTCTGCAGATTTGTCCTCTGAACTAGCGGACTCCATAAGTGTTCAAGGGGCTATGCAACAGTCAGGCTAAAAGATGCCATGCGGTCCTTGAGTTGGTCTGCCTAGGGTACAGGAGCCACACTGGGGCAGAGATTCTGTCAGCTCTGCAGGGGCAGGCTCAGAGGTGGTTGAGTTTCAGCCAAGAATGGGTGTATGCGACAATGGCACCAACCTTCTCTCTCCGCCCTCCGACAGGGACACTTGGCCCATGTTCCATGTTTGGCACACATCCTGAATTTGGTGGTGCACCGTGCAGCGGTTCTTGAGCAGGTACCCAGGCTTACAGGATCTCCTGAGTCAGTCCAGAAAAGTCTGTGGTAATTTCCGCCGGTCATACAATGCCAGTGCTCGGCTGGCTGACCTTCAAAGGTAATGCAACCTGCCCACCAACCGCCTCATTTGTGACATGCCCACCAGGTGTAACTCAACTTTGGAAATGCTGCAGTGGCTGCACACACAGCAGAGGGCCATCAATGAGTACCTGTGTCAGTTGGCACTAGGACAGGTTCATCGGAGATTGGCTTCTTTTCACCCGCCAGTGGCGTAAAGTTTGAATTCAAATTGATTCGATTGATTAGAATTTTGGGAAATGGTAATATTCTTTCTTTTTTATTCTATAAGTGTTTTAAATATATTTCAAATGAATAAAGAGAGATGTATCATAGCACAGAGTGGTACTGTGGATACATTAAAGTACTGTATGTGCCGCGTCCTGAAATAAAGTGTCAAGAAAAAAGAATGCAAAGGGCTATTCTAGGACTTTGTAGGCACAGTAATAGACCATATTTTATGAAAAAATATAAAAATGTATTAGAATAGTTTACATAAAATGCAATTCCCAAAAGCCTTGGTATAGCATCATACTTAAACAGATACCCAAAAAGATCCAAAAAACATGGATACAATTATTGGAAAAACCATAGTATATACACTTCCAAGGTGGTGAACAATCGTAACAAGATTATCTCGGAGGTATGGTTAACCACTTGCACTAATGTAGATTAGAATGGGAGATGGAGAAACTTGACATGTTTCACGTGTACCCACGCTTCTTCAAAAGCCTTTGTTAAGTAAGCTATATAAAGGGGAGAGAATTTATAAAACACACAGGTGTAAATCACAATAAATACAAAATGCTATACACTAATGTATACGAACCAATAACACACAGAGCAAAATGCCCTCAATAGGGGGGAGAAAAGCCAGGTAGGAGACAAAAGCAATGAATAGCCACAATGGAGCCATACTGAGCACTATGGGGACGTGAAAAATATTGTAACATAGGTTTTATATAGTTTAGAGTGTATAGTGGTTCAATATATTTTAAATATATGTTTTTCTATTTGTCTATTCTATTTTCAATTTTATTATTTTGTTTTCTAGTCTATTCTTTTCTATTTAAGTTCTAATGTATACTATTTGAAATTCGCATTTTGGAAGATGGTTATATTTATTCTATTATCAATCTATTTTTTTTCTGTACTATTCTGTCATTTTCTATTATAATCTAATTTATTATTTTTTATTCTACTCAAATTCAAATGGATTCTATTAGAATTTTGGGAAATGGTTATATTTATTCTATTCCAATATATTCTATTGTTTTTAGTCTATTCTTTTTTTTATTCTATTATAGTCTATATATTCCTTTTTTCTATTCTTTTCTTTTATTATGTATTTAAATGTATTCTATTTAAAATTTGAATTTCAGAAGACTGTTATATTCTTTCTATGTTATTCTATTCTATTTGTTTCTATTGTTTTCTATTATATTCTAGTCAATTCTGTTCTTTTATTTTTTCTGTTATTCTTTTCTATGCTATATATTTTTTTCTATTCTATTTTATTTGGAAATTGAAAACTATTTGAATTTGAAAGCTGTTCAAACTCAAAAGCTTTTGGAATTTCAAAACTATTCAAATTGAAAAAGATTCAAAATTGATTGAAAATTTCAATTTCGTCCGAATTTTTTTCGTTATTTCGGATTAGTTTAAATTTGATACTATTGTAATTCAGAAATTCGAAACAAAACTAACTGCACGTGTCTAGTAAAAGAGAAACAAAGAAAATTATTGGTTGCTAGAAGCAAGATATTTTCCTTTTCATACCTCAGCCCCATGGTGGTTCTACTAATGAAAAAACTTAACATGCCATAGCTTTTTAATCCAGACTGCATATTTATTTTATTGTAATATTCAAAAGCAATACACTTTTTATCTTGGCTTTTTCACTTTGACTTAATTTAATAACATTTGGTTTGCCGAAGCAAAATAATGTTTCTAACATACAAATTCACAACATATAAATCCACTGTAGGCTTACAATCTAAGGCCCCGTACACACGGCTGGACAAAACCGATGAGAATGGACCGAGGTTCAGTTTCATCGGTCCAAACCGACGGTGTGTATAGCCCATCGGTCTGTTTTCCTTTGGTCCAAAATTTTAAAACATGCTTCAAAACCGAACTGATGGACCGCTGCCCGATCGGTCCAAACCGATGGTTAGTACAGAAAAGCATCGGTTCAAAACCCGCACATGCTCAGAATCAAGTCGACACATGCTTGGAAGCATTGAAATTTGTTTTATTCAGCACGTCGTGTGTTTGACGTCACCGCGTTCTGACCCGCTCGTTTTTTGGAACGATGGTGTGTACACACATTAGGCCACTTCATTGACTCATCCTGATAAACATACTGTCAATTATCTCTAAAACACAAAACTTTTTGTATTCACCATATCCCAACACCTGGGATCCGGCGGCGGAGACTGGGAGGTACCCCCCCCCAGCCCACCCCTCTCCATTCACCCCCCCTCCTCTCCTTGATACTACGTATGGATATCTGCACATTATATTGCTCTCTTCCTATATTTTTTATTTTTTATTTTATTTTACTTTACTCTTCCTTCTTTCCCTCCTCTTCCTTCTTACTACGGCTCTTCATCTCTCTTCCTCTCTTTCTCCCCTTTCTCTTCCGCTCCTATACCCATCCCTCCTCCCCCTCCCCTTGAGGAGTCTACACTCGGATTCAATCCCCTCAACCGCTACAGCCCATTCCATTTAGTACCGACAGCTGACCAACTTCAGCACCCAAATTATTAAAAGAAAGTAATTATGCAAAGTTGGTCAGCTCCTCATGAACTAGCCCACCCCTGCCTCCTTCCGCAATTTTCACCTATATAGAATTCGATATGGGACGTACACACGATTACCGTTGGAAACACAGATATTCATTAAGCTAGTCATAAATTTTGCTCGCATCCCTAAACTTGTTAAGTATGTCGACAAATGCTGTACTTTTTTCTGTAATCCTGATTACATGCTAGTTCTGATAATCATTGCTGTAAAACCTACTGTTTCATTTCAGACTCCTTGTTCAAATGTAGTGTAAACCTTATTCTGTTTACCAATAAAATTTATTATGGAAAAGAAAAAAAAAAACTTAGGCCAGGGTCAGAAATTGGGAGCCCTATCCCAGGGCCCTCCAATTAGATCTAGGGGCCAACCCTATCTGGGAAGGGGCTGGAATCAGAATACCCTTATTAAACCCTAAAAAAGGGCCTGTTTTTTGTTTTGTTTATTGTTGTTTCAGAAAGCCACAACTAAATCAGAGAGAGCAACAGGAAGAAAATGCCCCTCATGCAAAAACCCTTTAAGGGATTCTTGGCCAAAACCAATGTGCAGATCCTGCATTGCGGACCTAGTGAGGGAAGAATTTACACAGGAGTGTAAAGATCTCTTATCCTCTGGAAGAAAAGAAAAGAAAATAAAGGGACAGTGCGTTCCCTGGTAGAGAAAAAAGGCCAGAGTTCCAGCCAGGAACAGAGTTCTCAATCCAGTCTCCCTCCGTCCACTTCCAGACCAGTGGAGAGTGAGTCTGAGGATGAAAGGGGAAGCGTTCCACCCTCAACCGTTGATTCGGAGGATGAGGAGGAAGCTGAGGCAAGATCCTCTAGGTATAAACTGTCGCTTGAAGAGGTGGACGAATTGCTCAAGGCAATATGGCACTTTGGAAATCCAAGAGGAAAAACCCCAGTTGTCGGTACATGACAAAATGTATCAGGGTCTGGAAGAAGTTAAACATAGTCTTCCAAGTTCATAAGATCCTAACAGATACTATTAAGAAAGAGTGGAAGGATCCAGAAAAAGGACAGTTTTTTTCCAAAGCCCTCAAAAGACGGTTTCCTTTTGAGGAATAGGAAGAGTTGGTTTGGAATAAAAAAAAACAAAATCGATGCCGCCTTCTCCCAAGTATCTAGAAAGGCCGATTTAGCTTTCGAGGATATGGGCATCCTTAAGGATGCTATGGACAAAAGGGCAAATGGACTACTGAAGAAAGCCTGGGACTCAGTATTGTCCAATCTGAAACCTGCAATGGCTGCCACGGTTGTTGCCAGGAACATGGAGTGTTGGTTGGAGCAACTTAAAAACCATGTGATAGCAGGTACTTCCAGGAAGGATCTATTGGAGTCCTTTCCCACTTTGCTAAAAGTAGTCAAATATATGGCAGACGCTTCAGCAGAATCCATCAGGATGGTGGCCAGATCCTCAGCGCTGGTTAACTCAGCGAGAAGAGCCATCTGGCTAAAAACCTGGTCAGGGGACTCTGCTTCCAAAGTAAAATTATGCGGAATTCCCTTTTCAGGAAGACCTGGGGCCGGATTCAGAAAGAAGATACGACGGCGTATCTCCTGATACGCCGTTGTATCTCTGAGTCGGCCGTCGTATCTATGCGCCTGATTCAGAGAATCAGTTACGCATAGATATCCCTAAGATCCGAGAGGTGTAAGTGTCTTACACCGTCGGATCTTAGGCTGCAATTCCAGGCCGGCCGCTAGGTCGCGCTTCCGTATCTTTTACGCGAGGAATATGCAAATGAGGAGTTACGCCGATTCAGAAACGAACGACCGCCCGGTGCTTTTTTTTTTACGTCGTTGGCGTTCGGCTTTTTTCTGCGGAAAGTTACCCCTGCTATATGAGGGGTATGTGCGCCGTATCCTATGTTAAGTATGACCGTCATTCCCGCGCCGAGTTTTGAAATTTTGACGTTGTTTGCGTAAGTCGTTCGCGAATACGGCCGGACGTAATTTACGTTCACGTCGAAACCAATGACGTCCTAGCGACGTCATTTAGAGCAATGCACACTGGGAAATTTTACGGACGGCGCATGTGCAGTTCGTTCGGCGCGGGGACGCGCCTGATTTAAATTTTACACGCCCCCTACCCGTGGAATTTGAATTCCGCCAGGGGATTTACGATACGCCGCCGCAAATTTACAGGCAAGTGCTTTCTGAATAAAGCACTTGCCTCAAAAACTTGCGGCTGCGTATCGTAAATGGGATAGGTTACGCGGATCTAAAGATCCGCTAACCTATCTGAATCTAGCCCCTGATGTTTGGGCCAGAACTAGAGTCTGTCCTTGACAGGACAGCAGATAAGAAAAAAGCTTTCCGGAGTGCGCATGCGCGAGGGATCCAAGATGGCCGCGTAAACCAGGAGCTCCGCTCTGCTCCAGCCATCCACCGTCCCTAAAGCCGGATCCGCGCCATTGGGATCCCCGCAGACCTCGGGAGACGATCGGGGAACACCCTAGCAGCTTCCCCATGTTAAGCGGCTCTGTCCACCGGGATCTCGGACCGAGCTTCACCGCTGAGGCCTCCCAGGCTGAAATCAAGATGGCGGCCGCAACTTAGCAGCGTGACACACACAGCGGTGGACCCTCCGGAGGAAGGCAAGTGATTGCCCCAGCCACACTGGCTTTCACCCCCCAAGCTACCCACTCTGTCCCCATGGCTGTAACACCATCCCCCGCTTCTACTGAATCGCTCCTTGAGCGAACGCTGGGTGACTACATGCTCACACCCTTAGGAGCTATCTCTCCCCACGTGGAGGACATTGTTACACCAGGAGGCCCTGTTCATGAGATCCCACTGAATGCAGGCGACTTGTTTCTGAAACTGTCGGATCTGCTGGAGAAGGGACTTGCTCATACAGCTTGTAAAATCACTACTGACATCCGTTTAGATTTCCAAAATCTAGGATCCAGAATGGAATCAATAGAGCACAAACTTGATATCACAGTCTCCAGAGCCAATCAAAACTCGGATCACATTCATGTCTTACAGGAGCAATTAGATGCGGCTTTAAGTAAGCTGGATGACCTTGAAAATCGCTCCAGGAGGGACAATTTCAGGGTGAGGGGTATGCCAGAATCTATCCCTGACGTCCCGGCGGCCGTCAAGGAACTTATTAAAACCCTTCTACCGGCAATAACACCGCATAAATTGGAACTTGACAGAGCTCACAGATCTCTTGCTCCCCCTAGGAAAGATGGATCCCCCAGAGATGTGGTGGTTAAACCTCACTTCTACAGTGTGAAAGAGGAAATAATGAAAATGTCGCGACAAAATTCACACTTATCATTCCAAGGCTCTGAGTTTCAGATTTTCGCTGACATTTCTCCTACAACAATACAACGGCGCAGGACCCTTAAGCCCCTGCTATCAATACTCTCGCAACGGGAAATTAAGTATTGGTGGGCTTTCCCTTTCGCATTAAAATTCTCACACAAGGGTAAAACCCATTCGTTCTCTTCCTTCCCTGAGGGGGAACGGATCCTATTGGAACTAAAATTTATCACGCAGGACTCAGCAATGGACACATCTAATCTCTTAGTGAGCTCCTCTAAGCGTCCTACCCCATCCAGCCCAATTTCCCCCACGTGGAAGACTACCAAGTCCAGACGTACTAAGGGCTCTCTTCACACCTGAGACTTTAATGTCTGTTTCACGTTCTTAGTTTTCTTCATGGGACAGTTATACTTGCAAGATCTAAAGCATACAGTGGTTCCTGTTTTTTTTTTTGCTTTTCCCTGGCTTCTTAGGTACCGCCTCTGAGATGAATCTGTGCAAGTATTCCTGAAGACTTTCAGCAGTCACATGCTGTTCTTTCCCGATGGAAGGATCCATTCAAATATTTTCGTTTAAGTTGCTATTTTTCTAATTTTAGTTTATATATGATAATAATAATTTTTGGTTCGCAGGGATGTTTCTGGCTGGAGCAGCAGTCATGCGCCTCCATCCATCTTCTGACCATGATAGTATCATGCTCGGAGGATGGACTGATGGTCCGTTCTGAGGACCATGCAAAATTGTTTTTGGGTAAGGATGGTAGGGAACGTTTTCCCTACCAGCCTTACAGACCCAGTTTGGGTCGACATGTTTCTCTTGGTCTTTTTCTCTTTCTCACCTTTTCTATTTTCTTTCTTTTTCTTGTCAGCTCAGTCGATCGGGCTCGGTCGTGCTTCTCCAGGTCCCAGGAATCTACTCTGTCCAACTTCGCCCCGCTCTAGGAAGGCTGGAGGTAAGTCATATTCCTAATAAACTTCCTTCTCCTGTGCACCATGTCTCATAAAAAAGTTACGGGTCCATCCATGAAAGTGGTTTCTCATAACGTACAAGGTTTAAATTCACCTACTAAGAGGAGGAAAATTCTGCAATCCTACCACTCGCAAAAGATGGAAGTGGCATTATTTTCCAATGAGGCTCTCGCCTTCCTTCTTACATTCCCAATATCCCCAATTTTTTTTAGCTAATGCAGAGGGTAAGACAAAGAGGGTGGCGATACTGTTTGCCAAGTCCAGTCAATTCAAGGCGACATTCGTTCACAGAGATTCCGAGGGAAGGTTTATCTTAGTGAAGGGAACAATTGATGACCAATTGTTCTCCTTCGTCTCTTATTATGCCCCTAACAAGGGCCAAACTTCGTTTTTTAGGTCAATGTTTATGGTACTAGATAGTTTGGTGGAGGGCACAGTGATCTTCGGAGGCGATTCTAATACCGCTTTTGACCAGAGCCTGTATAGGTCCAGGATCCCGTCTGCACAACTGACTCGTCCCTCTAGGTTCAGTTCTAAGATAGCGAAACTGATTTATCAACAAGGGCTTGTTGATGTTTGGAGGGAATTTAACCCCTCCTCGAGGGACTATACGCATTATTCGAACCCTCATTCATGTTACTCCAGAATAGATCATATATTCGTTTCTTCTATACACATCCCTGCTGTGCTTAAGGCTACCATTAAAGACACAACTCTGTCTGATCATTCCATGGTGGTAATGATCATATGGAGATGTTTTGATAGACCTCCTGTGTCTCAATGGAGGCTTAAGAATCATTACTAGATGACCATATGATAGTGAGCGAAATAGAAAAGGCTCTAATGGAATATTTCCTTTTTAATGACACGGATGGAATCTCAGCTGAGACACTTTGGGCAGCCCACAAGGCCTCGATCTGGGGAAAGATTATTCAGTTAGCCTCAAATCTGAAAAAGCGTTGGCCTCTGATATAGAGAAACTAGAGAGGGAATTTTCAGCCCTCTCCAAACAACATAAGAGGAACCCCTCACGGGTCCTTCTAGCACAACTGGACAAAGCAAGACTAGCCTTAAATCTAGCCCTCACGGTCAAAGCTGAGAAGTCCATCCGATGGTCAGAAGCAAAATTTTATTCTCAGGCAAACAAGATGAGTACAATGTTGGCCAACAGACTCTCCCCTAGATTACGTACCTACACTCTCCCTAAGATTAGACAACAAGACGGCTCTCATACTCTCAATCCCCAACGGGTTTTGGGATTGTTTCAGGACTTTTACACCAAATTATACCAGGAAAATGATATAGCCAAAGCCCCTGCTATTAATTCCTTTTTGGATAGTCTCCCTTTACCTTCGCTTCCTAAGGAACATATTGAAATACTTGACGCCCCGTTTACAGTAGAAGAAATTACGGAAGTTATAAAAAACTTAAAAGGGCGGTCGGCTCCCGGCCCGGATGGGTTCTCCACGTGTTATTATAAGTCCTTTCTAAATATTTTAGCTCCTCCTCTAGCAATTTTTTTTAACTCTAAACGGAAGGGAGAGCCACTGGCACCACTTCTTAATGCAGCATATATCTCCGTTATCCCTAAGCCCGAAAAAGACCCCGAACGAGTAGAAAATTATAGGCCCATATCCCTAATTAATAATGATGTGAAGATTCTTACCAAAATATTATCCAACAGACTTAGCTCCTTTATAAATCTTTACATACATAAGGACCAAGTAGGTTTTATCCCAGGGAGACAGGGCCCTGATCAAGTCAGAAGAGCAGTGGATATAATATCTATACTTCAATCGGGATGGGATGGAGGTCCAGGGCAAGAAGGTCTTCTGCTTTCTTTGGATTTGCTGAAGGCCTTTGATTCCCTTTCTTGGTCATATTTGTTTACTATCCTGGGTCGTTGGGGTTTTGGTAAATCTTTTCTGGGACTCTTGCAGGCTCTTTATTCTGCTCCGGAAGCCAGAATTAAGCTACAGGGATACTATTCTGAACCTATCCATATATCTAGAGGGACGAGACAGGGATGCCCACTTTCCCCTCTGATCTTTGCTATCGCGATTGAAACATTAGCTATAGCTATACGATCAGATCAAGATATTACAGGTGTCAATTGTGGTCAAACTTCACCATTCACGTCGTTGCCCAAAATTAATAAACTTTTAGAGTCCTTTGGCAATATTTCGGGTTTACGGGTAAACATGTCTAAGTCACATGCGCTGAATGTTTCCCTTCCATCCAATGCGGTTGACCAACTTAAAACTTCCTCTTCATACAAATGGAGCACCTCCTCGATTAGATATTTGGGTATAAATTTAACTCCTAAGATTGAACATTTGTATAGAGAAAACTTCCCCCCTATGTACCGTCTACTGGAGAGTGATCTCAGAACTTTGTCCCTCCATAAGATTTCATGGCTAGGTAGGATCCACTCAATAAAAATGACCTTACTCCCGAGACTCCTATACCTGTTTAGATCTCTCCCTATAGCGATAATTAGAGAACATCTTAATTCCTTCCAGGGAAAGATTATTAAATTCGTCTGGGGGAAAAAGGGTAATAGGCTCGCTCGAAACATCCTTTTTAGTCCTAAAACACGGGGAGGTTTGGGTCTACCTAATTTGTTCAGATATTATCAGGCGGCCAGGCTTGCCCAACTTTCAATAATATACTCTAGATATGAAAAACCTGACTGGATCAATATTGAACGGCAGGCGATTCCGTCACATACTATTGATTTTTTACTTTGGTGCCCCCGCAAATCCAGGCCATCGATTTTATCGCCTACTTTATCGCAGTCCCTGAAACTTTGGGATGACTTGAAACACTTGCCCTCTTTGACTTCAAATATTAAACCCCTTTCCCACCTGTTCCACAATCCGTTGTTCAGTCCGGGAATGGACATTAAAGCGTTTAAATGGTGGACGGATAAGGGGATGTATAGAATTGGACACTTTTTCACCTCCTCTGGACCTATTTCTCTTAAATATTGTTTAGATAAGTTAGAACTACCTGAGTCTGAAAAATTTAGACAACTCCAAATTCACCACTTTTTGAATTCGATCTGGCAAAATAAATTGAAACCCCCAGAGTTTACTGGTTATGAGCAGTGGTGCGGTCAGGGGAAGGAACTCAGGGGAGGTATCACTATAATATATTTGTCTCTTTTGGAACCCACTACTAAATTTCCGTATATGGAGGCATGGGAGCGGGACCTACATGATGTCTGGGACCTGGAGGAGTGGCATAGAGCGGGAACAAGAACGTATAAAGGTATTGTAAATGTGACGTTGATAGAAGCCAATCTAAAGGTCATGATGAGATGGTACAGTACCTGGTACCCTCCAGACTCGCTTTAATGTACCCTTCCACCTCTCCATTGTGTTTTAGGGGATGCCAGGCTCAGGGTTCCATGTTGCACATTTGGTGGGAATGTTCAAAAATTAGGAGTTTTTGGAATAAGATATTCTACATTATTCGGAAAATTTCGGGGGCCCCCGTGACACAGTCACCCCAAATAGCTTTACTTAATGCGCACATCCCTAAGCTCTCTAAATTTACCCGAAAATTGATTGCTTTTATGCTGCTGGAGCAAAAATTGTTATAGCTAGGGCCTGGAAACTTCCAAAAGTCTCTATAGCGGCAGCTAAAAGGAAGATTACCTGGATAATGTTTCAGGAGAAATTAGTTAGCTCCCAGATGGACTCCACCAAATCTTTTGAGGCAACATGGGAACCCTGGGCCAAATTCATGGGAATATCGTTGATTTCTGCCATTAATGATACATGCAAGTTTTCTACTGTATAATGCTGTGAGATGATTATCTACCCTTTATTCTATCTATATGTCCTATTCTTTTCTTTCTTCTCTTTTTCTCTGAAATTCACTCTCCCTCTCATTCTGGCAGACCCATTAAACGGTCATTCATAGTCAGTCTCTGCCTCAATCGCTACTGACTGTGAACCGCATTCGCTAGGTTGCTTCCCTTCAGGGAGCATTGTATCTTTGAATATTTTTGTACCTCTTTGCTTTTATGGAGATGTTAAAATGTTAATAATCTATACGTTTTTGGATATGGATCACTCTCTTGGCTCCGGAGATTTCTGGTATTCTGGAGCACTGGGGGTGATCCAATTTATAGTGGAGAATTTGATACTAGGGTTTTCTCAGTCAGTTCCAGGCTAATGTGTACCCATTTGGGACGCCTGGAATGATGATCATTGTAACTGAACTCCACCATGATTTCATTTTCTGTTCTTTTATAATTACATGCATAAAAGAGGAGGCTTCTAGCAAGAGATTTCATACTTTCTATTCAAAGTTATCGGATTTTATAATATTTTTCTTTGATATTGTTTTATTTTATTATTTTTGGCTAACTTTCTACTCTTGTCATTATGGACATTGTAGTGTACCCCAGAGTGAAATGGGGGAATATTTTTGCTGTAATGTACTGCTTTTCAATAAACCTCTCTTTAAACTTAAAAAAAAAAAAAAAAAAAAAGCTTTCCCACAAAAGAAGAAAGCGGTGCAGCAAAGGAAACATTTTTGTCCTTTTCAGCAAACCAATAAAGAAAGAGACCAAACAAGGGGAAGGCTGCTCTTTAGACCTCCCGAACAAACTCCTAAAAAACAATGACCTTCTCCCAGTAGGGGGAAGGTTACAGGACTTCCTTCCAGCTTGGGATAAAACAACAACAAGTCCTTTCGTTCTGAGCCTAATCGGACAGGGGTACCAACTAGAATTCTCACAGATTCCTCCATATCGATTTTACATCACAAATCTACCATTTGTCACATGGCATTGATCGACCTGAGAGATGCATATTTCCATATTCCAATAGTACCTTACTTGGATGACCTACTGCTGTTCGCAGACTCAAGAGATCAGGTGGAGGTCAATCTGCAAATAACCCAAGAACACATAAAGGGTTTGGGTTTGTTTCTAAACCTCCAAAAATCCAATCTTCTACCATCCCAAAGGGTGAGGTTCTTGGGCTACGAGATAGATTCAGTAAAACAGAGAATTTTTCTCCCCCAAGAGAAGATAGAAAAAATGCAGTCAGCTCTGAAAGCTCTTCAATGCGATTCAGAGATCTCGGTGAGGCAAGCTATGTCCACTCTTGGTCTCTTGACAGCGGCAATTCCTTCGGTTGAGTGGGCCAGATTTCATGCCCGTCCTCTGCAGGCAGACTTGCTGAAGAATTGGTCCTATCAGAAACCCCTAGAAAAAAGGTTCAAAATAGGAACAAAGACAAAAAGATCACTCTGGTGGTGGAGAAACCAAAGAAACATCTCAAAGAGCCTTCTTTGGAACCTTCCAGTAACCCACCGAGTAACAACGGATGCGAGTACATGGGGGTGGGGAGCCCACCTGGAAGAACAGACAACTCAAGGAGTCTGGTCAAAGTCGGAGGCAAGGAGATCCTCGAATTGGAGGGAGTTGAAGGCTATACAGCTAAATCTTCTCTCTTTTCAGCTAACCCTAAAGAAACAACATGTACAAATATTATCGGACAACATGACAGCAGTAATATATTTAACAAAACAAGGGGGTACAAGAAGCAGGACATTGATGGACCTAGCTCATCAATTTCTGAGATGGGCAGAAAACAACTCGAGATCTGCAGTCCATCTGAAAGGTACGGAAAACTCTCTAGCAGATCTCCTCAGCAGGAAAGAAGTAAGAGAAGCAGAGTGGTCTCTGAACCAGGAGGTATTGAAGAAAATCACAGAAATGTGGGGGTTTCCTCAGGTGGACCTCTTTGCAAAACAAGAAAATGCAAAGACACAGGCTTTATTCTCTCTTCAGAGGCAGGATCAAGCTATCGGGATAGATGCGTTGGCCCACAAGTGGGACTTCCCTTTGTCTTACGCATTCCCCCTGTTCCAACTGGTACCAAGGGTATTGGAAAAATTCAGAGTGGAATCCACAGAGCTAATCTTGAGAGCCCCCTACTGGCCAAAGAGGCCTTGGTTTGCCACCTTGATGAACCTTTCAGAAAACCCCCCCTGGAAGTTTGCCGATTCGGGCAGATCTGTTGTCTCAGAATCAGATTCTTCATCCAGATCCAGGCTATCTCAACCGAACAGCCTGGTTTCTGAGGAACAAATCTTAAGACGAAAGGGATTATCAGAAAAACGTATTAATACCCTCCTGGCAAGTAGAAAAGAAGTCACCAGAGCTAAATACTTTAAAGTCTGGAAAGTCGATAATACCTGGTGTTCCAGCAAGAACTTTCATTTTAGTAATACTATTTCGGTTCTAGAATTTCTTCAAGCGGGATTGGAGAAAGGTTTAGCAACAAGTATCCTCAGGACGCAGGTAGCTGCCTTATCAGTTTTTTTGGAAAAAAACATTTTAAGGGAAACCTTTAATAATCAGATTATTTAGGGCTATGGAAAAGGTAAAGCCTAGACCTATTGTTAGTTTTCCCAAATGGGACTTGTCTTTGGTTCTTCAGGCTCTCACTAAGTCTCCATTTGAACCTATAGAAGAGTCTTCATTAAAATTTTTGACACTCAAAACTATTCTGCTGGTAGCAGTAACTTCTGCTCGAAGAATAAGTGAGTTACAAGCTCTTTCAATTAAAGAACCTTTTATGAGATGTCTACCAGATAGGCTAGTCTTAAGGACAGACCCAGCTTTCCTGACAAAAAAATCATCAATCTTTCACCGTACACAGGAGATGATTCTCCCTACCTTTTGCCCCTGTCCTTCGGATCCGGGGAAAGAAGCCCCACACTTTGGACGTCAGGAGGTGTCTTCTAAAGTATCTAGAAGTAACAAAGAATATCAGGAAGTCTCCTTCACTATTCATCCTGATAGAAGGTGCTAACAAGGGCAGTAAGGCTTCCAAGAGTACCCTGGGAAGATGGTTAAAGCAAGCCATTAAAGAGACATACATCTCTTTAGGACTGGAACCTCCGTGGGTATTATACCTCATTCTACCAATGCAGTGGCAGCATCATGGGCAGAAAAGGCCGGGGCATCTCCTGAGCAAATCTGCAAGGCGGCCACTTGATCCAGTTTTTCAACCTTCATAAGGCACTACCGCTTGGATCTGATGTCAGCCTCGGACCAGTCCTTTGGTAGGAAGGTTTTACAGGCAGTGGTCCCACCCTGAAGTACGTTTCTCGGTTATCCTCTTCAAGGTGCTGTCCTGAAAGGCGAAGGGAGAAAACCTTAGTTAGACTTACCGGTAACGGTATTTTTACGAGCCTTTCAGGACAGCAGCCTACTTTCCTGCCTTGGTTATCATAAGTAAGATGTCATTTGTGGGACTTGGTAATTGTCTGCTTATATCTTCCAGCATGTCAGAGGATTTCTAGGTAAAAACTGAAGGCATGGTGGAAGCAGCTGCTTTTTAAAGGGGCGTTGTCACGCAGTGTTTCCTGTGAAGAGGTGGAGCTACGCTCTCCAAGGTGCTGTCCTGAAAGGCTCGTAGAAATTCAGTCACTGGTAAGTCTAACTAAGGTTTTTTAAAACCATGTGGGGAATAATCTAATTGTCTTTTTTCTCTTGGTAGAGTGTCAGCCTGGTCTTTTGTCACTTTATGCCAGTGCTGAAGAAGTTAAGGCAGACTCCAGAAGAGTTTTGAAGTTTCTGCTGAGCAGCTGGACCAATCCCTTGGCAGGGGGAGGAGTCACCGCTCTGCATTGGAAGACACACAGTTGTGCGCACCTCCATATTGGGTCCACATGCTACGAGATGGAGAGGCAAGCATGGTGTATCTTGGAGTTTCCAAAACTGGCAGTAAAACCGTTTTAATCAATGATATTAGGCCTAACTGGTAAATGCCTGAATTTTATTTTACCCCTTAATTTCTGGGAATCCCACACCCAACATCAAAAGAGACTCATTACATTGGCTATAAGTAATGTCTCTTGTGCCAATTGTTTTTCTAAACTTTAAAACTAACTAGCTGTATACTCATTGCATCCGTTTGCTTGGAGTCTTTATGTTGATAGCATGCAGGTCCCAAGGCAAAACCGTACAGAACAATGATCCAAGTACCAGGATAAAATGATTCAAGCAATAAAGATTAAGTGCACTATGTGAAGCTGAATGAATGGCTGGTTTAGCTGTTCTGTGATCCTGCAAGCTCTTGCTTGATCACAGTGCATGGTGACTTATGGGGGAGCTCTGGGAAATGGTGGAGTTACTAATGGTCTGACTCAGCCTGAAGTCAAATCATTAGCTCAGAACTTACATTGGATGTGGAGAGGGAAAAAAAGAAAATGAAATACATTTTTAGTAAAGTTCATGGAAGCCTTATTAAGTTAAAACACATTGTCTGGCTAGGTAGAAGTACAAATGAGATTCATAGATTAAACTGTGTGATACAAAAAATGCATTTATAGGGATAAAATATGACACATTTTTGCCTTGCTATAAGACCTGCTAAAATGCAGCCAGTGATTGAAAAGGCTTTAATTATGTTGATGTTACAACCTCTCCTCTCCTCTGTTCCTCCCCAAGGTTGTCAGTGTTCAAATATTATTTCTTTATATATAATAAAGCTGAAGTTTATTCTGCTTATATTTTGCCTCCCCTGGTCCCTCCTTTCCACCATGCAAATGCAATTTTATATTAAAACCTTTCCATGTATTAATGTATTTTTCATTTCAAATCTTATTTTAGATCCAGTGATACCATCAATGGGTCTCTGGGCTTCTCTATGCAACGCCCAAATGCCATGCTGTGTAGGCATGAGCTTTGTGTTTGGGTCAAACATGAGTTCAACCCAAACCCCAGCTTTTCACAGTTCACCAAATGGGCAAACTAAATGTCAAAATTCATCACTAACGATGAGCCTCCATAATTACAAAAACTGAAATCTAATGAATGAAAGAGTTAGCCAGGAACTGTTGGGTGGGGGAGAAAAGGATATCCTCCAGCCAGTAAATGAGGAGGTCTGTACCTAATTTTCTGCAGTTTCTAATGCACACTTCAGCTTCTAATGTACAATATGTAAAGCAGGCAGCTTCAGTATTTGTTTTTACAGTGCCTTGCAAAAATATTAACCCCCCCCCTGGCTTTTTACCTATTTTGTTACATTCCAGCCTTTAGTTTAATGTTTTTTTTTTAATCTGAATTATATGTGATGGATCAGAACACAATAGTCTAAATTGGTGAAGTAAAATTAGAAAAATGTATACATAAAACTATTTTTCAGAAATAAAAACCGAATAATTGGCATGGGCGTATGTATTCAGCCCCTTTGTTATGAAGCCCATAAAAAGCCCTGGTGCAACCAATTACCTTCAGAAGTCACATAATTAGTGAAATGATGTCCACCTGTGTGCAATCCAAGTGTCACATGATCTGTGATTACATATACACACCTTTTTGAAAGGCCCCAGAGGCTGCAACACCTAAGCAAGAGGCACTACTAACCAAACACTGCCATGAAGACCAAGGAACTCTTCAAACAAGTAAGGGACAATGTTGTTGAGAAGTACAAGTCAGGGTTAGGTTATAAAAAAAATAGGAAAATCTATCATAACCAAATGGAAGGAACATGGCACAACAGCAAACCTGCCAAGAGATGGCCACACACCAAAACTCACCGAACAGGCAAGGAGGGCATTAATCAGAAAGGCAGCACAGAGACCTAAGGTAATGCTGGAGGAGCTGCAAAGTTCCACAGCAGAGACTGGAGTATCTGTACATAGGACGACAATAAGCCGTATGCTCCATAGAGTTGGGCTTAATGGCAGAGTGGCCAGAAGAAAGCCATTACTTTCAGCAAAAAACAAAATGGCACGTTTTGAATTTGCAAAAAGGCATGTGGGAGACTCCCAAAATGTATGGAGGAAGGTGCTCTGGTCTAATGAGACTAAAATTGAACTGTTTGGCCATCAAAGAAAACGCTATGTCTGGCACGAACCCAACACATCACATCTCCCAAAGAAAACCATCACCACAGTGAAGCATGGTGGTGGCAGCATCATGCTGTGGGGATGTTTTTCAGCAGTCAAGACTGGGAAACTGGTCTGAGTTGAGGGAAAGATGGATGGTGCTAAATACAGGGATATTCTTGAGCAAAACTGGTACCACTCTGTGTGTGATTTGAAGCTAGGGTGGAGGTTCACCTTCCAGCAGGACAATGACCTCAAACACACTGATAAAGCAAAACTCGCGTGGCTTAAGGGGAAACATGTAAATGTGTTGGAATGGTCTAGTCAAAGCCCAGACCTCAATCCAATAAAAAAATCTGTGGTCAGACTTAGATTGCTGTTCACAAGCACAAACCATCCAACTTGAAGGAGCTGGAGCAGTTTTGCAGGGAGGAATGGACACAAATCCCAGTGGTAAGATGTGGCAAGCTCATAGAGACTTATCCAAATCGACTCGGAGCTGTGATAGCCGCAAAAGGTGGTTCTACAAAGTATTGACTTTAGGGGGTGAATAGTTATGCACAACCTTTTCTGTTATGTTGTTCTATTTGTTGTTTGCTTCACAATAAAAAAAAAAAAACATCTTCAACTAAATAATTTTCATAAACCATGGGCCAGATTCACAGAAGAGATACGACGGCGTATCTCCTGATACGCCGTCGTATCTCTGAGTGTATCTATGCGACTGATTCATAGAAAGCCCTAAGATACGACAGGTGTAAAGGACTTACACCGTTGGATCTTAGGATGCAATACTTCGGCCGCCGCTGGGTGGAGTTCGCGTAGTTTTTCAGCGTCGGGTATGCAAATGAGGTTTTACGGCGATCCACGAAGGTTTTCACATTCGTTACGTCGTCGCTAGTAATTTTTTCCCGTCGCAAAGTTACGGCTGCTTTAACATGGCTTAACTTTAGATGAGCCATGTTAAAGTATGGCCGTCGTTCCCGGGTCGAATTAAATTATTTTTTTTAATTTGCGTAAGACGTCCGGGAATACGGAAGTACGTTACGCACGTCGCTGTTCAAAAAAATGACGTCACTTTTGCGCAAAACGGAGCATGCGCAGTACGTCTGGCGCGGGAGCGCGCCTAATTTAAATGGTACACGCCCCATTTGAATTGGGCGGGCTTGCGCCGGACATCTTTACGATACACCGCCGTAAGTTTACACGCAAGTGCTTGGTGAATCAGGCTCTTGCGCTGAAAACTTGCGGCGGTGTAACGTAAACACGATACGTTACGCCGCCGGAGTTTTCTGTGAATCTGGCCCCATGTGTTTTATCATTCAAACCCTTTGATTTGCCCTAAATTAAAATTCTGACTCTGCCAAAACAGTTTTTAATGAATGATTTTTAATGATTTATCCAATAAAGCATACAGTATCTGATCCCAAGAACAAGCATTTAATATATTGAAGATTACCAGTTCTTAGATGTGGTGGCTGCATTAGTTAACCCTGGAATCCTTAACCTTTTTCAGGATTTTTATTTATTTTTTCACATGGCACCCCTGCCAGGAACACTCTTTCCCATTTCTAGGGTGACAATGTTCTGTAGTCCATAGAGAAAACTCAGAACAATATTGGCTGGTAAGAATGGAGCACAGCTATTAGCTCAACATATTTCTGGGAAAATTGTTAGGTATTATTTTAACTCATCAAACAAAGATAACAAAAAAAACTTTCAATTGTTTATATTTAGCAGATCAAAAGGGAGCAAGTAAAATAAATTCATTGTCGAGGTTTACATACATTTTAACCATCTGTACAGGAATCCACAACCTGTCTTATTTAAAGGCATAATTCACCTTTACCCAAATACTGCTAATGCAGCTAAGGGGTGTCTGTAGATTTAAAAAAAAACTGTGCAGCTTTGACCCAAGTTGAACAATAACAAAAAACATACAAGATGGTGCAACTCTGTGTGCATTACCACCATACAATTTATAAAATTTTAACTAGAAAATGGATGCTCACAAACACAAAAGATCAACACACTTATAACTCATATGCTTCAGCTTTGGGCAGTAGGTCAGTCAGCTCTGAGGAAGGAGGCATGGTGCCCGAAACGTGTTTGCTCTTCCATCTGATGATTTTGTGATGGGAGCCTACTGCCCAGGGCTGAAGCATATGAGTTATATGCCTGTTGATATTTTTTGTTTGTGAGTATCCATTTGCTAATTGGAATTTAATAAATTGTATGGTAGTAAGGAACCAGCAGTTGCTCCTACTTGTGCATTTGTTGTAGTTGTTTGGGGATTTCCAGGTCTGTGGAGGGCTGCACCTGAAGAAGCATTGTACATCTTATTATTGTCTCCTGGAACACTGTGGATAAGCGCTGGAGTGCTTATCTTCTGGTCTAGAGACTAAGTTGAACAATGTCCTTGCTTTAGGGGCAGGTCTTTTACATATCAACTGAAGACTGAAAATCTTCCAGGGATAACATCATCCCATTCTGCCTCGTTACTAGAACATTGCTAAGAGACTCCCAGCCATTACTGTTTACTTCTACTATCACAGGAGCAAGCTCTTTCTCTGATTCAAACCTCCTCATATGCGCTTTCTCTCCCTACCACAGTAGCTTTGAGCTCAACATTTGAGAGCATTTTTCTGTAATGGTGGGGGGTGAACAGTAACAGTTTATGATTCTCTATGATTAATCTCAATGGGTAGGGGGGGAAACATGTCAGAGGAGTGTAGTCAGGAGGAGATTAGGCTGAAGTCATATCTTCACCTTTAGTGTCTGGGTTCCGGTGTGTGGTATTTTTCCACCTTCTGTCTTCTGATTTGCTTCTGCTAGTCTGGGTGGACTTGTTTGAACATCGGCACATGTTTTGTGCTTTGCACTGCAGGAGGAGGCTTTGTAGTTCTTTATGAAGTGCTCCAAGTTCTTTGCATATGGGTAACAGCCGGGAGTCTCTTAGCAACATCCTGGCAACAAAGCAGGATGTGATTATGCTATCCCAGGGAAGTTTTCAGGCAGGCTAAGCTTTGGGAGGTACATACCTATAAATGACCTACTCCAATAGCAAGGGCATATTTCAACTTTGTTCAAAGCTGTACAGCTTGTGTTCATCTACAGATGCTCCTTAAGCAGTTTTTTGGCAAAGGTGAACCATGCCTTTAAACTTTTTTACTTATATCTGTGAATTTAAATAGCCTAATGTAAATACAAAAATACCAGCCTTAATGAACTAATTTGCAACAGTGTGGTTTTCATTTTACATTCGCTCCATTATCAAATGTTAGAATGGCATTATCTAACGTACTGATGAGATTTTGTGTACAAACATTTGTATACAAATTGACCAGTGTATAGCCAACACCACTATGACTGTAGGCATAGGTTTCAGCAGCAGGTTTTGTTAGGAATAGCTAATAAAATTGGACTGGGACACATGCAAAGCTAATTGCCTGTAAATTTGACAAAAGTAAGTAAAAATGTGAAATGACTGAAAACACATGATAATTTCCCTTTAAAAGTGCAGTGCAAGGTGCAATAGTGGTGTGAAAAGTAGAGCTTGTAGAACCTAACACTGTGCATAGTATAAAAGTGTCATGCTTTTAAAGCAGAAATGTTGTGAGTAATTGTTGTCATCAGTAGACAGCTTGTCATCCCTTCCAGTATATTCCAGGTGTTATGTATCCTGCTATTTCTAGCAGCGGTTACAAAGTATAATTTCCTGTGGTCATCACCCCAGACAATGCCATTACAATAACTGACTAAAGTAATACATTTCTTGGCAATCACCGAGATGTGTGTGGTACTTGCAGTGTCACTCACAAGGAAACCTATTTTGTTTCTTTTTTTTATAACCAATACAAAAATATGTTCTAGACAGCCTTGTCATTGTGCTTGTGATGGAATGCTGTTATTATTTTTAATGGTGGGCATTTTAATATTGCTTTTATAGTTGTTAATTTGCATTTTAAAAATAGAAGGCGCTTACTGTATTTTCTAATGGCTATATATTCATTGTAAGATAAAGCACAAGCTAGGCAGTGATGTGTTTCTTTAGCGCCTACACCTTCGCTAACTCTTTGATTTACTAAAGAGAAATAAATAGGCTGTTGAGATGCACCATATATACCATATGCTAAATTTAAAGAGACCATTTGCCAAAAATAAGAAAATAATTAACAAAAAGCCTTCCCTTTGTAGCCATCCTAAAGCTTTAAGACTGATGCTGGACGCTGTCAGTAGCCCCAGCAGGCCGAGAGCTGTCACTTCCATCCACCCCCAATATAAGGATGCAGCTATGAGCTTGGTTCAGGTGTTAGGTAAAAGTCATCAGATTGACTCTGCATTCACCTGTACAATTATAACATAGTCAAAAGACAGGCTCACCCAACCACCCACAGTAAACTGTGAAAACAGCGAGTGCACGTTATAAAGCCAGATGTGACACGCATTTCATCACTTCCAGGCAAGCCGAGGAAGCAGCTAATCAAGCACAATATGTGCTTAGTTTCCTGCCATGGAGGGTAGGGGAGACATTATCTCTATAAAGATAACCTGCCATGTGCCCATGCTATCGCATAAGGGTATTGTTAGCCCTTGTGATAGCAATAAAGTTGAATTAAACAGATGAAAACCCTCCTCTTCAGAGAAGCCAATTCTGCCCCTACCTAACAACTGTACTTTTATTTTCTCCATCAGATCATCCCTCAAAGTTTTTACCCTTTGTAGCACTTGACCCACCCTTCTGGATTGGAAGCTCTAACAAGAAGGGCACGCTGATTCCTCCTGTATTGTCTGCCCTCAGGTTGTAAAGCACAGTGCAAACTGTTGGCGCTATATACATCCTATACAGTGAAAGGTGTTTTTTGAGGTGTTTTTGAATTTACCTTTAGTGCTGGCCTGCATATATTTTTTGTATATTTATTTAGTTGTGTGTTGTTTTCCAGCGCTGAATAATTTTCTATTTACTTTGCTATACAAATCCTGTATAATTTTAAAAAGTAAAAAAAAAAAAAAATTACTACTCAAAAAAATAAAAAAAATAAGTAAAAGCACCTCTATTGCCCACCATGCATACACGCAAATGTAAATGCGCACTGTGGGCCAGATTCGCGTACTTGCGCTGCGGCGTAACGTATGTCATTTACGTTACACTGCCGCAAGTTTTAAGCGTAAGTGCTTGATTCACAAAGCACTTGCCTGTAAACTTGCGGCGGCGTAACGTAAATCCGTCCGGCGCAAGCCCGCCTAATTTAAATGGGGCGTGAACCATTTAAATTAGGCACGTTCCCGCGCCAAACGTTCTTTGAATGCTCCGTTAGGAAATTTCCCGCCATGATGTGCACGAAATTACGGCGCCCGACGTGTTTTTTGAACGGCGACGTGCGTTACGTCCTTTCGTATTCCCGGACGTCTTACGCAAAAAAAAAAATTTGAAATTCGACGCGGGAACGACGGCCATACTTTAACATGGGCTGACTAATATTACACCACCTAAATAGCAAGTGCAACTTTACGACGACGTAAGAGAATGCGACGAACGCGCGTACCTTCGTGGATCGCTGTAAACAGCTAATTTGCATACCCAACGCGGAAAACGACGCCGTACGCCTGTCGGATCTTAGCCAAATGCCGTCGTATCATTGTTTGTGAATTACAAATAAAGATACGACGCAACAAATTTGAAAGTACGCCGGAGTATCAGCAGATACTCCGGCGTACTTTTTCTGTGAATCTGGCCCATAAGGTCCACATGTATTTACCTGTCATTGTGAAGCACGTCAGGTATTGCTGCAAATGTAGGCGCAAAAGTAATTATAGGCCCATAATTCAAGATTAACTCTAAACTCACCTATGAAAAAAGTTAGGTACCATTGTCATAGGCACACAATTTAGAATTTTCACATATTGGCATCTATTTAAACCACTCAATCCCATTTATATTTTACCAAATAGGGGCATTATATTGTGTTTCTGTGCACTAAGATTTATTTTAGTGTAATATTTCCCCTAAATATGATTGGGTAAACACCTGTGCAACATAAAAATATGCAACAATTTCTATTTTATTCTACAGGTCCTCTGCTTTATGCAAATATATAATTTGTGGGGGTTCCAAGAAATGTATAGAAAAAAATGCAGATTTTAGCAGATGTGTGAAAAATAAAAACGTGGTTAAGTTGGTCTATTTAATGTGTGATTCGAGGCACAAACCAATTAGTGAGCTACTAATACTATCTGAAAAACACTGGGCCAGATTCACAGCGGAGATACGACGGAGTATCTCAGATACTCCGTCGTATCTCTTAGGCCCCGTACTCACGACCAAACATGTCTGCTGAAACTGGTCCGCAGGCCAGTTTCAGCAGACATGTTTGGTCGTGTGTGGGCGCGAGCGGGCCGAATTCCAGCAAACATTTGCCCGCCGGGCCTTTTCCCAGCGGACAAATATTCCTGGACTTGTTTTAAAACAGTCCGCTGGAATCCTGCCCGCTCGGACATGTACGGTCGTCAGTACAGACCTACCGTACATGTCCAGGCGCCCGCCGTCCCTCGCATGCGTCGAATGACTTCGACGCATGCGTGGAAGCATTTTAACGGCGGGCCGCCCACGTCGCTGCGTCATTGTCGCGGCGACACCGCGTCATCGACGCGGCGACACCGCGGACACGCCCCGTGTATTGTTTACGCGCGGACTTCTGTACGATGGTGTGTACAACCATCGTACAGAAGCCCTCTGGCAGACATGTATGGTGAAAACGGTCCGACGGACCGCTTTCACCATACATGTTTGGTCGTGAGTACAAGGCCTTAGAGTATCTATGCGACTGATTCATAGAATCAGTTACGCATAGATATCCCTAAGATCCGACAGGTGTAATTGTTTTACACTGTCGGATCTTAGGATGCAGTACCGCGGCCACCGCTGGGGGGAGTTTGCGTCGTAAACCAGCGTCGGGTATGCAAATTAGGAGTTACGGCGATCCACAACGGATTTTCGCGTTCGCTACGTCGCCGCTAGTCTAGTTTCCCGTCGCAAAGTTAGTCGTCGTTTTTGGTGCCTTAACTTTACACAGCAAACGTATTGCTGTATAAAGTATGGCCATCGTTCCCGCGTCGAAATTTAAAAATTCACGTCGTTTGCGTAAGCCGTCCGGGAATACGGAATTACGCTATGCGCGTCGCCGTTCTAAAAAATGACGTCACTGCGCGCAAAGCACGGCGGGAATTTCAAACGAAGCATGCGCAGTTGGTCCAGCGCGGGAGCGCGCCTAATTTAAATGGCACACGCCCATTTAAATTACGCGGGCTTACGCCGGAGGCCGCCGGCGTAGTTTTCATCGCAAGTGCTTTGTGAATCAGGCACTTGCGATGAAAACTTGCGGTGGTGTAACGTATCTACGATACGTTACGCCGCCACACTTCTACCTGAATCTGGCCCCATGTCCCTATATTCCTCTTTTCACCCCTTTTGTCCATAATATAGAGTATTTCTTTACTAGGTGCTATGCCTCAAAACTCCACCATCATGGTCATTGCCTTGGGCCCTAGACATCTTTGCAAAACAATCAGCAGTTCCCTGCTGCTTCTTCTGATTTATATATAATTTATTTCAATAAAGGGAATTCATTTTCAAATGTTTTAACCATAGTAGTTAGAACATTAGTTAATATATGCTACTTGTTTATTAAAGAAAATTCCTCTAGAACATAAACCATTCATTCTTGATCTGTTCTCTGTAAATCTTCTCTGTCACTTCAAATGAATGGCTCTAGACACAGGTAACCATGATAATTTACATCATATTTTAATGCATAAAAATCATGTAGCTGGAAAATTGTGTTTTTGAAGTGGTATCTGCAAACATCGCTTGTGCCTAATAATTCATTGCAACCTAGAGTCACTTGCCTGGTCTACATGCTCTTCTGTATTGAAAGTCATTACCAATGAAAGCCTTCATTATGACTTAGATCCATTTATAGCACACATAAATAAAACCTGACACATTTGTAAGTAAATCCTTTAGAGCTGGAAGCCAATAGAATAGGAAAAATTTTATTTTATGCATGAAAAATCTCATTAAGTAGCTACATGGAAATGAAAGAAAGCTGGCATTAGACAAAGCAGCATGCTCTTTTCCCCACTCAGCACTCTCTGCTAATGTGGCTGCAGTGAGTCGCTTCTTCTTTCTGCTGAAGCCATCTCAGTTGCAGTCAACAATAAGGTCAATGAGATCTGCCTTGCTCATTGTGCTCAGAATACCAACTTGTATCTTGCTGGGGAGTTTTGCCAGTGTGTCAAATCGTTCCTCCACAGACTGCAGACGTGAGGCAATTAAGACTTCCCCAGAGAGGCAATAAATAATTCATAAGTACCAGTACTCGTCTTAAGCAAATGATGAACTGCATCTAACAGTCAGTAATGATATAACTTTAATACACACTATTTTAGCAGTATAGCCAACAATTCTAAAGTGTAAAAGAAACATAGAATGGTAGGTAATGAATGATACTTAAACCTGTAGTGGAGGAATAACTAGAAAGTCTAACCAAGTGCTGGTTTATAGGAACTGTAAGGTTTAATAGTGTAACTTTGCTTGAATGACTTTGTACCGTGACACAGGAGCCCCAAGAAATATCCAAGTTATGTAAAAAATTAGGAGAGTAGACATGGAAACTATCCTCACTCATGTAACAGCACTGGACCAAAACAGTGGCACACAATGCAATGTCAGAACTGTCATGCCGCGTACAGACGGTCGTTTTTTGTGATGAAAAAAAACATTGTTTTTGAAAACGTCATTTAAAATGACCGTGTGTGGGGAAAACGTTGTTTTATGTCTTCTGAAAAACGACAAAAAAAAAATTCGAACATGCTTGAATTTTTTGTGTCGTTTTTCAAAACGTTGTTTAAAATGATAGTGTGTGTGCAAAACGACGTTTAAAACAACATTTTTGAACCCGCGCATGCTCAGAAGCAAGTTATGAAGTGAGCTTCAATGGAACAGAGTGCCGCCATACGTGCTGAACGTAACCGCGCTAGGGCGCGCTAGAGCATTTTGAAAAAATGATGGTGTGTATGCTTCATCGTTTTTGAAAATTAAGTTTGAAAAACGTCGTTTTGTTTCATGATTTAAAACATCGTTTTATTTCATCACAAAAAACGATCGTCTGTACGCGGCATCAGGCAAAGTGATCCCTGGCCAATAGTAGAACTATATTTTTGGTCTGACTAAGAGAGAGCTTGGCACAGGAGCATATGTTAAGGTAAATAAACATTGAAAACCATTGCTGGAGGATATTATTATTGTTCCAGGTAGCCGCTGAACTTCAATGCTGAGGGTGGGGGCTATTGTTAACAATTGTTATTGTTATACCCAACAATAGACAAATGGTGGGTTGGGGGTTAATTGTTCCAGCCAGACACTGACCACTAATGCTGGGGGAACGGATTATTGTTACTGCGTACCATTTACCACAAATGCCAGGGGGGTGTTTTTACAACCAATCACTGATCACCAATGCTGGGTAAATCATTTTTACATCCATCCACTGACCACGAGTGCTGGGGGGTATTTTTTACAGCCAGTTCTTACTGATTAACATTAGCACCACTGGCCTCTAATTCTGGGGGGTTAAAGTTAATACATCATTCCAATAATAAAGGGGGAGCAATGTTGCCAACCGCCAATAATTTTACTGGCAGCCAGTATAAAATTGGCTTGTTTCTCCTGCCAGTGACAGGATAAGGTGGCCAGTAAAAAAATCTGAATGTGACACTCGGCTCGGAAATGTGCATGTAAAATTTTCTGGGCCCGCGAAGGACCATTTGAGTGCCAGCTACAGTGTGTTCAGTTGGTGGGTCTGGTAAATCTTAAATTTACGGGAAACTTACAGGCCACAACTATTGATTACTTAGACGTCAAACTTTCAGGGATAAACAAAGGGATTGTTACTGGTCTGCACAGGAAAAAAACAGCAGGGAATGCCCTCCCTAGGGCAGACTCAGCGCATCCTGGACACACCATCAATGGCGTACCCTATGGCCAATGTTTAAGGCTCAAACGCCTCTGTAGTTCATCAGAGGACTTTGCCAGAGAAGCCACCAACATGTTACACAGGTTTAAAGAGAGAGGTTATCCTACTAAGATCATTAACAGAGCCTTATCTAAAGAAAGTATTATCCCTCTGGACTCCCTATTGGATAAAAATGGAGCTTCCATGGGTAAACCATCTATTACATCCTTCAGTGACATCCCGGTTTTCTCTACCCCATACAGCCTGGAATTTTATAAGATAAAACAAACCATTGATAAATACCTTCCGATCTTATACAATGACGTTACCTACCAACAAATCCTAAAAAAAGGGATTAAAACAGTGTCTCGGAGGGCCCCCACATTGGGAGGCACTCTGTCACCCAGTTTATTTCAGAGCAAACAAATAGGTACCAATTGGCTACAATTTCAAGGAACCTTCAAGTGTGGGATAAGGGGCTGCAGGTATTGCTGTCATAAAAACAGGGCAACACGTCCACTCTTATACCTGTGAGAAGAGTTTTGAGATTAAACATTTCATCAACTGCAATACCAAATTCATAGTGTACGTCATTAATTGTGACATATGTCATGTCCAGTACGTGGGTAAGATGGGCTGTCTGACCATCTATATGATATCGACAAGAACCACAATACTAACGTGGCCAATCACTGGAACACTATACACTCCAAAGATGTGTCCAGCTTATCTATTCAAGGCATTGAGAAAATTACCATTTCAATTAGAGGAGGTGACAGATTCAAGAAGTTATGCAGGCGGGAAGTCTTTTGGATTTTTTCCCTCCATACAAGAATTACGAAGGGGTTAAACTTCGAATGGGATGTTTCCCACTTCTACGACTAATAGAGACTATTCCCTGCCTGCATAACTAATTCTCTGCACCTGCCTCATGGTTTGTTTATCTTTATCTTTGCCTCGAATCTGGTCATTCACAATGGCCTTTCACAGTTTGTTTTGTTTTATTTTATTTTATGTTGACGTTTCCTTGACCATCAGTCTTCGGTTTGAGTACGTGCCCCATAAAGGCGGTATGTTAACTATGCCACCATGCTCCGTGACACACATATGTATACACCACGACCATTTGGTCTGTCATTTTGTAGTGTGGTGGCCAAGTAGCCTACTGTGTCTCAACACACTCCACATATGATTCCCATGCTTTACCATCCTCAACTACATTTTCGGAAGAAAAACATTTTCTATCACAACATTGCAGTGTGCTATGCTTTCAGTCTTTGGTGTCTTTCTGAGTATTTTCCTCCATCGTTTTGATGGTTACATTGTTTGTTCCTTTCTTTTTGTTGATCTAACAGGAACATACTTATTTTACATAATTCTCAGAGGAACCAAGGTATACACAACATATAGGGCCCTACCAAAAACAAAAGTAAAAGTATTAGGATGTTCACCTGGCCATTTTTATTATAAAAACCACATTCATGTGTCTCTTGTCAGGCCATCGACACGACAAGAGTCAGATACTAATCAAACCATTGAAACACACGAGTGAGGCCAGATCATTGTCTTATCTATACTACATTAGATTCAAGACATCCCTTCTTTTACACACATTCCTTCACCTATACTCATTATTATTAAAACATCCTTTTCTTGTGTAGGTTAGCACTTCATGTCATATAGGAATCTTTTCATATACTTAACTGCTATTTATATAAACATGTACTGTATTTAATACATCGATCATCCATTACCCCCTTTCGTTCTTGATGATCTCATGGTGCCTTGATTTTTTGACTTTTTGACCTTTAACCGTGACTACATATGTGTGATTGTCTGAGTCTTCGGTACTTCATACATTGTACTCACAATTACCCGGTACACAGATGTCTCTACTTTTTATGTCTGAATCTTTGTTATATATGAATACTTTAGCAAGCACATGCACCGGGGTGTCAATGGCACTCGAGAGTGATAAACATTTTCTTTATATATTGACATTGATATTTACATCTATATCAAGCTTCAGCTTGATTTCTTTAATATTTTAATGCATATATATATATATATTTTTTACATTTATGAAATCTTTGTAATTGTTTCAATCAATCGTTTTATCCAATCTTCACGATAAGAAGTGATAGGTGGGAAGTGGGGTACGGATGGCAGGAGATGGGCATCATGGGATGTATATCTGCATTGCATTTCCGTTTTGTGCATTACCTCGTTTCCCTTTCCATACTTTTCACTTGTTTATCCTTTCTCTTTTTTACATCTATATACATACATATTAGCTATCCACACCTATTTAGACACACATATATTGCCACTTTATGGTTTATACTTTGTGACTTTACTTTTTCTAGTAAACAGATAAATGAACCATGGATTTACATTTATAATATTTTCTTTTCACTCATTATTCACCACTTGAGCCCCCTTATGAGTATGCACTCATACACCCTATTATTATTATTGTCATATCTACACCCCTGGGCTTTTATTATAATAATAAAAAATATAATTTTTTCTCATTGTTCCTCTATCCCTTCACATTCGCATCACTTCACTTTTGAGTCTACCACACGTCAAATGTTCTTTTATATATATTTACACCTTCACTTCCAAACTCATTTTTACTATGGTCACGTATACACATGTGATATAAATTGACTTTGTCACGAAGTTTCACAGGGCGAATTTGAATATACATGCATACATAATAATGTTTGTTTTACCACTGATCTGTGTCAGAAATGACACTCTGTCGTTCGTTTTAACATTTATATTTATTTTATGTATGTATATCAGTTTTATTAGATTTCATTTAAGTCTCATTTTTCATTTATTTTTATTTTTACTTTATCATTACTTGATTCAATTAGATATTTTAAATGTGTGTCATTTATTCATTTGGCCCACTCCTGCAGGTGATTATCATCGCCGTCAGTGTATCGACTGACCACACACAATTAGCGATGGCCAATCACAGGCAGGGCGGATCATACAATGTTTTTAGATGGGTGTATATATTTGTAATGTATTTCATTTTGTTTTTAGCTATGACTAAGCACTGAACCCTAGTGCGAAACGCATCAGCTATATACCCCACTGCTTGCTGTGCTTTGTAGTGCCTTTTTTCCTTTTACTAATAAAGACCTCCTTTTTAAGGTTTTTCTGGTGTGTGGCTGTCCATACTTTCTCTTCAAGTTGTGGGTCTGGCAGAGGCGGTGTCTGAGCGTGTCATGTAATGTCATGGTGCAAGGGAGCCAAGCAGAGCCACTGGAGCCTATTGTAGTCTGCGGGACAGGGGCAGGGCAAGCCTGGAGTTGTTTGGAAAGAGACCATCACTGTGTCATGTCAGTGAGGTGTCATCATCACCTGTGCTGCTGCACATTGCTGTCAGTGTCACTGTGAGAGTCAATTTCATGTGTGTGTGCTGTCCATTCTAATTCCTTGCTCTCCTGTCCCTGAGCTACTTACTTTATCAAAAATAAAATACAATATATGTTTTTTGCCTTAATAGCGATATTAACCACTTAACCCCCGGACCATATTGCTGGTCAAAGACCAGGCCACTTTTTGCGATTCGGCACTGCGTCGCTTTAAATGCAGCTTTCTTTTGGTGGTATTTGATTACCTCTGCGGTTTTTATTTTTTGCGCTATAAACAAAAATAGAGCGACAATTTTGCTATAATAAATATCCCCCAAAAACATATAAAAAAACTTTTTTTTTCCTCAGTTTAGGCCGATACATATTCGTCTACATATTTTTCGTAAAAAAAAATCGCAATAAGCGTTTATTGATTGGTTTGCGCAAAAGTTATAGCGTTTACAAAATAGGTGATAGTTTTATGGCATTTTTCTTAATATTTTGTTTTTACTAGTGATGGCGGCAATCAGTGATTTTTATCGGTACTGCGACATTATGGCGGACACTTTTGACACATTTTTGGGACCATTGGCATTTTTATAGCGATCAGTGCTATAAAAATGCATTGATTACTATAAAAATGACACTGGCAGGGAAGGGGTTAACACTAGGGGGCAAGGAAGGGGTTAAGTATGTTCCCTGGGTGTGTTCTAACTGAAGGGGGGTGGACTGACTAGGGGAAATGACTGATCGCTCTTTATACATTGTATGAACAGACGCTCAGGCATTTCTCCCCCTGACAGGACCGGGAGCTGTTGTTTACACACACAGCTCCCGGTTCTCGCTCTGTAACGAGCGATCACGGGTGCCCGGCGGTGATCACGACTGCCGGGCACGTGCGTCGGCATCAGGGGCGAGCGGGGGGTGGCGCTTGCGCGCCCCTATTGGCTGCTCGGCAAGGTGACGTATAGCTACGTGATCTCGCCCAGCAGAGCCGACCTGCCGCCGTATAACTGCATATAATTGCATATTGTACTTGTTTGTAGCCTTAATACTGAATTTAGCATTTAAAACTGTAATTTTGTAATGTTAGGAAATGCCAGTAAAAAACGTGGCAGTGCCAGTAAATTCTGGGTGCCGTGTCATTGAATTTAAGTCTGGAAGGTTGGAAACACTGAGGGGGGAGTATTGTGGCCACTTAGTGCTGGGGATTATTATTGCTGTCAGTGTCAACGACACTGATGCTTGGGGTTATTATTACTGCCGATGCAGTATGATGCAGATGGCAATGCTGGGGCTTGTTTTATTCCCACACTACAAACCATGCATCATGAATCTATACCCAGTTTCTACCATGTATGTAGGTGCTTTACCATGGCCTTTCTTTTCCCCTTTTTTTTCTTGATACCTTCAACGTAATCCTTCAATCTATTTTGAAATGCTGGCATTTATACAGGAGATAGTGTCTCTGAACTCTTGCACTTGAGGTAGATTGATATGCTAAGTTCAGTATCTCTGCATAATATTGCCACTGTACTTACAGCTTCTGCTGTCTTCCCTCCACCAGCCCGTTTTGCTCCCACCCCTGGTATGTATAATGTTTAAAGAGGAAGTAAACTCTGCAGTCCTTATGATGCTTTTCATCTATCTTGTTTGAATCACATTTTAGCAAGCATTACATAGTGTAATCCAACCACAATAGCCTATTACTTACTTTTTTGATAAACTTTGAAAAATGCTGTTTTCCGGGATAAGTCGGCCCCATCTTCAGTACTGTACTGGTTTTTGAGACCACGTAGAATATAATTTCAGTCTCTTTCATGTTTTCCTTCACCATAATCTTGCGCATGCGCAATCTGACATTACTACAGCAACCGAGCACCAATACTGATAGTCGACCTGTTACATTGTTTTTGTGCTTTATAGTTACCTGTTCTGGGTATAAGTGTTCCTGTTAGTCCTGCTACAGCTGATCACCACTCTAGGATGGAGTATGTTTACTCCCCATGTGATGTCACACGGTCACAGGAGGAGTTCCAGGATGCTAGGAGAAAACTCTGCAGTCTTGCAAGATTTAACAGCTGTGCCACTGGGAGAGGAAATTCCATTCATGGCACCCTGTCAATGGACGGACTGCACACAGAGCGTGCCGTGACTCAAGGGAAGCGCATGCGCCGGTGATGTAATTAACCACTAAAGACCCGGACCATTATGCAGGTAAAGGGCCTGGCCATTTTTTTGCGATTAGGCACTGTCGCTTTAACTGACAATTGCGCGGTCGTGCAACGTGGCTCCCAAACAAAATTGGCGTCCTTTTTTTCCCACAAATAGAGATTTCTTTTGGTGGTATTTGATCACCTCTGCGGTTTTTATTTTTTGTGCTATAATCAAAAATAGAGCGACAATTTTGAAAAAAAATCAATATTTTGTGCTATAATAAATATCCACAAAAAATATATATAAAAAAAAATTACCTCAGTTTAGGCCGATACGCATTCTTCTACTTATTTTTGGTAAAAAAAATCGCAATTAAAGCGTTTACTGATTGGTGTGCGCAAAAGTTATGGCGTCTACAAAATAGGGGATAGTTTTATGGCATTTATATTAATATTTTGGTTTTACTAGCAATGGCGGCGATCAGCAATTTTTTTTCGTGACTGCGACATTATGGCGAACACATCGGACACTTTTGACACATTTTTGGGACCATTGTCGTTTTCACAGCGAACAGTGCTATAAAAATGCACTGATTACTGTGAAAATGACAATGGCAGTGAAGGAGTTAACCACTAGGGGGCGCTAAGGGGTTAAGTGTGCCCTAAGGGAGTGATTCTTACTGTAGGGGGCATGGCTGGACGTGTGACGTCACTGATCTTCGTTCCCTATAACATGGAACAGATGATCAGTGACACTGCCACAGAGAAGAACAGGGAAGGTTTGTTTACACTCACCTCTCCCCGTTCTTCAGGTCCTGTGAACCATTGCGGGACACCGGCGACGATCGGGTCCGCAGCGTGCGCACGACCCACAGGCACGTACAGGTACGTCGCCTTTAAGAGCCCAGCCGTGCCATTCTGCCGACGTATATCGGTGTTAGGTGGTCCTTAAGTGGTTTAACAAAACAGGATGGATTACAACAAAACAAAATAGGTAAGGAGACAGTTACAATCAGCAATCATTTGTGTTTTTTATGAGGATTACAATACAGTAAAGGTATGTGGGAGAGTTTACAACCACTTTAATCACATATTTTTTTGCTAAAAATAGTTTTGATGTATTGGGGGGGGGGGGGGGGGAAAAACAGTGATCTGACACAGGTGCCAAATTTGATAGGTGTGCGCCACTGTGTGGAAAAGAAAACGTGTAAGTGTTTCTGAACTGTAGCAGAGAAATATCAGGTCTCCTATCCTGCCCTGCAGAGCTGTACAAACTTCAGAACTGGATCAATAGAAATACAAATCCTTAGGCAGGTAATGCAGCTTCCTTATACTGTATGTAATGTGTTTTGTTTGTGCATTTTTCTGCTTTTCCAGAATCTGGTTTTAATGTATACCTTACAGTCATGGCTGAAATTGTTGGCACCCCAGAAATGTTTCCAGAAAATCAAATTTTTCTCACAGAACAGTATTGAAGTGTTTTGCTATACACATGTTTGTTCCCTTTGTGTGTATTGGAACAAAACAAAAAAAGGGAGGAAAAAAATAAAATTGCACATAATGTTGCACAAAACTCCAAAAATGGGCTGGTCAAAATTCTTGGCACCCTTTCAAAATTGTGAATAAATAAGATTGTTTCAAGCATTTGATGCTCCTTTAAACTCACCTAGAGCAAGTAACAGGTGTGGGCAATATAAAAATCACACCTGAAAGCAGATAAAAAGGAGAGAAGTTCACTTAGGCCTCGTACACACGACAGAGTTTCTCGGCAGAATTCAGCGAGAAACTCGGTCAGAGCCGGATTCTGCCGAGAAACTCTGTCGTGTGTACACTTTCTGCCCGATGGAGCCGCCGAGGAACTCGTCGAGAAAATAGAGAATATGTTCTCTATTTTCTCGTTGTTCTATGGGAGAACTCGGCCCGCCGAGCTCCTCGGCGGCTTCAGGGCTGAACTCGCCGAGGAACTCGATGTGTTTGGCACGTCGAGTTCCTCGGCCGTGTGTACGAGGCCTTAGTCTTTGCATTGTGTGTCTGTGAGTGCCACACTAAGTATGGACAACAGAAAGAGGAGAAGAGAACTGCCTGAGGACTTGAGAACCAAAATTGTGGAAAAATATCAACAATCTCAAGGTTACAAGTCAATCTGAAAAGAACACAGGGCCAGATTCTCGTACAATTGCGGCCGTGTAACGTAACCGGTTTACGTTACACGGCCGCAAGTTTTCAGTGTAAGTGCCTGATCCACAAAGCACTTACCTGTAAACTTGCGGCGGTGTATCGTAAACATGTCCGGCGCAAGCCCGCCCAATTCAAATGGGGCGTGTACCATTTAAATTAGGCGCGCTCCTGCGCCGGACGTACTGCGCATGCTCAGTTTAGAAATTCCTGCCGTGCTTTGCGCGATGTGATGTCATTTTTTAGAACGGCGACGTGCGTAGCATCCATTCGTATTCCCGGATGTCTCACGCCAAAACAAAAAAAAAATTAAATTCGACCCGGGAACGGCGGCCATACTTTAACATGGCTCGACTAAAGTTAAGGCATGTTAAAGCAGGTGTAAATTTGCGACGGGAAAAAATTACTAGAGACGACGTAACTAACGCGAAAACCGTCGCGGATCGCCGTAAATGCTCATTGGCATACCCGACGCAGGAAAACGATGCGAACTCCACCCAGCGGCGGCCGAAGTATTGCATCCTAAGATCCGACAGTGTAAGTCAATTACACCTGTCGGATCTTAGGGCTATCTATGCGGAAATGATTCTATGAATCAGCCGCATAGATAGGACAAGAGATACGACGGTGTATCAGGAGATACGCCATCGTATCTGTTCTGTGAATCTGGCCCACAGTACCTACAGTGAAATATGGTGGAGGCTCAATGATGTTTTGGGGTTGTTTTGCTGCCTCTGGCACTGGGTGCCTTGAATGTGTGCAAGGCATCATGAAATCTGAGGATTACCAAAGGATTTTGGGTCGCACTGTAGAGCCCAGTGTCAGAAAGCTGGGTTTGTGTCCGAGATCTTGGGTCTTCCAGCAGGACAATGACCCCAAACATACGTCAAAAATCACCCAGAAATGGATGGCAACAAAACACTGGAGAGTTCTAAAGTGGTCAGCAATGAGTCCAGATCTAAATCTTATTGAACACCTGTGGAGAGAGCTTACAATTGCTGTTGGGAAAAGGTGCCCTTTCAATAAGAGACCTGGAGCAGTTTGCAAAGGAAGAGTGGTCCAAAATTCTGGGTGAGAGGTGTAAGAAGCTTATTGATGTTAAGGCCTTGTACAGACGGGCAAACATGTACGATGAAAACGGTCCGCCGGACCGTTTTCAGCGTACATGTCTGGCCGGGGATTTCTGTATGATGGCTGTACACACCATCATACAGAAATCCGTGCGTACTCGATACGCGGCGACGAGGCCGCGCCGTCGCCACGACGATGACGCAGCGACGTCCGCGGCCCTGCCAGTTCAATGCTTCCACGCATGCGTCAAAGTCATTCGACACATGCGAGGGATGGCGGCCGCTCGGACATGTACGGTAGGTCTGTACAGACGACCGAACATGTCCGACGGGCAGGATTCCAGCGGGCATGTTTTAAAACATGTTCAGAAATATTTACCCGCTGGAAAAAGGCCCGGCGGGCAAATGTACACTGGAATCCTGTCCGCTCGGGCCTACACATCCGCGGACCAGTTTCAGCAGACATGTTCGGTCGTGTGTACGGGGCCTTAGAGGAAGTGACTGATTTCAGTTATTTTTTCCAAAGGGTGTGCAACCAAATATTAAGTTAAGGATGCCAAGAATTTTGACCAGTCCATTTTTGGAGTTTTGAGTGACATTATGTCTAATTTTCTTTTTTTCCTCCCTTTTTTTGTTTTTGTTTCAATACACACAAAGGGAATAAACATGTTTATAGCAAAACATGTGTTACTGCAATACTTTTCTGTGAGAAATACTTGATTTTCTGGAAAAAATCTGGGGTGCCAACAATTTCGGCCATGACTGTATATAAAGAGGACCTGTATGAAGTATATAATGTAGGCAACAGTCTTTTACATCTTTGCCCCCATCTTATATTCATATATTACTGTAGTTTAATGACTTTGTTTTGCTGTTTTTTACTTTTTTTTCAATGCTCACTGTTACTAAACACTTGATAGAAATATCGATATTGATAGAAATAACAGACAATTTATTGTTTCACTATACAATATTAAATGATTTAGCTAGACTTATACTTTTAGTTTAAAGCGGGAGTTCACCCCCAAATCAACTTTTTGACATTAGTTCCAGCATACTGCTAACATCTGCATTATGCTATTTTTTTTTCCGCTACTTATCGTTTTATGAGCCCTTGTTATCCGGCTCCGAGCGGGGATCGCTTCCGGGTATAGGCATTCCTAAGCGAAGAGGAGTTGATTGACGGTCGGCTAAAGCGCGTCACGGCTTCCAAAAATACCCGGGTGTTTACGGCGCCTGCGCAGTCAACTCTACACGGCAGGCGCAGGCGCTGTTTACCGCTGTAAACACCTGAGTGTCATTTCGGGTATTTTCGGAAGCCGTGACACGCTTTAGCAGCCCGTCAATCAACTCCTCTTCGCTTAGGAACACCTACTTACCGCAGGATTCCCCGCTCGGAGCCGGATAACAAGGGTTTATAAAACGATAAGTAGCGGAAAAAAACAAAACAGCATACTGCAGATGTTAGCAGTATGCTGGAACTAATGTCAGAAAGTTGATTTGGGGGTGAACTCCCGCTTTAAGAAGCTTAACTGCATATTCTTATTTTTATTGTATTAATAAATGTGATCTTAAAGCATAAATTTATTGTACCTTGTAAAACACAATAACATTTTTGAAAAACTAAAATAATGTAGGCAACAGCGTGATAGTGTGGATAATCTTTAGCATGTATTAAGCTGAATTTCTTTATTGCATATCACTCTGTGGTTTACATTGTACACTTTAGCCAAACAAAGACACAGCTTCAGTTAAAGTCAGACAAATTGTCTCTATTCACATTTTAATGGTTACACGTTTTGTACCCAATGACTCAAATCTGAAATCTTCTTGGTGTAGTGTAGTGTATTTGGTAAAGCAGTTACGTATTAGGATTGAGGTTAAACCTACTTTTGTTTTGAAAATCTTGCCTGTTTTGTATTAGTGATATGAATACAATGTAGTGGAACAATCACCAGATTTAATTAATAGGTTCACTTAGGTCATTCTTTTTACCTCAATTTCATAAACAATATGACAAAATGAAAAGTATTTTTTGACAAAACAGCAAAAATGCTTTATAAACAGCTTGAAGAATGTTTATGGAAAATATCCAATAAGCCTCCCTTCAAGGCAGAATTACAATCACAACAAAATTAAAAACTATTATAAATTCAATAAGAAGAATGCTAATATGGGCTTTGCATTTATTTTTAAGTGGGTGAAATGCTAGTTTAATATGTCATTTCAAAGGGTAAACTGCAATATCTGCTTTGACCTTGAGGGCTTGCTTAACTCATTATTATTCCTAAATTCACTTCAGTGGTTATTGCTGTATCTCAGAGAAATTGCGACATGGGCTGACTATTAAATATTGGGATATGCACGGAATTCAGTAACCTTGTAAAGATACATCATTACCCAATGAAGTTTTAAATACAGTGCAGAGAGCCATAGCTGAATTCTGCTGTCCATACATAAAAAATAATCATAAGCTGCTTGAACATGGCACATATTACACTTTGTGTTAAAGCTTTACTCTTTATGAAAATTTAAAGCACAGATTTTAGATGCCCTAATGGTGATGCTAATGACAGCTATGGTTCTTTACATTAAAGGGTACTGATAAAAAATATATTTAGCCACTAGGGATAAAGGAATAATAAGAAAAACTGCGTATGAGAGAGCCTTTAGGAGGAGGGAGAGATTGTGCCTTTATTGTGGCCAAGCAGGTCACCTTTTTCCTACCCGTCTGGGAAACTCTTGCACCTGAGGTCCTGTAGGGGACAGACCGTAGGTGGTGTTGTTATGTCTCCAGTTATCTAGAAGGATAACCCCCAAGTACTGGTTACACTTTTCTTTTTCGTCCATCGAGATACTGGCTTTAATCGACTCTGGGCTGCAGGCCTGTTCATAGACGGTGCCTTTGTGTCCAAGCACTCAATTGCACTGCAGCTGCGTGCCACTTCACTTGCCATTGAGGCTATTGATGGGAGACCTCTACAGCCTGCCAAGGTGACTCATGAGAATGCTCCATTGACCATGGTCATGGTGGGTCTCTTCACCATGAGATAATCCAATTCCAAGTCATTTCCTTCCTCACCTCATTTTCCGGTGGTTATTGATTATCCATGGTTACAGAGGCACAACCCCTCTTTTGATTGGCTTTGTGCTGAGGATCTTTCCTGGTCGCCACAATGCAGGGAGACATGTTTTCTGAAATGGCTAAGGTCTTATGCGATCCTTTCACTCTCTGCCCTGCCAGAGGAGTAGTGCAACTTTTGCAATGTCTTTGACAAAGGTCAAGCCGGTAGTTTGCCTCTGCATCGTTCGTATGATTGCACAATTGACCTTCACAAGGGAGCAACATTTTTTATGAAGCTTGATTTGTGAGGGGCATACAATCTTGTGAGGGCGACAAATGGAAAACTGCATTTAATACCAGAACTGGCCATTATGAATACCTAGTTATGCCGTTTGGTCTTTGCAATGCTCCGGCAGTGTTCCAGGAATTTATCAACAATGTCCTCTGAGATTTGTTGCATCACATAGATGTCTGCCGTGTGCTGCAGAGGTTGAGAGATAATAACCTGTATTGCAAATTGGAAAAGTACTAGTTTCATTGTGAACAGGTTAAAATCCTGGGTTATGTAATTTCCACTGCTGGTTTTTCGATGGACCCAGAGAAACTTTCGGCAGTACTATAGTGGCCCCGACCCATGGGTTCACAACCATTGCAGCATTTTCTTGACTTTGTTAATTATTTTTATTATTATTAACTTCTCTTCTCAGGTCAAACCCCTGACCTATGACCAGAAAGGACGGTAACCCACAGAATTGGTCTCCAGAGTCCATTAATGCCTTTGAGAGTCTCAAGGCTGCTTTTGCTTCTGCTCATGTGTTGGTACATCCTGATTCTACGGTACCTTTAATCCTTGAGGTTGATGCATCCGAGACTGGAGTTAGTGCCCTACTGTTTCAACATCCTACCTCTTAAGAGCGCTATGCATCCTTGTTGCTACTTTTCCAAGAAAGTATCTCCTGCGGAATGCAATTATGGGATTGAGGACAGAGAGTTGTTAGCGATCATTTTAACCCTTATGAATGGAGCATCTCCTGGAAAGTACCACTGTGCCTGTTCTTAGAATGACTGACCATAGGAATCTCGTATTCTTGTCTAAGGCTAAACGCTCATTCCCAGAAGGGCGTGATGGGCTCTATTCTTGTCACGTTTCAATTATATCTCATTCTTAAGAGTACTAAGAATGTAAGGGCTAATGCTTTGTCACAACAGTTTCCCTCCACTTCCAAGATGGAATCTGTTCCTGTGATTCCTCCTGATTTTATTCTGGCTATGGTTCGCACCAGTCTCACTTCTCTTTAGGTGACAAAATTCTTGCCGCTCAGATCAATTCTCCTCCTGAGAAACCATGTGGTCCTAAGAGTCTCCCTACTGCCATGTTCCAGACTTGCCATTCTCCCAGGGCTGCTGGCCACCCAGGGAATAATCAACTCTTTTGGGCCATTTCCCAACAATTCTGGTGGCCTAGTCTATGTGCTGATGTTGCCGACTTTGTAGCTGCTTGTTCTGTGTGTGCTCAGAGTAAGACTCCACAAAACCTTCCAGTGGGCCTCCTACACACCCAATAGAGAGAGGCCTTTGACCCACCTGTCAATGGATTTCATTGTGGAGTTACCCAACTCTCAGGGCAACACAGTTATCCTTATGGTGGTTGATTGTATTCCACTTAAGAAGTTGCCCACATCTAAAGAACTGGCTTCCACTTTTGCTTGGGAGATCTTTCACTTACATGGGCTACCCAAGGTGATCATCTTGGACAGGGGTAGCCAGTTTGTGCCCAGGTTCTGGTGAGCCTTTTGTGCACAGTTCGGAATTCTGCTTCCTTTCTCCTCTGAGTGTCACCCGCAGTCCTATGGGGCCGCAGAACGAGCCAACCAGTCCTTGGAACAGTTTTTACGTTGCTACATTTATGACCACCATAACAACTGGTCAGACCTCTTACCTTGGGAAGAGTTTGCTCACAATAGTGATGTCAATACCACTTCCTGAATGTCTCCATTTGTGGCGAATTATGGCCAACCATGTTGCCTGACTCATTTGTTCTTCAGAGCATTGGAGGAGCATCTCCGTGATCTTCACTCCCCTTGGGTACAGATCCAAGAGTCATTGTGTAAAATGGTACTACAGCGCTATTACTTAAACCATGTAAAAACCAAACCATAAATTACTAAAGATAAGCTGCAGACACGTGAGGTGCACAAAACCAAATTGAATAAATGAAAGACACTAGACCCATGAATAAGTCACGTGGCTAGTGACGATACGCGTGGGGGAGGAGCCGAGTGACGCGGTCGACAGTCTAATCAGTCCATCTGAGGAGATCGTAGCACTGAGCGGCGTTCCATGACTGTTTGCAGTTGAGCCTGTCTACCATCGAGGTTCCGTGAGTGCAATCATCGCATTGCAGGGTTTTATTTCCCATTTCAAACGTTATTTGCACTATATATCTTTCTTTTCTCCTTATGAGCAGCTGATATCCTGTGTAAGATCGGGGAGTCCAGAAGGGGAAGTTTTTGCTATAAGTGACAGCTGCACATCAGAGGACTGTGGGTCTCATACCTGCCTCCATATTAGCATATGTACTGAACTGTGTTTTTTCCCATGAACTATTTTTGCTGGTTCTATTAGAACTTTTTCACATTATAGTTTTTTAGTAGTTTTTTGGGCTTATTATCCTTTGCACATATACCTCCCTTATTTGAGGTGTAGGGGGTCCTTTTTTATGTATATGGTTATATATATAATTATATGTATGCAATTTTTACTTGATTATTAGCGCAACACAATATTTTTTCATTGATCCAAGAGTCATTGCAACTTGCCAGACTCCATTCTGATAGCAGACACCTATCTGCGCCTTCCTGCCAATTTGGGGACAGGGTCTGATTGTCATGTCACACCCTCTAAATCCGTGTTCCCTCATTAAAACTGGCATCAGGGTTTATTGGGCCTTTCCGTATTCTCCGTAGGATCAACCCAGTGGCTTACCCTTTAGACCTTCCTTCTAATATGCATTTTTCAAATGTATTTCATGTCTCATTAAAACCTTTTGGTATGCAACCGTTTCACCACTTCGGTACCACATCCTCACCTAGTTCAGGTTGAGAATCATGAGGAATATGAGATGTACATGCTCCTGTCCTCCTCCTCCGTGCCTTCCATAGATGTTTTCTCCTCAAGCCTGGTGGTCCTCTGAGGGGGAGGGGTCATTGAGGAGGGGGTACTGTCTGGGCTAGGCTCAGCCCTTCTTTCTTAGAGCTCTATGCTTAGTTGTCGGTTAATTGCCAAAGTCTCCTTCTTCCACAGTGACTCACCTGGTCTTTATTTCCTGCTCGTAAGCTAGAGCTGCAGGTTATATAAACTCCTTGGATCAGATCTTCAGTGCCTTTGCCTTGGTCAACATATCTGGACTCTCTCTACTGTGTTTTTCTGTGAAAGACTTTTGCTTGGCTGACTTCCCTTCTGGTTCCTGATCCTGTTTGCTGCACCCGACTTCGCTGATCTCTGGACTCCTGTTTCTCTGGCTTGTTCTGACTAACCATCCTGGTTACCAAACTCTGGCTATGTTTTGACTACGTTTGCTCTGTTAATACCATTTTACCATTTTATTAAATAGTGTGATATTCACTTCTGTCTCAGTCTGATTCATGGTTGCCGACAACCATGCCTTCTGAAACGGGTTGTATTGGCAACCATTAGCATCTCCCATCAGTTGCTGTCCCTACAAGTTATGTGACAGTGAGGGTAGTACCAGCTTTCCCATGCCCGACGAGCCTCTAGAGAGAGTGAGCAGTCGGCATGCAGCTTGTTGGTGGCTGCGTGCTGACATCCCCAACTAGCCTCTAGACATGTCTGCAAAGAGCCGTGCTCGAAGTGCTCATCACTGAGAGAGCCTTATCCATTGATTTTTATACCTGTGCAGCACATGTTTGTAAGTTCATTGATTTTATCTTTACTTTATCTTAATTAAAGGTGTTGCACCAAGGGCCTGTGCACTCTGTCTTCCTTTGTGTTGTCATTTATTTGGCCTTTTTTCATTAATATAGTTTATATTAAATCAAATAGAACACATTTGATATAATATATGATTGTATAACTAGTACAATGATAGTTTTAGGCTTTAAGTGAATTTTAACAACTTGCCGACCGCTCTATGGCCAAAATAGGGCTACAGCGCAATCATCCAGTTCTGGGAGGGCGTCCATAGACATCTTCCCAGAACGCCAACTGCACACCTCCTGCGCTGTGCATCGGGGGCACTCTGTGACTACTGTGTTCTCAGATACAGCTCATCACAGATCAGGGTAAGGGGCCAATCACAGCAGCCCTTTACCATCTGATCAGATGTGCCCAATCACAGCTGATCACATGTAAACAGATTTGCCGGTTGGTGGCAAGCCTGTCAGTACATTGTTTACTGATCATCAGTGCCCTGATTATCAGTGCAGCACCATCCGTGCCCATCAATGCAGCCTATCAGTGGTTATCAGTACCACTAATCAGTGCTGCCTATCAGTGCTTCCTATCAGTGACTCCTCATCAAAGCCCATTAGTGCCACCTATTAATGCCCATCAGTGCCACCCATCAATACCCATCAGTGCCGCTTATCAGTGCAGCTTCACTACTGCCCCCTCATCAGTGCCCATCAGTGTAGCCTCATCAGCACACATTAGTGAAGAAGAAAAATGACTTAATTGCAACATTTTATAACAAAAACTAAGAAAAAAAATATTCAAAACTTTCTGTCTTTTTTCGTTTTTTTAATAAAAAAATAAAACAAATCCAGTGGTGATTAATCACTTCCCTACCGCCCATTGTCATATGACTTCCACAGATGGGATCTCCAATCCTGGGTGGACATCATATAAAGTCCTGGGCTTCCCGGTCATCTAGGGAGCGCGCCTGCGGCATCGCGCGGGACCCAATACGCGTGCCTGTCGGCCGCGATGTCCGCTGGGCACACCCGATTGCACGCAATCACGGCAGGATCATGCATATGTGTGTTTAAACACACAGATCCATGTCCTGTCATGCTGTGTTCCCAGTACAGAGGAACACACATCGGTCTCCTCCCCTTGTGAGTTCCCTCCCCCCTACAGTTAGAATCACACACTAGGGAACATATTAACCCCTTCAGCGCCCCCTAGTGTAAACCCCTTCCCTGCCAGTCACATTTATACAGTAATCAGTGCAGTTTAAACGCTGTATAAATGTGAATGCTCTCAAAAATTTGTCAAAAGTGTCCGATATGTCCGTCGCAATGTCACGGTCATAATAAAAAACGCAGATCGCCGCCATTACTAGTAAAAAATACAAATAAGTAAAGATGCAATAAAACTATCCCCTATTTTGTAGACGATATAACTTTTGCGCAAACCAATCTATATACGCTTATTGCGATTGTTTTTGCAAAAAAATATGTAGAAGAATATGTATCGGCCAAAACTGAGGAATTTTTTTTTTATAGATTTTTTGGGGATATTTATTATAGCAAAAAGTTAAAAATATTGATTTTTTTTTCCAAATTGTTGCTTTATTTTTGTTTATAGCGCAAAAAATAAAAACCGCAGAGGTGATCAAATACCACCAAAAGAAATCTCTATTTGTTGGAAAAAAAACATACATTTTCTTGGGAGCCACGTCGCACGACTGCGCAGTTAAAGCGGCCCAGTGCCGATTCGCAAAAAGTGCTCTGGTAAGGAAGGGGGTAAATTCTTCCAGGGCTGAAGTGGTTAAATACCACCAAAAGAAAACTGTTGATACAAATTTCATTTGGGTACAATGTTGCATGACCACGCAATTGTCATTCAATTTGCAACAGCGCTGAAAACTAAAAATTGCCTCGGGCAGGAAGGGGGTGAATGTGCCCAGTAATGAAGTGGTTAAACCTTGCCCAAATTAATTTCTCTATTTTTTTTTCAAAAATACTCTCTATACAACCTATCACGTAAAACGTTATATTTACTATCAAAAAATATTCAAACGGTCCAGTGCCCTCCACTTGTCGGTCTGGTGAACTAACTATACTCTACTGTATTCAGCACCCTGCCCCCGGTCTTTGACTAGACAATGAAAGAGTGATGGGGTCTTCTGTCTCCTTTTATTCTAGCAGCATGTTCCTTATCACAAGTGCATTGCATCTGTTTGGCTCCAAGTGTTGCCTCTTCCTTGTATGTGTCCTGTTATAAAAATGTTGACATTTAGTGGAATTCATGTATTTAAATGATACCTGTAATACCTTAAATGCTTTTTAATAAATACATATATGAAAGAGATGCCAGATAGTGTAAAATCCAAGGTCTCTTTAATATAAAGTATTGCACTTAAACTAGTACGGGTAATACCAGCGTTGTGTACAATATAGGCGACTGCCTTAAGATATCCAGGCACTGTGCAAACAAATGCGATAGCAGGAAGCGGCTCTTAAACCGACTGGTTTCATCACAAAAAGGACTTCCGGGGGCATGCAAAGATTGTTACATTAAGCCTGTTTGACCCTTCATAATAGACAGGCAAAGGCTCTCCGGTAATCTATATTGCCTGTGGTGATGGTGCAGGTTTTCTTCTTCTTCTTTTTTTCCCTTTTTTTGGGGGGATTTAACTACTTATCATGGATTTGTGTTTTCTACAGTTGGATTTTAATAACCCAATATGAGATTTTTGTTTAGCGCATCATTTTTTTCTATATGTTGTTTATCGTGATTATCTCACTTTTGTGGTGTTGCTGGACAATTTACACTGTAATGGTTGTAATTGACATTATTTATTTTAATGTTTTTACACATGCGCAGTACTCTTACCCTATATATATTAGTGTTTTTTCTCAGTTCTTCTTTCAGCTCAGTTTTAATTGATGTCAACTATTATCTTTTGAATTTCACATTTTAAAAATATATAGTAAAAATGCAGTAACCTACAATATCTTGGTTAATGTAGACCACACTGACCATTCTATGCCTAAATCACACCCTATGGTGCAAGATTTTGTAAGACAATAAAAAGAATAAGCAATTGTCTTGTGACTGCTAGAACAAAGAAGAGATGATACTTATACACGCAGACAAAATGTCTCTTGTCTTCAAATAAGGACCTGCAAGCTATTGTGCTTAAGGCATTGAGCCCTGCTGACTGATTCATCTAACTTACATAGCCTTTATGCTTTGGAATAAAAGCAGAATTGGAAACAGATCGAGGAAGGAAAACAGTGTAGAATATGCAAACAGAATATATGTTTTTCAACAAAATAGACCTCCTGCCATTATTAGGTAAAACTGTTAATGCAGAAGGCACTGGCGCTTTCAAGACCAATACAGCACAGAGAGCAAACATTCTTACAGCTAGACTTGTATCCACAGTAAGGGGAAACCAACGTTGAAGAAAGCACTAGTGTTCTTTCCAGATGCACAAAATTTCTATTCAAGAGTGACAGTGAGCAAGTCTCCACCTCCATCCGGAGACACATATTACATTTGTAAGTTTTCTTTGAGTACATTGCCTATTCTTTGCAGAGTAATTTATTTGTGCTAGTTGTTTATCGAGTGATGCCACCCTTGCTGGGATCCTATGCATTAATCTGGACTGCGTAATTAATTGTAACTTTGTGCTGAATTGCAGCTTCAGTAACAAAGTATCTTGCTGTGCTGTCACTTCCCTTATAGTCAAGAATATCTTTGATTGCAAATTAGTAAAGCATCAGACTGTATCATATTTAATAATAATATTAATATTACTTCCATGAACTAGACAAGGAATCAATACACTAACGTTTATAAAGTCTTAATTTATTAAATAGAAATCCAGACACAGCCAACTGTCCAATATAATGCTACATCTTTCTTTTTTTTCTTTTTATTATTATTATTTATTTAGAGGATTGCAACAGATAACAAGAAAAAATACCGACTTCATATACTTTTAAATACCTGACTGGCTTTTAGATATGTGGATAAAATGTCATGGTAGAACTGTTCCACATCTGTAATTTAAGGTGGATGCAAACCTCTGACATGAATTATGAACAAAGCATATCCCTCTATAGTGTGTACTTGTCTCAATTCAGTGTCATTTCTGTCTGCTGCCTTGTTCCTCTGCTACCTGCATAAGTTACTTCTGACAAGTTTCTCTGAAAACAAGAGAAAAAATGTGACGGGGTGGAACAGGCTGTGATTGGCAGCCTCAGCTTTTTTCCTGTGTGAAGGGGGTGTGCCCCTTCCCTCTAATCAGCTCTCAACATTCCTCACGGAGCCCTGCAAAGTGTAAGCTCAGCTCCCAGTCCCCTGTACCACGTATGTAGGAAGATTTGTTTAATCCCTGCATATTAACTATAACTAGACAAGGGTGTTGTCACGGTCCCTACCGTGCCAAGCAGACGGCCAGGCGTGGCCACGCCCCAAGTGGCTCTAGGTGGTATTGAACCCAGGACTGTCTGTTGTTGCTTTGGTTGCTTTACCTCTGAGCCATTCCTCAGTTCTCTATTCAGACAGCTTTCCAGCTAAGCCTAGTTCTGCATGATGTGCTGAAGGCTTTTCTCTGGATCTCACCTTGCAATCAGTACATGTCACTCCTGGTTCAGCTGAGGCAGGTTACCTAATCAACTGGGTATAAAACACTGCCTCACTCTGTGGTATTTGTCAGTTCATTGTCTCTATCATTGGCAAAGGTTCCTGTTATCCTGTTACAGTATTTCAAGGCTAACTTCGGCTTGTTCTTTGTTTATTCGGACATCTGGAATCCCTGACTACGGCTTTACCTCGACTATCCTTTGGCAAATTCCTGTCAAGCCTTATAGTCAAGTAGCTTCTTACCTTGTTACCGTGGGCTGTGTGTATTTGCAAGGGTAAGCATATATCTCTGCACTATGGACTCCAACCAAGGTAAGCCCTTACAAGTGTGCTTCCCTACACACCAAAAGCCCACTAAACTAAAACTTACCTTTTATGATTTACAATAAAGGTTATGTAAATGACCATAATAGGTATGCCTATAGGGTGACACCAATGCCACTATATATGAACCAATGTTCTATCGCTATGTGGTAATATTAACATCGACCAAGTTTAATTGGTGAAACTTCTCTTGATTATATATACCGTATTTATCGCGGTATAACGCGCTCCCGCGTATACCGCGCACCCCTAAAGTGGCCCCCAATCCTGTGGAAAAAAAGTTTTTTTGTACTTACAGTTTTGGTGTCTTGCGCGGCGTCCATCGGCGGCCTCGTCGGGTCGGGTGTCCTCTTCGGCGGGTCCGGCGTCCTTCTGCGGCGTCCTCGCGTCCTCCCCGCTCGTTTCCAGCCACGAGTTTGAATACTGCGCCGGCATATACCGAGTGCAGTACACTCGTGAATCCTCGGGCAGGCTCGGCAACTGTCGCGCTGACCTTATGTACACTCAGGTGGTCAGTGCGAGAGGCGCCGAGACCGCCCGAAGATTCACGAGTGTACTGCGCTCGGTATATGCTGGCACAGTATTCAAACTTGTGGCGGGAAAGCGGTTATCGGCGTATATCGCGCACCCACGATTTTGCCCTGATTTTCAGGGCAAAATAGTGCACGGTATACGCCGATAAATACGGTACATATAAACAATATTATCTCCTCTTACATTCAATATACAGTAAAGGTTCCAAGGAATTTAGTGGATAAATAAACTCAAGGTCTACTTACCACACCACCTGGTATGAAGAGATAAGAGTACATCTGTCTCTCCTCTCATCTATTGTCCACATATAAAAATTAGATGAGCAGAAAACGAGAACATATACTAGTAAATACTGTCTTACTGAAGATGTGGGCTATCTGTCTTCTGCTCCAGGAAAGTATCTATCTTTTAGATATGTAATACGGGTACACTCATCCATGTGGACACCATATCTACAAAAAAGCTTCTCTATTAATCAAGACTGCATTGACACAAGGCATATCTCACCCACACAAAAATAAAAAGGGGGGGGGGGAGAATGTGTCAGGGCAAAAATTAAATCATATGAACCTAAATAAAAATAATAATAAAGTCAGAAGGTGCTCCCAAAATCAAATTACCCAAACCTAACATATTTCACTCTTCAAATAGAGCTTTGTCAAAGGTTAAAAAAAATCTAAGAAAGTGAAGAAAGTTAGCAGCCAAGAGTAGCTGACTGTCACACAGTGAAAAGAAAATGTTTTATTTGCTTGTAGTCCCTCTGTTTATAACCTGAACTTCTAAGATGGCCACCGCACATGCTCATTGCTGAGGGGAATCCTATCACCATCTTGTGGGTGAAAATCATAACTAAAAGGCAATCACTTATTCATTGCTCCTATCCCATATATCCACAATTCCTTTTGCTCAAAGAGGGATCAAAAGTAAATGTAGATTCTTTTCCTTTCCTAAATACCAATATGATCCATACAAATATTAATATTAAACAAGGCTATTAGACAAGAAAGCTAAATATTTCTAATCATGTGCAAACGGTAATGTAAAGGAAAAGGAAATGTAAAGCCTTTATTGAGGTCTGATGGAGCTTCCAATTTTTCATAAATGTTTATCCAGGTCACCTTTCTTTGGGCCCAATTTAAATTGTTCTATGGCCCAAGATTCTTATACCTCAGCTTTACCACCATGTTTTTCATGGACATGCCTAGAAATTGGTCTTATCTTTTTTTGTGCAGTGTCATTTATATGCTCCAATACTCTGCATCTAAATTGACAAATTGTCTTTCCCTCATACAAAAATGGGCATCTTATAACATAAATGATTTCCTCTGATTCCCAACTAAAGAATGATTGTATTTTAATAATTTCTCAATTTTTGGGGTTCTCAAATTCTTTAACAGTTGGAATATAAGGGCATGCCTTATGTCCACATCTGTGGCTACGTAATAGTTTTCTGGCAGCCATGTGGGGAAGACTTTTTAAAAAAAAATAAAGAATAAATGTAATTTAAGTAATTTTAAAACTGCTTGCGGCTTTAACGTAATGTCGGGTCCTGTCAATATAGATAAAAATCCCGCATCTCTCCCCAACCATCTTGGCAACACTCAAGGCCTGTGTCCAATTTCTACAAAGTTGCTCATTATGCCCCCTTACATCTACTCTCCAAATACCCAAAGGCATTGCAAAATGTAATGCACGCAACATCATATGTGGCGTGGAAATCGAAAGGAATAATGCAAAAATGATCTGATCAGTAAGGAAAACATCAAATCATTCCCCAACTTACAAAAATAATTTTGCTTACCAAACTCCGGGTGGAACCTGCTCCATTTCAGGGTCTTGGCAATCTTCTTATAGCCTAGGCAATCTTTATGTAGAGCAACAATTATTTTTTCCAGATCCTTAGAGAGTGCTTTGCCATGAGGTGCCATGTTGAACTTCCAGTGACCAGTAGGAGAGAGTGAGAGCGATAACACCAAATTTAACACACCTGCTCCTTATTCACACCTAAGACCTTGTAACACTAATGAGTCACATGACACCAGGGAGGGAAAATGGTTAATTGGGCCCAATTTGGGCATTTTCACTTAAAGGTGTACTCACTTTTGTTGTCAGCGGTTTAGACATTAATGGCTGTGTGTTGAGTTATTTTGAGGGGACAGCAAATGTACATTGTTATACAAGCTGTACACTCCCTACTTTACATTGTAGCAAAGTGTAATTTCTTCAGTGTTGTCACATGAAAAGATAGAATAAAATATTTACAAAAATGTGAGGGGTGTACTCACTTTTGTGAGATACTGTATTTACTAGTGCAACTTATAACATTCAAGTGAAAGATATAACACCAACAAAATCAAAAACAGAATCACTGAGTTGGAAACAGGATTATCCCCTTGTGTTTAGTGTCTTGTTGAGACACCTTTTTCTTTAATTACAGCCTTTAGTCTGTTGGAATGTGTCTCTACTAACTTTGCACTTCGCAATATTTGCCCAATCTTCTTTGCAAGACTGCTCAAGTTCAGTTAAATTTGATGTTGACCGATTGTGGACTGCAGTCTTCAAGTCATTCCACAGATTTTCAATGTGTTTTAAGTCTGGGGTCTGACAAAGCCATGCAAGGACATTCACCCTTTTCTCCTTCAACCAGTGGGGTTGATTTACTAAAACCGGAGAGTGCAATATCTGGTGCAGCTTTGCATAGAAACCAATCGACTTCCAGTTTTTTTGTCAAAGCTTAAATGAACTAGATGAAGTTAGAAGCTGATTGGCTGCCATGCAAAGTTGCACCAGATTTTGCACTCTCTGGTTTTAGTAAAGTTAAACACAAACTGTGTCTGTATTCATTTCAGGCTGCAAAGCAACAAATTATGTTTTTTTTTTTTTTTAAAGTGGGGTGATTCTTTTTTATACCCACTGTACTACTCCACTTAGGTCAAGATCATCCCCGCTCTATATAGCTTTACCAGTTATGCTATTCTATTAAAAGTTAATCATTTTAATATTTAATATAACAAAATCTGAAAATATTCTAAAATTAAGACATATGTAAATGCCTATCAGGTTGAAATTTTAAAATGACGTGTAAAAAAGGTGTATGTAAATAACTGTTTTTTTTTTTTTTTATATAAGTAGAAGCCATCTGGGGCCACAAAATATACTTATTAGTAATCGGTGAAGAAACAGTTTAAGCCCTGGTTCACACCAATGCGACTTGCAATGTAACTTTGGACTTCGAAGTTGCATGATAGGTCGCATCCCATGTATTTCATTGGGTGCGTCTTAAATGCCATAACTCAAAAAATCGTTTCTGTACTACTTTTGTGCGGCTCTAATTGCACTTGTTCCCATAGTAAATAGAAATAAATGTGGTGCTAACTCAAATAAAGTACTTATGTAAACAAAAACAATAATCAATAAATTAATCAAGTCCATAGTTAGTCCAATCAGTAAAATAATCATCCAAGATTAATATATGTGAAAAAAATGCATGTGAAAAAAACAGGTAATTCCTTGGTTCTATTAATCAAAAAAGCGCATGTGCAAAACAATATTGGATAAATAGATAAAAATGTTGATAGTAGATGTGTAACAATCAAGTGCAGGGAAACATCAATTCTTATAATGTGTATTCACATTTGCTTCCACCCTCCGCAATCCACCAATAGTTGTCCCCAGCCTCTCACCTCAAATGATCTAGGGCAGGGGTGCCCAACCTTTTGAAGCACGAGGGCCACTTAAGCGACTTGGTAACTGGTCGCGGGCTACAATCAGCAGAGCGGGCGGATGGCAGGTCTGTATCCGCTCTGCATACAGTATGCAGAGCGGACACGGACACAGCCTGATCAGTTTGGAGGTAAGACACAAGTTGCTTTACATCTGCCACTCCTTAGGAGTGAATGGAGGGTCCAATTGGGTCGGACTGACCATGTGAAAGGGGCCCATGGTTGCTTTTACACTAATGTGATGCAGTTTACCCACACCGCAGGTGCAATGCAGTGTACCTTTGGCTTTTCTTCACTTTGCAAAAAACTTCTATTATATTCTGCAGGTTTGGTGCACTTTCAGAAAGCTCACCAAACTCCCAGATGATAACAGAAGTCTATGGCTCAGTGCTGGTAACCCGCAGGTGCACTGCTCTGCATTTGTGGATTTGTTTGAAAGAAGCCCAGTAACCACTGCAGAACAGATATGCCCATATATACACTGTGATTTTAGTAATAAACTGACCTTTAATAACAGTATTCTATTCCATTCCAGAGCAGGAGGTTGCGGGCCACATTAGAGGGCTCCACGGGCCACATGTGGCCCCCGGTCCACTAGTTGGGCACCACTGATCTAGGGTCTAGTAGCACTTCTGGTAAATTATAATCCTTAAAGCTTCCTTTACCTTACTGCAGTCCTGGTTTCATGTCCTCATTGTTCGTTTCTGCTTTGATGTTGCTGTAATTCCTCTCTGTTCTAGACATTTCCTGGTTGTCTGTTTCCTGATAACCACAGTACTGGGAGATTTCTCTCTGTGGTCACTAATCAAGGAGGTGTGATTACTGTGTGTCTAAAACCCCTCAGCACCAATCCAGTTTCGTTTTACAATCCATCACTGCCCTCTATTGGCTCTCTGGCTGTGTACATCAGAGAGAAAGGAAGCAACAGGCAAAAACGAAACTAAACTGTAGGTACATTATATGATTGATTTTTATCTATTTTTAATCATTTTTAAAAGGAATCGGTTAACTATTATGTCTCTATACCCTGTAAACAGTCATTTCAGCAAAAAAAATTCCTTTACAACTCCTTTAATGGCGATTTCTACTCCACTCTTCTCCTTAGCGCACCAGACCAGGCAAAGGTATAAGCAGTGGTTGGGGATAAGCATAAAAGCAGGGTTCTCTCGCTGTACAAAATATGTCCTCCTTAGTCTCCGCCACTCCCCTCCATCCAAAACTCATACAAGAAAAAGGAGATCTCCATAGTGCAGTAATTCCATATAAAATATCTATTCAAAACAGAAAACTTACACTTGGAATTGAACATTCATCATCGATAAAATCAGGGGCTTCTGGTCTCAGACGCGACCTAAAGTGATGTCATCTGGCTTTTCAGGGACTCGCACTCTTGACGGAGGTGGCGGGGCTGAGCTGCGGCTCCACGGGTGAATGGACACACAGAGCCGCGGCTCAGGAGCGCTCCTTTTGGGTGCTTGCTGTGGGGGCACCTGAAAGGAGGGAGGAGGCAGGACTTCCGACGTTGGACCCAAGAAGAGAAGGATATGGGCTGCTCTGTGCAAGACCACCACACAGAGCATTATTAAATAAAAATTAAAAAAACAAGGCTGCAATATCTTTTAGTAGCAAGACTGTAAGGGCAAATGTGTCAGTCTAATACAAGGAGATTTCTTGCATAAGTAGGCATAGTTTAACTGCAGTAGAGAAAGGTAAAGCCACAGACAGACCTAACTGTGCTGACTGCCGAGAGTGTCTGAATCACAAGACTAACTGAACAGAATTACAGATCTTACATATGTGTATATTTAGCTGTTTGACTAGAGTTTAGCTTTATCATACTTTTATATTGTAGTTGTTTCATTACATCACTTCTTCCAACACTAAAAGAAGTGCTACCAAGGTCATATTTTTCTGTAAAGAAAAAAGTTCACCATCTTTTGATATTTTTCATAAAAGTTCTGCGGTATGGCTTTCATACTTGTTTTCATTGTGAAGTTGAAATGGAGTCTTTTCTGAGACAGTTTTATAGCAACTCCAGTTATTTTCTTGACGTTTTCTCAGCAGGGTGCCAGGTTTTAGTTTGTACAATGATCTTGCCTGGCACCGAAAGAATTCTCAGCTTTTTTATAGATCATATTGATACACTTTGTTATCAGGCAGAGAAGAGAACGTTTGGGGAAAAATTCTTTGTGCAGTTGATAAAATGACGATGATTGCTCATTTTTATTGTAAGCATTCAGAAGAGCACCCTACTTTTCTTAAAGATATTCATAATGAAAATAACACTTAAATAGTCTGATGATACAGCCTATTAAGCTATTCTGTATTTGTGATATTGTTAAAGGTTTATTCCAACACAATATTTTTTCTAGGTAGAGTATATAGGTAAAACACAAACCTAAGCCAAAAGATGGCATTAATGAAGAGTTGCTTAATAAGATACTAAAGTCTCATTTGTTTTTGTTAAAAATTACAAATATGTTATACTTATCTGCTCTGTGCAGGGTCGGGTCCCTCTTCAGTGCTCCTGTTTCTTCCCTCCTGTTTAGTGTCCCCACAGCAAGCAGCTTGCTATAGGGGCACCCGAGCCGAGCTGCAGCTCTGCGTGTCCATTCAGACACAGAGCCATGACCCAGCTCCACCCCCTTTCTCTCCTCAATGGCTGACTGGCTTTGATTGACATCAGTGGGAGCCAAAGGGGCCACGTTGCTGTCTCAGCCAATGAGGAGGGGCAGCCGAGACCCTCCTGCAACATTGCTGGATCTAGATGGGCTCAGGTAAGTATTAGGGGTGGCTGAGGGTGGCTGCTGCACACAGAAAGCATTTTATCTTAATGCATAAAATGCATTAAGATAAAAAACCTTCTGTCATTACAACCACTTTAACGTCTCACCTCTCTTGGGGTACCATGCTGTCTGAAACCTTAAAGGAGTTCTCCAAGCTAACACTTTTAACCCCCGCTGTGCCCGGGCTGTAAAACTATACAAAATAAACTTTCACTTACCTGCCTACGATCCCCCGTTGTTCCGATATCGCCGTCCCGTTCTCCGGTCCCGGTCTGTTCCACTTCCTGCGGGTCGGTGACTCACAGTGCGCTCAGCCTATCAGCGGCCGCAGCAATGTCCCGTCGCGGCCGCTGATAGGCTGAGCGCACTGTGAGTCACCGACCCGCAGGAAGTGGAAGAGACCGGGACCGGAGAACGGTACGGCGATATCGGAACAACGGGGGATCGTAGGCAGGTAAGTGAAAGTTTATTTTGTATAGTTTTACAGCCCGGGCACAGCGGGGGTTAAAAGTGTTAGCTTGGAGAACTCCTTTAAATCTTAAATTAATAAACATGAGAGAAAACCACAATTCCCAATAAGCTAGATGCACTCTGTATCCTATATTTTATTTTTACTATTGCTTTCTTTCATCTCAGATCTCTGGCACAGTCCTTGCAAAGTCACAAGAACATTTCTACAATACCCGATACTGTTGACATTTGCTCTTGACCCAGCTGAGGTAAGTATAGGAATTGGAATTTGCATATTACAGAGGGTGGCAGTGGATTAAAATGTCTCCAGGATGTTGTAAATTGACATATAATACCAATAGATTCAAACTGCAAGAAATAAAAGTAGGCCTACTGTAGGAAAAAGCAGACCACTGCAAAAAAGTAAACTATGGGCCAGATTCACGATGGACTTACGACAGCGTATCTCCACGTACGCCGTCGTAAGTCCGAATCCGAGCCGTCGTATCTATGCGCCTGATTCATAGAATCAGTTACACATAGATTTGGCCAAGATACGAGGTAAGGTAAGTCTCCTACGCCGTCGTATCTTGGGGTGCATATTTACGCTGGCCGCTAGGTGGCGCTTCCGTTGATTTCCGCGTCGAATATGTAAATTAGGTAGATACGCCCATTCACGAACATACTTGCGCCCACTACGCCGTTTACGTTAGGCTTACGTCCGGCGTAAAGTTACCCCTGCTATATGAGGCGCGCATGCGCCGTTCTTTAAGCGCATCATTTACGTGGGGTCACGATTGATTTACATACAACACGCCCACCTCTTCCACATTTGAATTAGGCGGGCTTACGCCGGCCAATTTATGCTACGCCGCCGCAACTTACGGAGCAAGTGCTTTGTGAATACTGCACTTGCCAGTCTAAGTTGCGGAGGCGTAGCGTAAATAGGATACTCTATGCCGGAAGAAAGATACGCGATCCTACGTGAATCTAGCCCTATATCGCTAAATGAAATCCCCTGCTTGAGAATTGTTACATTATTATTCAAAAATATGGAAAATGTACTTTTTTTAATGTAACATTTTGCAAATGTATTACTTTTGAAGGTGGGTTTTCATTTTTTGGAGGGCCTGCATTTTTATTTATTTAACCAATAATATCTATTATCACTTACATATTTCACTTTCTTTCAAGCTTTCTTGAGCTGCACTCTTGCGAATGGATATTGTAAGTTCCCACACAGAGCGCAGCTTGGCCCCGCCCCATATGTCTCCTCATTGGTTCAGTAGCTGTGAGTGACAGTGTTGTGTGAGCCAATAAGGAGAGAAAGACCTGGGAGAGGCACTAATCTTATGCACGTCACTAGAGGTAAGTATGGGGGGGGGGGCTGCACCCGGAAGTTTTTTTGCCTTAATGCATAGAATACATTAGGGTAAAAAAAAAAACTTCTGCCTGTAGAACCACTTTAATGCCACCTTTCCTATTGACACCAAAGCATTTCACCAAAAAAGACAAAATATCAGTGAAATAAAAACTCTCAGTTTCAATAATCTCTAGTGCTGCCGTGTTTCCCCGAAAATAAGCCCAGGTCTTATATTAATTCTGGCAACAAAAGACACAGCAGGGCTTTTTTTCGGGGTAGGGCTTGTGATGTGCGGTCTTCTTTGCCCATCTCCCTCCCTGCCTGTCAGGAATCCCCAGTGGCCAGTGGAACTGAGTAAAAGTGCTTGTAAAATCCTAGCATGCACTGTATTACAGTATTTTATAATGTAAACTGTGCATGTTTCTGTAATCTATTTGTAATAAATACCTTCTTACAGCGCCGCTCTGCGCTTCTGTGACCCGCTGGACCTTTCTCCCCTGCTCTGAGCACTGCAGGGGGGCGATATCTTCCACTGACAGCTGGGAGAAGAGGAGGAGAGCAGTGGGAGGTCAGCTGTAATAATACTGTAATTCAATACATTCTAGGATTTTACAACCACTTTATACTCGGGCTTATTTTCGGGGTAGGGCTTGTCATGTGCGGTCTTCTTTACCCATCTCCCTCCCTGCCTGTCAGGAATCCCCAGTGGCCAGTGGAACTGAGTAAACGTGCTTGTAAAATCCTAGCATGCACTGTATTTCAGTATTATATCATGTAAACTGTGCATGTTTTTGTAATCTATTTGTAATAAATACCTTCTTACAGCGCCGCTCTGCGCTTCTGTGACCCACTGGACCTCTCTCCCCTGCTTTGAGCACTGCAGGGGGGCGAGATCCCCCACTGACAGCTGGGAGAAGAGGAGGAGAGCAGTGGGAGGTCAGCTGTAATAATACTGTAATACAATACATTCTAGGATTTTACAACCACTTTATACTATGGCTCATTTTCGGGGTAGGGCTTATATTGCAGCCTTCCCCAAAAATCACAGTAGAGCTTATTTTCAGGGTAGGTCTTATTTTCGGGGAAACACGATAATATACCACGGGAAATACATTTAATGCAGTTAAGTTAGAAAGATCATTCAATGCAACTAAACTGATAGATGATCGAATTGAATAAAAATTGCAATCAATTTTGTGTGCCCTCCATCGATTTTGACTGTGTCAATCGAATTTTTTTATTTTATTTTTATTTATTTATCACTTCCCAAATATGCATGTGTATGTTGCAAAACCAATGGCAATTTAGATCAAATAAATGATTGTTTCATTAGATTTATATTGTTCAATCATTTAATCCATGATGAATCACATGCTTGCAATTACTTGTACCTAAATTGAACACAAAAGGTTAAATGAATGGCTAGCTTAACTTCTCGATGGTGAAAGTCAACTCCTGTCTGGCTTTTGGCTGCACTATGAACAGACTTCTGGATGCCAGTAGAGTAGACAAGCAAACTGACATGAGATGAATAACACTGTAGGTGAGCTATGATCTTGTAGAAGAATAAAGTCTGTATGCATATAAAAAAGTTAGCTGTCTGCCACTATTACATACTTTTCTGTGCTTAAACTCATGTTACATATTTAAGTCTAAATAGTAAAAAGTTTAGTGGCTTATGAATGTTTTTGAGTTGATAAGGTTTCTTAAAACTATTCAAAGTTGATGAGGGCTTTTATAATAGGATTATTGAGGGATTTTATAATTATGTGGGGATTATGAGGACTTTTAGAACTATTTAGGATTGGCGGAAGCTTTTAGAGCCATGTGTGCTTATGTTTGAAACTGACTTGAAGAATTATGACGGGTTTGATGAAATTATTAAATGTAAAACTATCATTTAAATTAATTTTAATTTAAATGTCCCCCATAATTATGAGATTTTTAAAATTATATTAAAGCTGAAGTTTTATATGTTTATATTTTATCACACAGAGAGGAGGAAGCCTGCAAGAGCGTGGGATAAGGTAAATTAGCGTGCATTTAATGATATCCCAAACGAAAAAACTGCCTTTAATTATTTTAGTGCTGGGGTTGTAATCCTGCTGCAAGGGTAGTTCGTTTTGAAATTTCCCAGAGTTCAGTTTGGAAGATGTAGGGCCAGATCCACGTAGCGCGGCGTAATTTTAGGCAGGCGTAGCGTATCGTAGTTACGCTACGCCGCCGCTACTTTGAGAGGCAAGTGCTGTATTCACAAAGCACTTGCCTCTAAAGTTACGGCGGCATAGCGTAAATCTCCCGGCGTAGGCGCGCCTAAATCAAATGAGGAACAGGGGGGCGTGTTTTATGTAAAATAAGCTTGACACCACGTAAATTACGTTTTTTTTCATACGGCGCATGCGCGCGCATGCTCAGTATCACGTTGAATTTTCAAATTAAATTACTCCCGCTCAATGCCTAGACAACGTAAAACGTAATTTACACAAAGCCCTAATAGCGAAAGTTTTACGCAAACGACATACACATACACGGAAAATTAGACGCTGGCCTGACGTCCATACTTAACATTGCATACGCCTCATAGAGCAGGGGTAACGTTACACCCGAAAAAAGCCTTACGTAAACGACGTACAAGGCAAGTAGTACTGAAAGTACCAAAAGATTAAACACAGGCATGGTCAGGAAGTGCTTCTTAAAGCGTTACTAAACCCACAACAGTAAAATCAGTCTGTATATGCAGTAAAGCATGCTTGTTATACTCACTGTGGAACCTAAGGGGTTAATACTCTGAATTGTATAAAAAAGCTAGTTGATCATGCCTTCTCTGTAGGCTCATTGCTAGGTCTACAAAAGATCTGGGGCTAGAGCCCATAGCAGTGAAGTAAAGAGAGTCATACGCAAATATTATTTTCTTTTCTAACATACCTGGGTGGACTCCGAGAGCAATGCTCTGCACTCCGAGCCCACCTTTTTTGAAGCCTATTAGAGCCTGCCGCCACTGTAATTCAGGCCACGGCGGCCAGGAATAGATTCATGCTATGGAGGGTGGCAGGATAGAGGGGGCAGCACCCACGCACCATTAATGGACGGGCCACCCCTGGACAAACCCTTTTTAAATTACTTGGGGAATTTTGCAGTTTGATTTTGCCAGTTTTGGCTGTTCACATGTGGCTGCTGTAAGGCTAATTATTTGGAATGAATTGTAACCTTTTTACATATTTTCTTGGGTAGGAAGATAATATGCACAGTCAATATTTGCTTTGTCTTTTGATTCTATATTAAAGCAATAAAATCAGCACCCAATGTATTGCTTTTTTTACATCTATTAGAGAGCATAGTCAATAATACCGCAAGAGAGGGAGGAGGGAGGGAGGAGTCTGAAGATGGCGCGGTCAGAGTGAGGAGTAGCTAGACACGGGCGCCCGCTCTCCGGTCCTGCTCTGAAAACATGCTAAGCCCCGAGATGTACGGGAGCCGGTTCCCTCGCTTCCCCCACTAGAGTATCCCCCTTTCCCCCGTCCCCCCTTCCGGAACCAAGCCCGTGTTCTAATCGGGCTTGCGTCGGTCTCTGGCGGGTCTCCACCTTCTTGTGTGGCGTGGGTCGCGTGGGCTGTGCGGCTTTCCTGGCTGCTCTGGGCTGGGTGGCGCTGTGGCGGTGTGCGGTCGGGTGGGGGCGGCGCGCCGGGCCGGCGAGGGGGGAGGGAGCGACGGGGGTGAGTGGGGGCCGGAGCCCCCCCTGTTGTGTCGGACTGCACGGTGGCTTCCCCTCCCTCCGGAGTGTGCGGGCGGCTGGGCTGTGGAGGTGTGCCGCGTCCCTCTATGAGAGAAGGCTGAGGGACGGGGTGTCACAGCGCCAGGCAGCCCTGCAGCCCAAGAGAAGTATTACAGGACGGAGCTGAAGGCTGACATCAAAACTATTACATCCAGAAAAAGGTGAAACCCATTGCAGCAAATATTTTTTTTGACAGAAAAGCTGCCAGACTGGTGAGTACATTGCATGGCTGTACACCTGTGGATTCCTGAACGAAAACGAATTTATACAACTACAAATGCACAAAAGCACCATACCGCAAAAGCGGTGGAGGGATGATAGCCCTCACATTTTATACTCTTCACAGTGATTTGTTCAAAAGAGGAGTGTGAAACGTGCATTATGCAGCACTATCCAGTCTGATAGCCTATTAGAGAAGATTGCAAACTCCAGCAACAGGAGGGTAAGACTAGAAACACACTACAGCAGTTCCTGTTTCTCCCCTTTTTTTTTTTTTTTTTTTTTTTTGAAAGATACAGGAGTGGCGAGTACACTGCATTTTCCAAAAATGACAGCGATGTTTTAAAGTCTACGCTATTTAACTGTCCACAGTATACAAACTGCTACAGTCAGACCGGCAACGCCAGGCAACAGTGGACATTTATGCATAAAGGTTATAAGCAACCTACCAGCTGAACTGTATACTCGAATTTCATGTGTGGAGTGATTAAGAATGATTAAGATATTTTAAGAACATACTTTGAAATTTGCTAGCCGGAGTAAAACTACATAGTACTTAGAGACACCTCCTGTAAGCAGTCATATAAGTAATATATATCGAACTCTTCTCATATTACACTTCAGTATCTACAGCATACAGACGAGTGGGTAGAGAACGTGGCTAAAATCGGCGGGTATAATAGTAAAAGCACAGCACATGCACAGCACATAGTATAATTAATCAAACTATAGAGCCCTGAAAACCTGCAAAAAGAGATCTCTGAGATAGACGGGCACCGGAGACTGATAGAAGAGGGGGGGTCAGCATATGTGTTGGGTGCCCCGAACATCTTCAACCCAAAGCCAAGGCCAAAAAGTAGAAATACTATAGCAACTTTAAACTGCGAGATAAGAAACACCAAATGGTATTGTCTTGTGCAGCACCCACCTCTCCATAAGTGCAAAACGGTCCTCCTATAAAATTCTCTGTAAAGTGTCGCAGTTTCAACTCAGGCGCAGCAAGAAGCACGGACAAACAGCTGGGACTATTGTAGGACCGTGAGGGGTGAAGGATGACCACAAGGGGAAAAGGAGTAAAAGGTGGGGCAATCCCAAAGGGTCCCCCGCTTAAGTCAAAGCCCAGGCCCGATGTGCAAATTTGTGACCCATGGGAACAAATGGAGATACCAGCATATAGAAAAACCATCAACTACCAGAGGAGGCCAGGCAGAAAGGGAAAAGAAAAAAGAGAAGAAAAAAGAGGCTGCTAATATCTTGGCGGACCCAGAAACACTCTCAGAGTCATTATCAGAGAATAGAACAGATCAAGATAGAGAAACAGACAAAGAAATAGATCTAGAACAGAGAAATAAGGAAGAAACGCAGGATATGACACTTTTGCCAACAAAAAAGGGAGATGGAAGGAATGTTCGCCTGCTTTAGAAAGATCACTCAAAAGCGCAAATGGAAAAAATGGAGAAAAACATGGGGCATATATTGGAAAGAGTGGAAGAAGTGGAGAAAAAAAGTTGACCACAATGTAATCTCATTTAAAAAAACTAGAAGATGAAATAAAAGCATTAAAAATAAACCAACGAGAAACAGGCGTATAAACTAGAAGATCAAGAGAACAGAGATAGAAGAAAGAATATAAGAATACGCGGTGTTCCAGAAACGACACAAAGTCGAGGACCTCCCAGAAATAATAAGAAAAATCTGCAATCCAATATTAGAAAGAGAAACAACTTCCCCCGCTCAGAATAGAACGAGCACACAGAATAAGACGTCCTTCGGGAGAGAGCACAGGATTACCCAAGGGACATTATTGTGCGTTTTGAAAGCTGGGAAGAGAAAAACCAGCTATGGAGAAAACTGAGAGGGAAGTCGCCGTTAGAACACGATCAACATAATATTCAAATTTATCAAGATCTGTCACAAGAGACGTTAAAACGAAGAAGAAGTTTAAAACCATTGCTAGGTGTTCTGCAGGAGCATGATATTCAGTATAACTGGGGATTTCCAGCGTGCCTAATAGGCAGGAAAAATGGTGTTTCGGCAAGACTGAGGTTTTTGGAGGAAATACCAGAATTTTGTCATAGTTTAGGCATCCCAATGCCAAAAAATTATTAGTGTTGATCGGCCGGGGAGGAGGGGAATTGTGGGGGGGGGCTGTGGGGGGGGGGAAATGGGGAAATGGGGAGGGTCAACATAGTAAGCTACCGGAGTGGGACCGGGGAGAAGGGAGACCCAGAGAGTGCTTCTTCACCAGTTCCCTAGTATAGGGGGACAGGAGACCGGGCTAAAATAGAACTCCACCTCAGCCTGAGGAGCAAAAGAGCGCCAGGAGCGCCAAATAGAAAAAGCTCTAAAAATGACCAGAAGGTCAGGGATCGAACGGGGGGGGGGGGGAGGGGAGGAGAAAGCCCCAAAAGAAGAACAAGGGGGCAAGGTACAATTGGAAGGGAGGGGGGGGAGGGAGAAGGGAGGGGGGGGAGGAGATTGGGTGGGAAGGGAGAGGGGAAGATTAGAGAGGGGGGGAAAGGGATTCAGATCTGTGTGTCATGCAGTAGGAAAGAACATATATACCCAAGACAGAGGGGGAAAAAAAAAAAAAAAAAAATATGACAAACATAAATTTCTTAACATACAATGTAAGAGGTCTCAGTTGCCCCGAAAAAAGACATATGGTACTAAAAGAAGTTGAAAGGTATTCTGCTGAAATAGTTTTTTTGCAAGAGACACACATAACGCTGGACTCTAATGTCAGATTGTATTCTCGGGCAGTTCCTAGTTGGTACTACGGGGACTCCCCAAAGAAGAGAGCAAAAGGGGTCGCCATAGGAATAGGGAAGAATATCTCCTTTATAGTGGAAGATAGGAAAGTAGACCCGGAAGGTCGTTATTTGTTCCTAAAAGGAGTACTCCAAGGGAAAAAATACACGTTAGCAAATATTTACTGCCCAAACAGCCAACCGCATAAATATCTGAGGGGGATTTTGAATGCCTTAACGGACTTTAAATTAGGACATGTAATACTAGCAGGAGATTTCAATCTCTCAATGGACTATCAATTGGATAGTACATCCGGGGCTCAGAGGCGGAATATTAAACAGCTTAGAATATTAAGAAAAAAAATGCATAGCTACTGTTTAATAGATCCCTGGAGGATTACATATCCAAATAAAAGAGACTACACCTACTATTCCTCCGTGCATGGAACATACTCAAGACTGGACTATATTTTGGTAGACCATGAGTTATTGGAAGAGGTAGTTAAAACTTCGATAGGGGTATCTACAATCTCAGATCATGCTCCTGTAATAGCGGAAATTAGATTCAAAGAAATAGAGCAAAGAAAAGGATCATGGAACTTGAATGAAGAACTTATAGAGGATATAGAGGTAAACAACATAGTGAGAATGGATTTGGAGCAATATTTCACCCTTAATAACACTCCTGAAGTAAGGGTAGCTACCGTTTGGGAGGCCCATAAGGCATACATCAGAGGGAAATTAATCTCAATAGGAGCAGGGAAAAAAAAGATAAGGAAATTAAACATGAAAAAATTAACAACTGAGCTATTTGAACTGGAGCAAATGCATAAAGAACGAGGAGAAAATGAAATATATCATGAAATTATTGTAAAGAGGACCCAGCTTAGAGATCTGATGAAGGTTGAAACAAGAGACATATTCAAAAATGTTAGGAAGGAGAGGTATAAATGGGGGAACAAACCAGGGAAACATCTAGCCAAAATATCCAGGGAAAAAAAAAAAAAAAAACTACATCGAAAAAATAAAGAATCAAGACGGCCTTATGAAATATAAGACGTCTGACATAGCAGAATCCTTTCGGACTTTTTATAGCTCACTATATTCAATAAGAACCAAGGAAACACAAGAGCAAGAAAAGATGAGAAAAATGAAAATCAGGGAATACCTAGAAGAAGCGAAATTACCTAAAATTTCTCAAAATGACATCGAATCCCTAGAGGCCCCAATAACTCAAGAAGAGGTACATAGAGCCTTCAGGGAAACCCCGTGCGGGAAAAGTCCAGGCCCCGATGGCTTACCGATCAAATATTATAAAACATTTAGCGAACTCCTGGTCCCGGAGATGTGTAACTATTTTAATAAAATAGGAGAGGAAGAAGAAATAAGAAAAGAATCTCTTTTGGCAAATATTTCTATTATCCCTAAAACGGGAAAAGATGGAACGTTGTGTTCCTCCTATCGTCCAATAGCACTGTTAAACGCAGACCTGAAAGTATACGCGAAAATATTAGCAACCAGGATAAAAGGTTTAATGCCGCAATTAATAAACTCAGATCAGGCGGGCTTTGTAGCAGGCAGAGAAGGAAGAGACAATAGTATAAGGACCCTGTTACTGTTACAACAAGACCCAAAAAAGAAACCCCCAGTCGTACTCATGTCCTTAGATGCCGAAAAAGCATTTGACAGAGTCGACTGGGGGTTTATGATGGAAACTTTACAAAAAATAGGCATGGGCCCAAGGTTCATGAAATGGGTAAAGAACCTGTACAGCCACCCAACGGCAAGGGTGAAGGTCAATGGGAGTATGTCATCCGTGTTCAACATGGAAAACGGAACCAGACAGGGGTGCCCGCTCTCACCTCTCCTATATGTAATAGCCCTGGAACCGTTGTTAGCAAAAATCCGGGAAAACCCGGGGATAGGAGGGGTGAGAGTGGGAGATGAGGAACACAAGGTGGCGGCGTATGCGGATGACATACTCCTATATTTGACCAAACCTAGAGTATCTCTCCCTAACGTTATAAAGGAAATAAAAAGATATGGAGAACTTTCAAATTTTAAAATAAACCTGATAAAAACGGTAATCTTGAATCTGGGGATAGAAAAAAAAGAAGCAGAAGAACTACAGAAAGAGTATCCATTTACATGGGAAAAAGAAGCCATAACGTACTTGGGTATAAAAATTACATCTAAAGTTGAAAAACTCTACTCGGCCAACTTTGTTCCCTTAATCAATGACATTAACCAAGACCTGAAAAACCTAGCAAAAAAACATATCTCCTGGATAGGCAAGATTAATGCGTTTAAAATGATGATTTTACCAAAGATAACATACAAACTTCAAATGCTCCCAATAAAAATACCGCAAAGCTTCTTTAAAGTAATTAAAACAGTAATTTTGAAATACATATGGGCAGGTAAAAAGGCTAGATTAAGCTATTCACTGTTGAGCATGAAAAAAAAAGGAGGGGGGTTGGGGCTCCCCGATATAAAAAGATATTATTTTGCTGTAAACTTAGCCAGGCTGGTAGAATGGACAAACGCACATACACAAAAAAAATGGGTACGTATGGAAGAAATATTAAGTGGGACACTATTAAAAAGAAACGTATGGATACCACCGAAAATGAGGGAAATGAGCACGAACACACACAACATAACAAGGAACGTATTTAGGATATGGGACACAATATTGAGACGGGAAAAATGGGAGTATAACTCCCCATTAATCCCATTAGCAGGCACAAATTTTTTTCCACCAGGTAACGGAACACGTTTTGGAAAACACTTAGGGGAGAAAAGATTAAAAGATATTGTTACACGGGGAAAAATCAAACTTAGACAAGAGATAAAAATAGGGGAAGGGGAACAAAGCATGAGTGAATGGGAGTATATGCAGTTAAAACATTTTGTGAGCACACTACCACAACCAATTAGGGAAGATAAGACACTATATCCAATAGAAAAAATATGCAGCATGGACAAGCCCCTGATACACGGTATATCAAAGGTATACGGGATACTAACAGAACTCGAGACCCAGGAAGCATTGCCCTTTTTGGGAAAATGGGAGAGCGACATTGGTAAAAAAATTGATAAAACACAAATGATAGGTGCAGTATATAACCATGCTGCGGACATTACCACCATAGAAGCAAACTATAAATGCATGGTGCGATGGCACATGACCCCATCAAGAATGAATAAGATCCACCCTAGAAATTCAGAGCTATGTTGGAGAAACTGTAAACAAAAAGGAACAACGCTACATATATGGTGGGACTGCCCGAGAATGCAGGAATTTTGGAAAGAAATTTTGAAATATATCGCAGAAATAACAGGAGAGACGATTTTATGTAGCCCGCTGACCTGTTTGTTTCACGGAACTGAAAAAACAAAAAAACAATATGGAACAACTCTGGTTCCAGTGTTGTTAAACGCAGCTAAGGCTCTGATCCCCAAAAATTGGTTACACCCAAAGAGGCCATCAATTAAAGAGTGGATAGAAAGGGTGGAATATATAGAAGAGATGGAGTATCTTGCCTGCAGAGAGTTAGGAGAAGAGGACAAAAACAGGTCGGTTTGGGAAAAGTGGAAAGTGTTCAAATCCACAGAAAAGTTCGTTCAGGGAACGATAGAAGCAGAAAGCTGAAAAAACCATAAAGAAGATTGCATGGCACACAGATCCGGGGGGAGGGGGGGGGGAAAGGAAAAGGGGGGAGGAAAAGGGGGGGGAAAGGGGGGAAAAAAAAAAAAAAAAAAAAGGGGGGGAATAATCATGATATGCTAATATAGTTAGATTCGTCAAGCGGGAAAATACTAGCCTAACAGTTTAAAAATGTTAAATCCGTAATGTCAAAAAAAAAGAAACACAAAAAAAAAAAAAAAAAAACACGAATGATGCGAAGCCGCAAGAGAGACGCTAAGGGCGGGCGAACCGTGAGCTAGCCTCTCGGCTATATGTGAGCAGAGTCTGACGTGAAAAAAAAAAAAAAAAAAAAAAAATAATACCGCAAGAGAGAGAGAGAGAGACAGACGAGAGAGAGACAGACGAGAGAGAGACAGACGAGAGAGAGACAGACGAGAGAGAGACAGACGAGAGAGAGACAGACGAGAGAGAGACAGACGAGAGAGACAGATGAGAGAGAGCCGAGAGAGAGACAGATGAGCGAGAGACAGAGATGCAGATGAGAGAGAGACAGACGAGAGAGAGAGACAGAAAGAGACAGACGAGAGAGAGAGACAGATGAGAGAGAGACAGATGAGAGAGAGACAGATGAGAGAGAGACAGATGAGAGAGAGACAGATGAGAGAGAGACAGATGAGAGAGAGACAGATGAGAGAGAGAGAGACAGGAGAGAGAGAGAGAGACAGGAGAGAGAGAGAGACAGGAGAGAGAGAGAGACAGGAGAGAGAGAGAGACAGATGAGAGAGAGACAGGAGAGAGAGAGACAGGAGAGAGAGAGAGACAGATGAGAGAGAGACAGGAGAGAGAGAGACAGGAGAGAGAGAGACAAGAGACAGACGAGAGAGACAGAGACAGATGAGAGAGACACTGGAGAGAGACACTGGAGAGAGAGAGAGACACTGGAGAGAGAGACAGGAGAGAGAGAGACTGGAGAGAGAGACAGGAGAGAGAGAGACTGTAGAGAGACAGGAGAGAGAGAGACTGTAGAGAGACAGGAGAGAGAGAGACTGTAGAGAGACAGGAGAGAGAGAGACTGTAGAGAGACAGGAGAGAGAGAGACTGTAGAGAGACAGGAGAGAGAGAGACTGTAGAGGGACAGGAGAGAGAGAGACTGTAGAGGGACAGGAGAGAGAGAGACTGTAGAGGGACAGGAGAGAGAGAGACTGTAGAGGGACAGGAGAGAGAGACAGGAGAGAGGCAGGAGAGAGAGACAGGAGAGAGGCAGAGAGAGACAAGAGAGAGAGAGACAGGAGAGACAAAGTGACAGATGAGGGAGAGACAGATGAGAGAGACAGGAGAGAAAGATAAGAGAGAGAGACAGATGAGATACAGACAAGAGAGAGACAGACAAGAAAGAGAGAGACAGATGAGAAAGAGAGACAGACGAGAGAGAGGGAGAGAGGGAGACAGACGAGAGAAAGAGAGAGGCAAGAGAGAGAGGTGCACCTCCTTAGTACCTTAACTCCCCTGCCCCAGTATGGTTGTTGTTCAGTTCTCCTTCTGCCCTCAGGCATAATCACAGCATCAGGAGCGGACTGACAACTCATGGGGCCCCCAGGCAATGGGAGATTGTGGGGCCCCCCTGTGTCCCCACTCACACTCAAGCAACACCCACACAAAATCCCACCCACTTTACATATTGCACTGCCCACATTTCATGTGTTCGTCACAGAAATTCTCTATACTATGCTCAAAATCAATGCTTAAGAAGTTAAGAAAAAAAGAAAAATAAACCTTTATTAAAGAAAGTGTAACAATGCTCCATTCCAAAATGTGCATCACAGCTCCCCATACATAACAGTGCCCCCTATACATTAGTGCTGCTTACATCACAGTGCCATGTACATAACAGTGCTGCTTACATTACAATTCCCTATACATAACAGTGCTGCTTATATTACTGTGCCCCATACACAACAGTGCTACTTGCATCACAGTCCCTGGAGCTGACGGTGTCTGTATCATCACAATGCTATTTGGCATTGGCTTTGTTGCATTTGCTTTTAAACTTTGGTCTTTTAAAACAACATTTGGGAATTTTTACGGAACTTCACTGAGTGCCCGTCTCTTCTATTCAAATGACGATACCATACGATCTTGAGACGCCACAGAAAAGGTGACTACCCTGGAGCTGACAGTTATACATATTGCCATCTACCTGCAGTAGGAGTGTAAGATCTGGATATCCAGGGGTCTGCCATAGGAAGGAGGAAGGCAGTTCCAGCCCAAGCCCCACTTTATGTGATCTTCTCATGCAGGTGTATAAGGATCTGGCAAGTGGGGAACTGAAGGGGAGCACGAACGTCACCTTAAGCAGTCTGCACAGGATTTGATATTTCTGCACAAGTCTCTTTAGATTGGTTGCACTTATTATTAACACAGACAATAGACAGGACTAAATCATCAGTTTTCTGGATTGATTTCAATATGACATTCACACTTTGATGAACTCATTTATTCACCTTGATTTTTATATGAATTTAATTTTTATATAATTGTATTATGCACTTTTGCACATAAGAGTGAGGTATAGGTATTATATATGCATAATACCCCAATATTTGTCCTAAGGTTGCAAAGTAATCTGCATAATTAGGACGCATGAAAGAATATATACAGTTCTTGAAGTTATCTTCAAATGCACATATAAGGATACACCATTACACTTTTATATAGGCACGCTTGCAGCACCTGGCGGGAAGGCCCAACAGGGCGATTTCAATCAACTTATTTAGTGCACATGCCTTTAGGGCTTACCATTAAATTTGTGTGATTAGTTGGTTGCCACCTCTGGAGGTCACTCCAAGGGGTTAGATATAGTCCTCACATGAGTTATTTGTTGTGGTTAATTAGCACATGCAATTTATAATAGTTAGTCCACACTAGAGGGTATTCTCTTAGTGTTAGGCAGCGCCACCTACCCATCTTCTATATAACAATGTACTTCAATTGCTTATGGGGTTACGTTACCACACTGGTGGAGAGGCAGGCTAAAGCACTGATGGATAACTCCGGGGAGGGAAAATCTGTGGAAGGTGCCTACCATTGCAACCATGGGATGTAAGGAACAGACAGTGTGAGCAAGCCAGACCCGCCTGCGTGTGTATATGGTGTCACTGGAGCCCTGAACGAAGGCACGGTTCCCAGATGGACATGCTTCCATGGCCATCGTGTGTGGATGATGTCACTGGTGCCTTGAACGGAAACACAAATGGACACACGGGTTGAAGTTACGCTGGGAGCATATGGTGAATGAGAGGCTTTAAACTGGGGGGGTGTTGGGGGGAGCAAATATTCATGCTGGGAAGAGGATTTCAGCAGGGGGATTTTTATTAGGAGAAGGGGGAATTTATGCTTAGGGGTAAGCATGCAGATTTGTTTTGGCTGACACATAATGCTCTTACATCTTGAGGGGGGGGGGGTGCAATTTGGCATGTTTGCCCTGGGCTCTGGATGACCTTGCCTCCGACACTGAGCCAGACTGTTCTGAGCCCTGTTGCACTTGCATAGTCTATAGCTATAGTCACAGTCTTAGAGATTCTGTGTAACAATAATAATAATAAATTGTTAAATCATCATATTAAATCATGATCAGAAGCATGTTCTGATTTGTTACTCAGCTTTCAGGATGTGTCCAGAGCAAGCAAAGGGCACAGCCCTTATGCCGCGTACGCACGGTCCTTTTTGTGATGAAATAAAACTACGTTTTTAAAAACTTCATTTAAAATGATCGTGTGTGGGCTTCACATAGTTTTTTGGCTTCTAAAAAACGACCAAAAAAAAATTCGAGCATGCTTCAATTTTTTATGTCGTTTTTCAAAATGTCGTTTTTTGTGTCATAAAAAATGATCGTGTGTGGGCTAAAACGACGTTTAAAACAATGTTTTTAAACCCGCGCATGCTCAGAAGCAAGTTATGACGAGAGCTTGAATGGAACAGAGTGCCGTCGTACGTGTTGTACGTAACCGCGCTTTGCAAGAGCACTTTCAAAAAACTATGGTGTGTGGGCAACGTCGTTTTTAAAAATGAAGTTTGAAAAACGTCTTTTTTTTTCATGATAAAAAACAACTTTTTTTTTCCAAGACAAAAAACGACCGTGTGTACGCAGCATTACATATCATTGCTTTGCTGTTCTTTGCTTTTTGGCTATTAAAATACATCCTGCATTTCATTAGTGTTAACACTATTTCTCTTCTTCTCTTCTGATGAGCATTTTTATTTATTGTTTTGCATTATTTATCTTCCATTTCTCCACCAATCCTCTCTTGAAGGAGTTTCTATTTACATTTGAAAAGCAGTGTAGAATGGGCTTATTGCAGAATCTAGAGTGTGGAAAGGCTGTAATGAGCCTGAAACCAAGTAATAAAACCACAAACATAAAAATACAAAGGAAGAATCAATAAATCCTCATGCTCTCATTCTGCCCAAGACCCAGGAAAAGGAAGCAAAATTCAGAATGTAAAAAGAACATTCTAAGGCTGCCAAGAAAATGCATTCATTCTTCTGAAAATGTGCAAAGAAGCAGATCATTAATCTTCGATGAATGTCAGGTTTCATTCTACAAGTGGCAGACTCCTTCCTGTTATTGACAGGAAAAATCTGCAGAGTAATATCTTAGGCCACAATTCATACACTTACTAGACATCCGCATGAATAGCACTCCAGGTTGTGGATTTCCAGACAATACTTGCAGAGCTTTGCATATACCCTGGTTCACATAATTATCAAAAGTCAAAACACATTACATTTGTGTAATAATTATGCTGTGTTAAAAAAAGTATTCTTATTAAAATGTGTTTACACAATGCTATGAAGAAGCCTATACTTTTCTATAGGGATGTCCCGATACTGATACTAGTATCGGTATCGGTACCGATACAGAGCATTTCCCAGAGTACTTGTACTCGGGGGAAATGCTCCGATGCCTCACCCGATACCTGGACAGGCAGGGGAGTTGCAAGTATTCTCCCACGTGCTGTCTTTCCCCCGTGCTCCGTGCTGTCTTTTCCCCGTGTTGTCTTTTCCCCCGTGTTGTCTTTTCTCCGTGTTTTTTTTTTCCCCGTGTTGTCTTTCCCCCTTGTTGTCTTTTCCCCGTGTTGTCTTTTCCCCGTGTTGTCTTTCTCCCTTGTTGTCTTTTACCCGTGTTGTCTTTTACCCCTGCTGTCTTTTCGTCCGTGCCGTCTTCTCCCACCGTCCGTGCCGTCTTCTCCCCCTGTCCGTGCCGTCTTCTCCCCCCGTCCGTGCCGTCTTCCTTCCCCGTCCGTGCAGTCTTCTCCCCCCTGTCCGTGCCACTCTCCCCCTCAATTTGTCAGGATGGAGAGCGGAGGTAGGAGCTGCTAAACCCGGCTCCTACCTTTTCCGAATGAGCAGAGTCAGTGATCACTGACTCTGTCCATACACATAACTGATTGCGAACAGGGCAGCCTACTAGAACATGCTGCGCTGAACACCACCCCAGGTCGGCCCATGGAGTAAGCAGGGGGAATAACTGTGTAGGCGAGTAGACTTCATGCTAGACAGTGACAGTGATTAATCTTTAATTTTTTTGATCGATTAAAATCTTTTTGATCGATTAAAATTCTTTTGATTGGTACTCACCTCTCCGCCGACTTCTGGGCCTTCAGGGAGTTCCGTCGGAGATCCAGTAACATCACGGACACCGGCGGGGCTTGCCGTGTCCATCTGAAGGGCTCCTTTGCTGTGCCTTCATATCTGCATGCCGACGGGACCTCACTATCTGCCACACGCAAGGGCTGTTACACTTCCCTCTATCACTTCCCTCTATCAACCTGGGATTCTACAACCATCCACTGGGAGTTGTGATAGTTCCCTTCATGGGACATCTACATGCCGAGGGACTGATGTTAACCACTCCTCATCTGGATTCAGCAGTGGTATTGTTGCACACATTTTTATACCAGGATCATACTTCGCTACATGTTTTATGACTGCTTTTGGTACCGTTTGGTATTACTCGCACCATTTTTACAGTTTATGTAGCTACATCGATTTTATCTCCAGTGCAATATTTATTTTGTTACCTACTTGAAGACTATAAAAGTTTTAATGCTATTCCCATTGAGTGCTGCCTTTGTGTGTTTTTTGTATCCTGCTATGCATTATTCCAGTGGTTGGTAGCTGCGCTGGGAATCAGCCTGCAGGGAGATCAGCTAAAAGTAGTTGGATCTGTATGTGCGTTATAATTAATCGAAATTAGTCGATTAATCGATTAAAAAAAATAAACGATTAATCGAACAGAAAAATTTTGATCAGTAACAGCCCTAAAATATATATATATATATATATATATATATATATATATATATATATATATATATATATATATATATACACTTTGAACAACCAGGCAGCGGCGGCGACTCCTCCTCCTCCTCCTCCTCTCCTCTCTCTTACCCAGCACAGATAGGCTGCACTGGGGACACAGGCTGCAATGGGGACACATGGCTGCACTGGGGACACAGGCTGTAATGGGAACATATGGTTGCACTGGGGACACATGGCTGCACTGGGGATACATGGCTGCATTGGGGACACATGACTGCATTGGGGACACATGTCTGCACTGGGGATACATGGCTGCATTGGGGACACATGGCTGCACTGGGGACACATGGCTGCACTGGGGACACATGGCTGCACTGGGGACACGTGGCTGCACTGGGGACACGTGGCTGCACTGGGGACACGTGGCTGCATTGGGGACACAAACCTGCACTGGGAACACAAATCTGCACTGGGGACATGTGGCTGCACTGGGGACATGTGGCTGCACTGGGGACACGTTGCTGTACTGGGGACACAAATCTGAACTGAAGAAACGTGGCTGCACTGGGGACACGTGGCTGCATTGGGGACACGTGGCTGCATTGGTAGACATGGGCAGGCTGCATTTTTGGGCTCGGATAAAGTTGTTGTTAATATTTATTTTTATAACTTAATTCTGCATAAAACATTTAAGTGTCATTTCATGAGATAATTTATGAGGGCATGTCTAGGGGTGGGATTAGGGGCGGGACATGGTAGGGGTTGGGCGGGGAAACTGGTGGCAAGTAACCCTTGAGGCCTGGCTAGTCGCTTAGGACTTGAAATTTTGCTTCACAGCCTGGAAGAGAAATGTGGGGGCTTATTGACCCCGCATCAATCCATAAAGAGGATCTGTCACAAACCATTCCTATTACAAGGGATGTTTACATTCTTTGCAATAGGAATAAAAGTGATACATTTTTTTTTAAGTGTAAAAATAAAAAAAATGCGAACACACACGTAAGTCCCCCCCACATATGTAAACACTGTTCAAACCACACATGTGAGGTATCGCCCGCGTGCGTTAGAGCGCGAGCAACAATTCTAGCACTAGACCTCCTCTGTAACTCTAAACTGGTATCTTGTAAAAAACGTTAAAGCGTCGCCTATGGAGATTTTTAAGTATCGAAGTTTGGTGCCATTCCATGAGTGTTCGCAATTTTAAAGCATGACATATTGGGTATCTTTTTACATAATCTTTCACATTATGCAAAAAAATTGGGCTAACTTTACTGTTTTGTTATTTTTTAATTCTTTCCAAAAAAAGTATTTGAGATAAAAAGTTGTAATGGCCACCATTTTTTGCCAAAATAAAAAAACATATAGGATGTTTGGGGGTTCTGAGTAATTTTCTCGCAAAAAAATTATGATTTTTACATGTCGGAGAGGAGTGCCAGAATAGACCCGGTGTGGAAGTGGTTAAAGTTCATTGCACAATTAAAAACAAACACAAAACACATTATTTTCATGTTTCCTTTTGACTCCTTTTAAGATTTTGCATGAAATTTACATTTTAAATTTTGTTCATCCTAAAAAGGTTGGTGCTCCTTCAGATGCCAAAAGTTGAAAACCTGGCTTTAAAATACCACATCACTTCTGAAATAAAGCAAAACATTGATAAAAATGTTAAAGTTTCCTCCTTTCTTCAAAACAATAATCAATGTCGTTACACTTTCAAATAGTTTATTCATTTACAGTATACAGATCTGTTCAAATATGAAAAAAAGTAGGTATAATTGTGAAAAAACAAGGGACACAGGAACTGTAATGCAGAAGAGGGATACAGTAGTCTTTTCCAAAACAGGGACGACTGTGAGCTAAGGATACACCTCCTGATTGTCATCTGTACTTGGTGAGACAAGTAGGACAACAGGCATCAAATGTTTGTAGGCACCTTGAAAGTAATCAGCAAATGTTGGCTAGTTATAAAGACATCAACCACATTGAAAGTTTTGGTTTCCTTAGAAAAAAAGGGTCTTTCACAGGTAACAGTTTTATTTTATACTTTTTCATTTAGGGCTGTTTGTATTCATATTGCTTAATATTAATGGCATATTCTGCACATGGAAACTACTATTTTATGTGTAATGGGCCTCTTGAATTCCTCCACAACACCATAAATAAATGTTATTTTATATGTCATTTAATATTCAAAATGTGGTTGTTTTGATAGGTACAATATAGGCACAGTAAAGTTGTACGTTTTTTCTTTTTCTAATGCAGTTTATTTTTATGATCTTTTTTTAGATCTATATAAATGAGTGACCATGCAATCAGTTTATAAAGTGAAGTGGATGTATGATTCTCATGGAAAATAACACATCCTAATCTGGCAGCTGGAAAACAGAAGGAAATTCACATCATCTGGCTGTAATCCAAAGACACATCTGTGAATGTGACAGAACCAGTTAGTGTGTTTCTCTACGAAGATTCCTGCTGCTAATAGCTCTCTACTGCTGCAACTTCATATCACTGAGCTAGAGAAGAAATTACAGCTATAAACATACTATTAATTGGGCTGTAGTTAGTCTTATACTATTTATAGCGATCCAATAGAACTAAATGACTGTGCACAACTAAAGTATAAAAAAGTTAGATGAATAAGCTGTTCCTTATTTGAAAGGGAGTTGTACATGTTTAAAGAATACGTATTTTCTCAGCTTACAGTGGGTATAGAAAATAATCAAACTGTATTTCTTTTCAGCCTGAAATGAAGACAGACACAGCTTTTGTTTTATCCAGCTGTATTTAGTCTTATAACTTTAAAGTGAAAGATACAACACCAGCATGTCAGAAAAAATAAATGAAATAAAACAGAATCACTGAGTTGGGAAAAAAGGATCACCCCCTTCTAAAAAATACTTGTAAACTCAATCAGGTGTAGCTAATCACCTTCTCAATGGCACACAAAGACATTTGACTTTCAACTGTGATCAGCTGTGGTCATTTTGATTAGCTCAGCATGAAAAGAGCTTTTCCTGGAGCATTTCAGTTCCTGGTAGTGCAACTTAAGCAAATGATCAAATAAGGATGGCAAGGCACTGTCATCGGGATCTCTGGGGTAAAGTTGTGGAGAGGCACAAGTCAGGAGATGAATACAAAAAAAAATCATAGACTTTATCAATGCATAGAAGCATAGTGAAGTCTATTATTAAGAAGTCAAAGGTATTTGGTACAACACTGACCCTCCCTGGATCAGGACGTCGCTCCAAACTGGGTGAAAGAACTAGGAGGAAATTGGTCAGAGAGGCTACCAAGAGGCCTACAGCAATTGGAATTTATGATAAAGAGTGGTCATTGTATGCATGTGACAATACTATCACAAATTTGCCACAAATGTGGCTTGTATGGGAGGGATGCAAGAAAAAAAAAACACTCCTCAAGAAAGGCCAAATGCAGTCACGATTTAGCTTTGCCAAAACGCACCTTGAAGATTCTGCGGCCACATGGAAAAAAGTGTTATGGATGAGACCAAAATGGAATTATTGGGCCTCAACACCAAACGTCTGGTGGAAATCCAATACAGCTCCCCATTCAAATAACACCATTCCTACAGTAAAGCATGGAGGTGATAATATTCCTTATTGGGATGTTTCTCTGCATCAGTATAGAAGGAAAATGGATGGGGCAAAATACTGTCAAATTTTAAAGGAAAATTTGCAGCCCTATGCCAGAAAGTTGTGAATAGAAAGAAGGTTTGCCTTCCAACATAACAATGATCCAAAGCACACAGCAAAACTGACCACAAAGTGGTTGTAGGAGAAAAAGGTAAAAGTCCTTGCATGGCCTAGTCAGAGCCCAGAGTTAAACTCCATTGAAAATCTGTGGAACGACTTGAAGACTGCAGTTCACAAATGGTCACCATCAAAATTTTTTTTTCCACAAAACGTTTTTAGTAAGTAAAAAGTAGTCATACATATACGTGTACAGAAATGCATATGTAGAAAAACATGACAATTCTTCTGGTAACATAAACATGACATAATATTTAACAAGGTAATGCAAGTTATTACGGCATCGATGGGCATGTATAGTAGAACCATGCGATATTTAACATATCACCAGATAGATCTATAAAGCCTATGGACAAATTATGGATAACCGACATATGTGGCTCAAGTGTGGGGCCTGGAGGAAGTTTAGGTCGGCTACAGTATATCGCCAAGGGGGCCCAAGGCCGGTCACTATCAAATTTTACTGAACTTGAGTAGTTCTGCAAAGAAGAGTGAGCAAATATTGCAAAGTCTAGATGTACAAAGTTAGTAGAGATATATTAGGAAATGGATAAATATTTCATATCTGGATATGTTCTTTTCTTCTTTATGTGCTAAACCTGTTCAGGCATGTGGAAGTGTAAGCATACCCAAAATGGAAAAATATATTGGGGTATGTCACCCTAACCCCATCTTATTACACGTCACCTTTGTTGCCAATTTTGGTATGTTTTGTCGACTGCATCTTTCATTTCATCTTTGTGAATTAATTTGTTTTGATTTTTCTAAGCTCAAATATAACCTTTTGGATTGCTGTTTTCTACTTTAGTAACCCTTGCTCCTTTGTCTTGATATATCTACTGATGTCTTGTTCCTCCAAGGACTAAAACAATGTGATGAAAAGTGGTAGGTCACCACAAACAGATTCCAAGAGGACACTCAGAATTTATAATCAGCCAAGAGTCCATTCAAATCCAATTCATGAAAAAGGTCAGTAATGTGAGATGTCAATGTAAGCAGCATTGGTTTACAGGTCAAATGGTAATCAAGGTCAGTAAAAAGAAGTTATCTAAGCATGTACCTTCAAAAAGAAATACTGCCTTTTCAGGGAAGGTGAGACTGGATAATGAGGCTATTTGTACGGATTCCCAGCCACTTGGTGGGCTTTTATAGACATTCTTGTGTGCATACATATGTGGATTCTTGCTGGTACACTGACGAAAAACAGCATGATAATGATGGACAAGTTGTTAAAGGAGTTGTAAAGGCAGAAGGTTTTTTTTTTTATCTTAATGCATTCTATGCATTAAAATAAAAAATCTTCTGTATGTAGCAGCCTTCCCAGCGCCCCCCAATTACCTACCTGACCTCCTTCTCTCTCCAGCAATGTCCACAAACTCCTCAGCCTTCCAGTACACTCCTCCTGATTGGCTGAGTCAGAGTAGCGGAGCTATTGGCTTCTGTGGCGGTCAATCAAAGTCAGTCAGCCGATCAGGGGAGAGAGGGGGCAGGGCCAGGCCGGGTCTCCGTGTCAGAATAGATACACAGAGTTCTGACTTGGCTTGCGTGACAACCTGTAACAAGCTGTTGACTGAGGGGCACTCAAAAGAGTGGGGGACTAGGAGCAGCAAAGAGGGATTCGAAAAGAAGAGGATCTGGGCTTCTCTGTGCAAAACCAACTGCACAGAGGAGGTAAGTATAACATGTTTGTTATTTTTTTTTTTTAAACCGAGCCTTTACAACCACTTTAAGTTTCTTTTTCTTTTTTCAAAGCTAGAATATTAGAGACTCACAGTTAAATAATATGAAAACGTACAGATACAAAGCCAAAAAAGATTAAGATAAGAAAATAAAAACTGTTGAAACTTTATAATTGATATTTGAGTAATAAAACAACCCCACCTGTTCAGTTATACAGATTTATCATCATATCATTGAGGAGTCCTAACTGCTGCCATTTGTTATACACATGCATTGATTCCATTCAATTTCTACTTTCTATGGCCATTCTGTTCTTCCTGGGTGCTAGGTAGAAGATTCTTCCAACTATAGTCACCAACAGACTTAATAGTGTCATAATATACAGTAAAAACTGTTTGGAACAGCAGTTTGCCTATCACATAATAAGGGAATTATGGGCCAGATCCTCAAAAGGGATACGCCGGCGTAACTGCTGTTACGCCGTCGTATCCCTGTTTCTAACTATGGAACTGATCCACAGAATCAGTTTTCCATAGTTAGGCAGAAGATCCGGCATGTGTAAGGGACTTACACTGCCGGATCTTAGGATGCAGTACCGCATCCGCCGCTGGGGGCATTTTGTGTCGAAATGCCGCCTCGGGTATGCAAATTAGCACTTACTGAGATCCACAAAGCTTTTCAGCTTCGTTTTTTCTCCGTAAGTTTTAGTTTGCAAACGCAAAATTAGGGCTGCTTTTACAAAGTGTAAACTGTTTACACCTTGTAAAAACAGACCCTTCTGTCCAGCGACGCGATTTTTTTTTTTGTTTTGAATTTTTTTTTTTGTGCCGTATCTTTTTTTTTTTCGACGCAACTTTATTGACCCGTCGCAATCCACAAAGCTCGGCGTAACGTAATTTCGCGCTATGCACGTCGGGAAAATGACGTCACGAGCATGTGCAGCACGGCCGGCGCGGGAGCGCGCCTAATTTAAATGGGAATCGCCCCCATGAAAATAGGAACGCCTTGCGCCGGCGGAATTTAAGTTACACTGCCAAAAATTTCTAGGTAAGTGCTTTGTGGATTGGGCACTTAGGTATAAATTTTAAGGCAGTGTAACTTAAATGGAAAAAATTAAGTTACGCCGGATCTTTGTGGATTACCTATGTTTCTGGGGAAGTTTTATACATATATACAGTGCCATGAAAGAGTATTCATATCACTTGACATTTTCCACATTTTGTCATGTTACAACCAAAAATTTAAATGTATTTTATTGGGATTTTATGTGATAGACCAACACAAAGTGGCACATAATTGTGAAATGTAAGGAAAATGATTAATGATTTTCAAGATTTTTTACAAATAAATATCTGGAAAGAGTGGCGTGTATTTGTATTCAGCCCCCTTTACTCTGATACCCCTAACTAAAATCTTGTGGAACCAATTGCCTTCAGAAGTCACCTAATTAGTAAATTTAATATCAGTATGAATACATCTGTGAAGCCCTCAGAGGTTTGTTAGAGAAACTTAGTGAACAAACAGCATTGGGAAGGCCAAGGGACACACCAGACAGGTGAGGGATAAAGTTGTGGAGAGGTTTAACCACTTAAGCCCCGGACCTTTAGGCAGCTAAATGCCCAGGCCAGGTTTTGCGATTCGGCACTGCGTCACTTTAACAGACAATTGCGCGGTCGTGCGACGTGGCTCCCAAACAAAATTGCCGTCCTTTTTTCCCCACAAATAGAGCTTTCTTTTGGTGGTATTTGATCACCTCTGCGGTTTTTATTTTTTGCGCTATAAACAAAAATAGAGCGACAATTTTGAAAAAAATTCAATATTTTTTACTTTTTGCTATAATAAATATCCCCCAAAAACATATATAAAAATGTTTTTTTTCCTCAGTTTAGGCCGATACGTATTCTTCTACCTATTTTTGGTAAAAAAAATCGCAATAGGCGTTTATCGATTGGTTTGCGCAAAATTTATAGCGTTTACAAAATAGGGGATAGTTTTATTGCATTTTTATTAATTATTTTTTTTTTTACTACTAATGGCAGCGATCAGTGATTTTTTTCGTGACTGCGACATTATGGCGGACACTTCGGACAATTTTGACACATTTTTGGGACCATTGTAATTTTCACAGCAAAAAATGCATTTAAATTGCATTGTTTATTGTGAAAATGACAGTTGCAGTTTGGGAGTTAACCACAGGGGGCGCTGTAGGAGTTAGTGTTCACTTAGTGTGTGTTTACAACTGTAGGGGGGTGTGGCTGTAGGACTGACGTCATCGATCGAGTCTCCCTTATATAAGGGATCACTCGATCGATGCAGCGCCATAGGGAAGCACGGGGAAGCCGTGTTTACATACGGCTCTCCCCGTTCTTCAGCTCCGGGGAGCGATCGCGACGGAGCGGCTATAAACGAATAGCCGTGCCGTCGTCCCGGATCGCTCCCTGCGGGAATCCGACCGCCGCATGTAGCGGGGGGTACCGCATTGACCCCCCACCCGCTAGAAGGCAAGGACGTACATGTACGCCCATTTGCCTGTACGTGCCATTCTGTGGACGTACATTTACATGCGGCGGTCGGGAAGTGGTTAAAGCAGGGTTAGGTTATAAAAAAATATCCCAAGCTTTGAACATCTCACGGAGCACTGTAGTATCCATTATCCGAAAAAAGAATGAGTATGATACAACTGCAAACCTACCAAGACATGGCCGTCCATCTAAACTGACAGGCAAGGAGAGAATTAATCAGAGAAGCAGCCAAGAGGCCCATGGTAACTCTGGAGGAGCTGCAGAGATCCACAGCTCAGGTGGGAGAATCTGTCCACAGGACAACTATTAGTCATGCACTCCACAAATCTGGCCTTTATGGAAGAGTGGCAAGAAGAAAGCCATTGTTGGACGAAAACCATAAGAATTCCCATTTGAAGTTTGCAAGAAGCCATGTGGGAGATAAAACACAAATGCACGACACACTTTTCAGGCATTTATTTGTAAAGAATTTGGAAATCCATTTATCATTTTCCTTATACTTCACAATCATGAGCCACTTTGTGTTGGTCTATCACATAAAATCCCCAAAAAATTCAATTATATATATATATATATATATATATATATATATATATATATATATATATATATATATATAGGGCTGGATATATACAGTATTTTATAAAAGTGAGTACACCCCTCACATTTTTGTAAATATTTTATTATATCTTTTTATATCTTTTCAAAACACTGAAGAAATTACACTTTGCTAAAATTGTAATGTAGTGAGTGTGCAGCTTGTTTAACGGTGAAAATTTGCTGTCCCCTCAAAATAACTCAACACACATCCACCTCATGGCAAAAAACTGTTGCTCTACATAAAGATGGCCAAGGCTACAGTATAAGAAGCCTGCCAAGACCCTGAAACTGAGCTGCAGCACGGTGGCCAAGACCATTCAGTGGTTTAATAGGACAAGTTCCACTCACCATGGTCGACCAAAGAAGTTGAGTGCACGTGCTCAGCGTCATATCCAGAGGTTGTTTTGGGGAAATAAACGTATGAGTGCTGCCAGCATTGCTACAGAGTTTGAAGGGGTGGGAGGTCAGCCCGTTAGTGCTCAGACCATACGACCGTACACCGCACACTGCATAAAATTGGTCTGCATGGCTGTCATCCCTGAAAGAAGCCTCTTCTAAAGAAAGCCTGCAAACAGTTTGCTGAAGACAAGTAGACCAAGGACTATGATTACCGGAACCATGTCCTGTGATCTGATGAGACCAAGATAATTTTATTTGATTCAGATAGTATCAAGTGTGTGGCGGCAACCAGGTGAGATGTACAAAGACAGGCGTACCTACAGTCAAGCATGGTGCTAGGAGTGTCATGGTCTGGGGCTGCATGAGCTACATGAATGTCAACATGTACTGTGACATACTGAAGCAGAGCATGATCCCCTCCCTTTAGAGACTGAGCCGCAGGGCAATATTCCAACATGATAACGACCCCAAACACACCTCCAAGAAGACCACTGCCTTGCTAAAGAAGCTGAGGGTAAAGGGGATGGACTGGCCAAGCATGTCTCCAGACCTAAACCCTATTGAGCTTCTGTGGGGCAACCTCAAATGGAAGGTGGAGGAGATTCTCTAACATCCACTAGCTCCATGATGTCGTCATGGAGAAGTGAAAGAGGACTCCAGTGGCAACCTGTGAGGCTCTGATGGACTCCATGGCCAAGAGGGTTAAGGCAGTGCTGGAAAATAATGGTGGCTACACAAAATATTGACACTTTGGGCCCAATTTGAACATTATCACTTAGGAGTGTACTCAATTTTGTTGCCACGTTAATGGACGTTAATGGCTGCGTGTTGAGTTATTTTGAGGGGACAAGTGTCATTTCTTCAGTGTTGTCACATGAAAAGAAATAATAAAATATTTTCAAAAATGTAAGGGGTGTATTCCCTTTTGTGAGATACTGTATATATAATGTATATGATGTATATGACACAAGTCTATGGCCACAAAATAAAACAGAAATATACACGTAAGTAAAAAAAATCCGTAGTCCATATAGACAAAGTTCCAATACTCAAAGCAGCGCTCCAATCAAATAAATTAAGTATTACCAGCATTCACATGTAAAGATATATGAGAAATCAGTTGTATGTTGATAGGTGATGAGACAGCTCAATTGATAGGTGAAGGATTCTACTTAATAATCACCAGAGTCTGCACCATGTGAAACACACTCCCCTACACACTTATCCTACGTACTGGACACACTCACAGCAAGACTCGCTCTATCCTCTAAGCACAGGACCAAAGAGAGCCAAAAGCAAATCTCTTCAGTTTTTCCTTTCCCCTTTTACCTACTCCCCCCTTATATTTTATTTTGTATCACCCTAACACCCCCACGGGGGTCTGGTGTTGAGGTAACATAACAACTCAAGTATGTATACCCTACCACAAATGATATATTCACGTTGCAACTTGCTAGATGCCAATTTACTGTCCTATGTTGTAATTCACTGTGTTTCCAATGCATTTACCTTCTTTTTATTTGATTTTATTACATAAATTAAATCTTTAAACTCAAAAAATACAAATCACTTTGTCTTGTTATGGGTTTAGAAATGTTTGCCCTTTAACTGTTCCGGCAGTGCCATAACTGCAGTCAATTTCCAGGTAGTTAAAATCCCCCATTATTATCCATGCCCCCGCCTTGCAGCACTTTTTATCTGTGCAAGGAGCTTAGTCTACAAGTCCTCATTAACACTGGGTGGTCTATAACAAACTCCAATGATAACCTTTGTAGTAGGCACAACCATGTTCAGTTCCACCCATAATGCCTCAGCCTCATCGCACTCTCCATCAACTAGGTCCTCATTCATACTCGCTTCTAGATCACTTCTCACAAAGAGACAGACCCGCCACCTTTCCTTTTTACCCTGTCTCTCTGAAAGAGAGCATAGCCAGGAATATTAATAGCCCAGTGATGTGAAGAATGAAGCCAAGATTCATTAATGCCAATTAAATCATAGTTCTCTTCGCGCACCAAAGCTTCCAACTCACCTTTTGCTTGGCATACTTCTGGCATTGATGAACAAACATTCATTCATTCATTTATGGTCACATTTTGCACATGTATTTTGCATATTATTTTTTTTAACACAAGTAGTACCATTACCAATGATTGTTTGTAACATGGGAACCTTTTTATCATCTGCCATAGCCCTCTACATGAACATAGTAGGTGAATATATCTCTACATATTTACACATATTGCCTTATACAGCAAACTGCCTTTATTCATGTAAAAAAAAAAGTGATTGGTTGCCCTGTGTTACTGCACTTTGGATACAACATTAGCTTTTGCATTGCTTTACTATTTTATCCTGGTATAGGTATGGTATTAGCTAATGTTCAAAGTGCAATAACCCTAAGCAACCAATCAGTAGTTTACTCCTAACTCATCTGGAATTTGACTGGCTGGGATACTGCCCTTTACACATCCTCATTACTTCTTGCATGTTCCCTGATTAAGAATAGTCCTACTAAAAATGTTCAAAGCAGCTAAAGAAATTTTAAGGAAAAGCCTTTGATGGTTAGCTGTAGTGTAACTAATTGTGAGGCTTCGAGGCACAAAGCTCCTTTTCATCTGAATCTACCAGGACGAAGGGTCCTTGTGCCTTAAAAGCTTGCACTGATGTTCAGTACAGTTAGCTATTCAAATGATCACCTAAAATGACTTTTGCTATTTTGAACTAGAAAAATTAAATCCATTCTGTTTGAACCGTTATGTAGCCAACTCAAGGCCATATTTCATCCTGAAAAATTACCGCATGCTATTAAATGAATTTGTATTAATTTAAATATGCAGAACATATTGTCTGTTTAAAGCAATAAAAATACACACATCCTGACGAAATAATCAGTGGCGAAGACACAGCTAATGAGCATGACTGCCACTTAAAATGAGGCAGGTGTGATTGCACTTCTAAAAAATGTTCAAATCATAATATTAAATTTAATCAAACTGTCCTATTTACATAATTTTATAACATTGTCACAGCTATAGACCCCGCACAGATATGCAATTCTATACCAAAATTGTTGTGTTTTTTTTACCTTATTACAAATAGAAAATAAATGTTGTCGGGATATTTTCAAATTTTTAGGGAGGCACATTTTAACTAGATGATGATTCAGTCTGTCGTAATGAAAAATACTTATTTTTTACATTTCTTCTGCTGCTGTAAATGTCTACATTTCTACTAATTAATGTAAATTTCAATGCTATCAGCTATCAATGCTATCAGCATAGGAAATGCCCATTACTGTTTTTAACATTTGGCTCACATTGACTTCAATGGGGACTGAATTTGACACCAAACTTTATTATTGTTCTCAGAACTTATCTCGAACCAAACCCAGGTTTGTTTCGACAATTCTTAGGCCCCATACACACGGGAGGATTTATCCGCCGATACGGTCCAGCGGACCGTTTCCGCGGATAAATCCTCTCGAGGATTTCAGCAGATTTCTCTGCGATGGAGTGTACTCACCATCGCATTGAAATCCGCGCCACAATCCTCTGGCGATGACGTGTCGCGCCGTCGCCGCGATTATGACGCGGCGACGTGCGCGACGCTGTCATATAAGGAATTCCACGCATGCGTCGAATCATTACGACGCATGTGGGGGATCCCTTCGGACGGATGGATCCGGTGAGTCTGTACAGACCAGCGGATCCATCTGTTGGGATGGACTCCAGCAGATGGATATGTTCTGCATGTCAGCAAATATCCGATCTGCTGGAATCCATCCCAGGGGAGATATATCCACGGAAAAAGATCCGCTGGCGTGTACACACCATAGGATCTATCCGCTGAAACCCATTTGCTGGGATTTATCTGCGGATGGATTCTATGGTGTGTACGGGGCCTCAGTCTACAGACAAGCCCTGGGAACAAGGAAGGTATCACAGATTCTTCAAGTGCACTTTACTTTTCACAGTTGGCTGTCTCTTTTGGCCAAAGCAACTTTTACATTTCAGGTATGGATCTACTGATTTAGAAATAGCCAGAAACTTTCATATGATACTTTTATGACTGATACAAGCATATGTTTTCTTTCTTTGGTTAACTTTATCCTTTTTAACCGATTAAGCCCCGGACCATTATGCAGGTTAAGGAACTTGCCCCTTTTTGCGATTCGGCACTGCGTCGCTTTAACTGACAATTGAGCGGTCATGCGACTTGGCTCCCAAACAAAATTGGCGTCCTTTTTTCCCCACAAATAGAGCTTTCTTTTGGTGGTATTTGATCACCTCTGCAGTTTAAATTTTTTGGGCTATAAACAAAAATAGAGCGACAATTTTGAAAAAAATTCTATATTTTTTAGTTTTTGCTATAATAAATATCCCCAAAAAAGATATAAAAAAAATGTTTTCCTCAGTTTAGGCCAATACATATTCTTCTACATTTTTTTTTTTTTTTTTTTTAATTACAATAAGTGTTTATCGATTGGTTTGCCCAAAATTTATAGCGTTTACAAAATAGGGGATAGTTTTATGGCATTTTTAATAATATTTTTTTTTACTACTAATGGTGGCGATCAGTGATTTTTTCATGACTGTGACATTATGGCGGACACATCGGACACTTTTGACACATTTTTGGGAGCATTGTCATTTTCACAGCAAAAAGTGCTATAAAAATGCACTGTTTACTGTAAAAATGACAATTGCAGTTTAGGAGTTAACCACTAGGGAGCGCTGTAGGGGTTAAGTGTGACCTCATATGTGTTTCTAACTCTAGGGGGGGCGGGGCTGGACGTGTGACGTCATTGATCGTCTTTCCCTATATCAGGGAACAGACGATCAATGACACTGCCACAACGAAGAACAGGGAAACTGGGCACAATCACGTACCTGTACAAGATTCTTTAAGCCCAGCCATGGGGACGCTCGCGACCCGGTCCGAAGCTCCGTGACCGCGCCCAAAGGACCCGCGGACCCGATCGCCGCCTGTGTCCCGCGATCGGTCACCAGAGCTGAAGAATGGGGAGAGGTGTGTGTGTAAACACACCTTCCCTGTTTTCGTTGTGGCAGTGTCATTGATTGATCGTCTGTTCCCTGATATAGGGAAAGACGATCAATGATGTCACACGTCCAGCCCCGCCCCCTACAGTTAGAAACGCATATGAGGTCACACTTAACCCCTACAGCGCCCCCTAGAGGTTAACTTCTAAACTGCAATTGTAATGTTGACAGTAAACAGTGCATTTTTAAAGCACGTTTTGCTGTGAAAATGACAATGGTCCCAAAAATGTCTCAAAAGTGTCCGATGTGTCCGCCATAATGTCGCAGTCATGAAAAAAATCGCTGATCACCGCCATTAGTAGTAAAAAAAAAAAATATTAATAAAAATGCAATAAAACTATCCCCTATTTTGCGCAAACCAATCGATAAACGCTTATTGCGTTTTTTTTAACCAAAAATAGGTAGACGAATACGTATCAGCCTAAACTGAGGAAAAAATAGTTTTTTTTATATATTTTTGGGGGATATTTATTATAGCAAAAAGTAAAAAATATTGCATTTTTTTCAAAATTGTCGCTCTATTTTTGTTTATAGCGCAAAAAATAAAAACCGCAGAGATGATCAAATACCACCAAAAGAAAGCTCTATTTGTGGGGAAAAAAAGACACCTAATTTTGTTTGGGAGCCACGTTGTATGACCGCGCAATTGTTAGTTAAAGCGACGCAGTGCCGAATCTCAAAAAGGGGCAAGGTCCTTAACCTGCATAATGGTCCGGGTCTTAAGTGGTTAAGTGGTTAATCCAGTCTTCACTTCTGGTCTTTCCCCACAACTCTTTACTTAGTGGCAGTGGCGGCTGGCGCTCAAAATTTTTGGGGGGTGTAAACAAACTGAAAATTGCACTATTCTTCCTACTGACACAAATTGTGGGGGCACTATTTCTCCACTACCAATCATTGGGTACTATTCCTCACACTGATACCAATGATGGGGCACTATTCTTCTCACTGACACCATTGATGTGGTACTATTCCTCCCACTGATACTAACAATGGGGTACTATTCCTCCCACTGACACTAACATCTGGCCCCCCTAAAGTCTGAAGGACGGTACACTGGCCCTTTGTTTAGAAAGTTTGGAGACCCCTGATGTATACCATGGAAAATACAAATTATTGTAAAGAAAAAAAGAAAAATAGAAAATATTTTGTTTTTACTTTGACTAGTGATTTTAAACATCTACAGTAGCATTACTATAAACACAAATGCCAGTGTCTTTCTTTGATTTGTCCTATTTTTCACTACACTATAATTATTTTTTGTACAATAATATTGAATATTGAAGTTATTCACACATTAAAATGTGTTTTTTGCATGCGTTTTTATTTTTTAATACTAGAAAACATTAGCAGCTAAAATTAACAAGACGCTTTGATAAAAGTAAATAAATTAATTAAATAATTAGATTAGTTTAGGACAGAGTAGAGATGAAGGTGTTATTCAGAAGAGTAAATATATTTTTTTTGCAGGGTTCTGTAGCTAAGATTTCAGGAAACACGCCAAAATAATGCCTGTCACCTGGCTTTTCCTCTATATAACAGTTTTGGTTTACCTTGTATTTATCAATGTTTACTATAGCTAGCTGATGCAGTGATCATTAAGCAGTGGCTCCTGTAGACTGCGACCTCATACTGATCGCAGATTCCAGCTGGGACATGCATAGGAGTTCATAGTGTCTGGGGGTGTCAATCTGCTGGTAAAACTCTGCTCTTAGTGGTTTCTTCTGACCAGAGATGGTACAAATGTGGGCGGGAGGGACGGGTGCACTGGGCGGAGTGTGAGAGGGGGCGGGTTGTTAGCAGGCATAAGAATATCATTATCAGAGTCGGCTCTCTAATTATACCAAGCCCCTGTCTAATTTGCATTACTAAACAGTCGTCTCTGATGCAGATGCATCCCCAGGGATGGACTGGCCATTGGGACTACAGGGAGTTTCCCGGTGGGCCGATGGCTCAGTGGGCCGGCTTCAGTGACAGCGGACCGCCGCCCCCCTCCGCTCCTCTGTCTCTCCCTCCCCGCAGCGCTCACCTCCTCTCCCTCCCCAAAGCACTCACCTGGGTGGAAAAAAGAAGCAGGGGGAGGAACAGAGGAGCAGGGGGGACTACAGAGGAGCATGGGGGGGACCAGAAGGAGCACGGGGGGAGGGGACAGACAGCTGACTCAACAGCTATGGCCTGGGAGTTTCTCACTTCTGCCTAATCTTGTCCCATAAGGGGGGGCACCAAACTGATTCTTTGCCCCGGGTAAAATAATGTCTAGCTTCCCCACTGGTACTGCCTATAAGAGTACCAGTACCAGCCGTTCAACTCTAATAAATAGAACGGCTACTGGCTAGTGAAGGGGGAGAGGGGGCTTGGGTGGCCGGCAGGGTGCGGGAGTTGTCCAGACGCCATGAGAGAGACCTGTTAAAGTGGGCCAGTCTGGATGAAGTCCAGGGCCAAATTTCTGTCCCAGTCCAGCCCTGTGCATCTCTGAAGCTGAAGTGTAGAAGGGGAGAAGTGCAGCGTGTGTTACTTGTGCCCAGGGGCGGACAATTCCTTTCCCCTAATGTGTGTTACAAAAACACTGCCTGTGCCGACCATGCGGTTGCTCCGCCTTTCCATTGCCTTCTCAGCCAATGAAAGTGGCACTGTAACCCGCCAACTTCTTCAGCCCAACACATTTGACTGTTAGAGGAGACTGGAGGAGGTGTCAGAAATGGAGGGCAGCAGGGAGAGGACACCTGCACTGCTGGGACGGACCTAATGCCGAATGTATGTAGTCAGTAGCAGGGCTTCTTAGGAATGTGAGGCATTTCCTTGTTATCTCCCAGTCCCTCCTTCTGCATGAATGCTCAGAGCTCATCTCTTGCCTGACACCTGCCGATGCTCAGGTCAGGAAGGGAGAGTGGCTGCAGACAGGAGTGTCTGAGGAGAAAAAGAAGAGATGTGTCTAATGCTCTGAATGTGAGGGAGATGTTATCCCCTGACACAGGAACGTCATGCCTGGCTTCCATTGCTTGTCATTCTGTGCTCTCCTCATGTATTCTCTTAGCTATGCCTGCTAATGGACATTGCATTTCTTTGCATAGTGAGGGGCAATATGAGCCTCAATTTCCTCCAACAGCGTGTCTTCCGGGTGCTGGGTCTGTGTAGGGGTTCGTGAAAATGACTGGCAGTGGACCTTGCTAAGTTATGGTTGTCAGTGTTGGTATTTGGATTACAGTGGCTAGTCATACTACCTGGACTGAGTGCAGGGGGAGGGGGAGCTCTGCTTGTAGGATCCATCAGCAAAGCACAGCATTCCACTGACCATAGACCAGCACAGTATAAGTCTATCTGATCACTATGAAATGTATCATTCACCTTTGCTGTGTTGTTCAGTGCTAGCATTGATATACTGGCGGGGACTGGAGTCACTAGTGCACCCTATTCAGTGTGATTACATATGGTTTTATTGCAGTGCATCACCATAAAAAGTGGCTTATTGTTATCTAGACCATTGTTACCCCTCTCCTTAAAGCGGAGTTCCACTCAAAAGTGGAACTTCCGCTTAAACCACTCCTCGCCCACTTACATGACACATTTTTTTGGGGGGGAGTGGGGGCTTCAGTAGGAGTGGGACTTCCTGTCCCACTTCCTCCTCCTTCCCAGGGAACACTTAGGCGACTTGTAATATCGCCTTAGGTGGCCACTCCCTCTAGGCGATCACCTGGGACACATGACAGGTCCCAGGCGATTGCCTGTCCACTCAGGGAGCACAGCGCCGCTCACGCATGCGCAGTGAGTGCCCGGCCGTGAAGCCGAAAGCTGTCATGGCCGGGTGTCCACAGTTAGAATGGAGGTGCCGACGGAGAAGGGGGGGAGCGTCTGCATCGCTGGACAGTGGAACAGGTAAGTGTCTGTTTATTAAAAGCCAGCAGCTACACTTTTTGTAGCTGCTGACTTTTATTAAACATAAAAAAGGCTGGAACTTCGCTTTAAGCCCTGGTTCACATTGATGCTACTTTGCTCTTGTGCCCCGCCCAGTGCTGCTTTGCCTTCAGTTTAGGAATGTCCCGCCTCCTGCTCTCCGCTCTGTGAAAGGTAGGAGAGTGAAGGGAGGAAAATATATGGAACTGTGAAGGATGGGAAGCAAGGGAATGGGGGCAGTGCTGTGTGGAGGGACCGTGTAAAGGGGGCAATACTGTGTGGGGTGATATGTAAAGGGACAATACTGTGTGTGTGGGGGGTAGGTCATGTAAAGGACGAAATACTGTGTGTGGGGTGATAATTGAATTTGTATTGTGTTGAGTATATTCTTGTTTTGAACGACATTGGGCCGGATTCAGGTAGGGGCGCGCATTGTTACGGCGGCGCAGCGTATTATATTTACGCTACGCCGCCGTAAGTCAGAGAGGCAAGTGCTATATTCACAAAGCACTTGCCTCCTAAGTTACGGCGGTGTAGCGTAAATGGGGACGGCGTAAGCATGCGTAATTCAAATGAGAATGAGGGGGCGTGTTTTATGTTAATTATTGGTGACCCAAAGTGAGTGACGTTTTTCCCGAACGACGCATGCGCCGTCCGTGGAATTTCCCAGTGTGCATTGCTCCAAAGTACGCCGCAAGGACATCATTGGTTTCGACGTGAACGTAAATTACGTCCAGCCCCATTCACGGACGAGTTACGCAAACGACGTAAAATTTTCAAATTTCGACGCAGGAACGACGTCAATACTTAACATTGGCTACGCCACCTAGGGGGCAGGTTTATCTTTACGCGGCGTATCTCTTACGGAAACAGCATATCTTTACTGCGACGGGCAATCGTACGTTCGTGAATCGGCGTATCTAGTCATTTACATATTCTATGCCGAAAACAACGGAAGTGCCACCTAGAGGCCAGCGGGAAAATTGCACCCTAAGATACGACGGCGCAGGCCATCGTATCTTGGCTAGGTTTAAGTGAATCTCAGTTTGAGCATACACTTAAACTTACGACGGGCTTAGATTCCGAGTTACGTTGGCGTATCTACTGATACGCCGGCATAACTCTTTATGAATCCGGCCCATTGATTCTTTCTTAAAAATGGGGGGGGGGGCGCAGTTTGCCATCTTCGCCCTGGGCACCAAATGGCCTTGTTCCAGCACTGCTTCTGACAACCTTAGTGTAGCAGCATTTGTTGGTAAAGGCAGCATGAGATGTAAATATGCATGCCCCTAGAGGACAACAGAGGTATTTCTCTAAACACATGAAGTGGCTTTAAGGCGGTCCACTGTTGATGAAATGACAACACTTCTTGCTTGTTTAAACATTTAGTATTAACACTTTCATCATACTTAACTAATTTTACACTTCGGCTGAACACCTTTCAGACACCTAATCGAACTGAACAACATTTCTGAGCTGGAGCCGCATAGCGTGCAGCAGACTTTACCAGCCAGTACCTGTAATCTCATTCAAAAACATAGTTGGACACATTTAACCTTAATATTTAATACATTCTCTTCAATTCTTCTTCTTAGCATTACTCTGTGTGCTCCAAGAAGCCCAGTACTGTGCTTTATTCCCTGAGGCCTCTCTACTCTTCTTCAGCGAGTTTCCAGGCCAGGTCCCTAGAATGCCTCGTACCACAGACATACTTAATGTTGGGGTGCCAACTGCTAGTGAAGTACATTGTCTCCTATGGTACTGGGGACTTCTATCACCCCAAGTCACCCTGCTTCCTGGCTGGCTGCTTTATTTATTAGACACATGTATCTTAGTTTACCAAACCAGTGTTTACAGCTGTGAATTGAGCACAATCCTGAAAGAATCTCTATGTGGCACAGATCATGCCTTGGATATGAGAAGCATATGAGAACAAAGTTAGACATATTACATTACAGCATTACTAAAGCAAGTTAAGGCCAATAAAATAAAACCTGAAGAAGCTGTTCAACTATAGCAGAATATACCGGGCAAGTTTGCTGAACCCATAAGGCCTCGTACAGACGGACGGACTGTACGCTGAAAACGGTCGGCCGGACCGTTTTCAGCGGACATGTCCGCCCAGAGATTTCTGTCTGATGGTTGTACACACCATCAGACAGAAATCCGCGCGTAAACAATACGCGGGGACGTGGCCGCACCGTCGCCGCAACGATGACGCGGCGACGTGGGCGGCCCTGGAAGTTCAAAGCTTCCACGCATGCGTCGAATCACATCGACGCATGCGAGGGATGGCGGCCGATCGGACATGTCCGGTGAGTCTGTACAGACGACCGAACATGTCCGACGGACAGGCTTCCAGCGGACATGTTTCTAAGCATGCTAAGAAACATTTGTCCGCTGCAAAACGGTCAGCTGGACAAATGTCCACTGGAAACCTGTCCGGTCGGCCGTACACACGACCGAACATGTCTGCTGAAAATGGTCCGCGGACCAGTTTCAGCAGACATGTTCGGTCGTGTGTACAAGGCCTAAGGGAAAGACTGCTCTAGATTTTTAGGCTTCAGGAGACAATGCTGGGACAAGAGTCCACAAGCTCCAGTACTGCTGCCCAAATTGCAGTGCTTCAAAACCTCTTTATCATGATTAGATGTTCAAGAGCAACCAATGGTTATACAAACGAGTGCATTTATGATGAAAATAAAGTATTTTAACAGGACTGTAATTGCTAGAATGTACTTTCTTTATTCTTTATTTGACTAATACTGTATCAATAAAAAGAGCAAAGCATCTAGTGCATAGGCGTGAAGCAGGGGGTGTGCCAGGTGTGCCTGGGCACACCCTAATTACTATGTGCATTGCCAATTCAAAATCAGGATGGCTGCACAGCCAACAAGGATAACTTGAAATTACTTTTAGAAACTCTATGACTTAAAGTGACATAGGAGTGTACAGAGGAGGTGCGGTTAACGCGTTTAACACTGCAGAAAGTGCTTTGTCACCGTGCCTTCCCTGCGTTGCTTTAATTCTTCATGTTTCAATAAAAGTAATTTTGAGTTATCCTGGTTGGGTGTGCAGCCATCTTGATTTTTTGTACATTAATCTATGACAGTCACGACTAGGTTAGCACCCCATGGCATTGAGGATTGCAGTGACCCACCTAGTGCCGCAGTATTACTGTGCTCCCCCTCCTTTGTTGGCCCCCACCCTGCAGTGCTGTGTTGGCTTCCCTCATCTCCCCCAGCTGTTTCAGAATGAGAGCGGGGGAAGGGGATAGTAAATTAATAATAATAATAATAAGTTCCTTTTCTAAATGAACACACTCACTCACTGTGTCCATTCATAACTATAGTATAGTAAACTGTGTTTGCTATGCTTCAGTTTGTGAATGAACAGGAAGCCACTCAACACAGAGCACTTCCCATTTATTGACTGTCCAGTGTAGCTGAGGCTACAGAGAAAGTCTTGTGAGTTTGAAAAACAAATTGTTACCCCAGCTCTACTGCTAATGTGGAAGTCCATGAACTATGATCCGGTGCTTTAGTCAGGGTGTTCAGGTCCCATAGGTAAAATTCTTGAATCAGGAAGGCTGACAACTTGGATGCTCTTAACCACTTTAGCCCAGGAATGTTTTACCCCCTGAATGACCAGAGCATTGTTTGCGATTCGGCACTGTGTCACTTTAACCGACAATTGCGCGGTCTTGCGACGTTGTACCTAAACAAAATTGAAGTCCTTCTTTTCCCACAAACAGAGCTTTCCTTTGGTGGTATTTGATCACCTCTGTGGTTTTTATTTTTTGTCTTATCAACAAAATAAGACCGACAATTTTGGAAAAAAAGCAATATTTTTAACATATACATATTCCCACAATGTTTATATATATATATATATATATATATATATATATATATATATATATATATATATATATATATATATATATATATATATATATATTTTTTTTTCTTCCTCAGTTTAGGTCAATATATATTCTTCTACATATTTGTGGCAAAAAAATCATAATAAGTGTATATTGATTGGTTTGCGCAAAAGTTATAGCATCTACAAAATAGGGGATAGAGTTATGGAATTTTTAGTATTATTTTATTAGTAATGGTGGTGATCTGCAATTTTTTGGGGGAATGCGACGATGAGGCAGATATATCAGACACTTTTGAAATTTTTTTGGGACCATTGACATTTATACAGTAATCAGTGCTAAAAATTGCCACTGATTACTGTATAAATGTCACTGGCAGGAAGGGGGTTAACACTAGGGGGTGATCAAGGGGTGTGTTTCCTCAGTGTGTTCTAACTGTAGGGGGGGGGGGCTACCACTGATATGACAGCAGTGTTGCTCATCTTCCTTTAAAAAAGTAATTAGTTACAATTACAAGTTACTTGTTCGAAAAAGTAATTGAGTTAGTGACTCAGTTACTTTATTGGCAAAGTAACTAGTTACTCGGCAAAGTAACTGAGATTTTTTTATATTCTACAATGCAATTAAAAATCTTGCACCACAGGCTGATACACATGCATCCCACAACATTGCCATTGTCATCTCCAACCAGTGCAAGTGCACACTACAAGATTAGTGTTGCTCACGAATATTCGCATTGCGAATATTCGACTCGAATATAGCATATTCGAGAAATCGCGCTATATTTCGAATTTCGCGGTGAATATTCGCAATTCCGAATATTCGCATTTTTTCAATTTGATTTTTAAAACAGATCACATCCTATCGACGTCTAAAAGCATTGCTGGTATGATTAGAGACCCTGGGCAGAGTAGCTAAGCTGAGGCGATCCTTTTATGTTGCCAAATTAAAAAAAAAAAATTGCGATTTTTCGCTATTGCGAATGCGAAAATTATTGCGAATTTTCGATAACTGTGGTAGGAGAACTCTGATTGTCCCTGATGCAAAAGGGGGGGGCTTTGTGTATGTTTCTGTTATGAATATTTGTATGTTTGATATTATTTTTTTTTGTAAGAAGGAAAAAATTGCGCATACCTTAAAAAAAGGGGAGAATACAGCAGCAACTCAAAAATGTTATACAACATCATTTAATACAAGACAGGAAATGGAGTCGCTCTACAAGAATAAAAAATATGTCTAGTGACAAGACATGTGGGCAAATTATAAAATAAGCAAGCGCAAATAACTTGTGAAATACACAGTGAAACAAATATATAAAGAAATATAGTCCCAATAATAGAAAAATAATCTTTCATAAAAATGTCTTTGATATGTGAAGTGAAAAAAAGTCCAAAGCATGCAGCATGAACGTGTTCAATCTTCAAGGTGTTTGATTGACAAACGGCTGTGACAGATGGATAGAGTAAAGAATCACCACCAATGCAAAACACTTTTTATTTTCTATTGTAAAATATCAAGAATATTCTGAGCCAATCAGAGTGCTCCTTCTGCATTTGCCGAATATTCGCAATTATTTTGTATTGTAAAATATCAAGAATATTCTGAGCCAATCAGAGTGCTCCTTCCGCATTTGCCGAATATTCGCAATTATTTTGTATTGTAAAATATCAAGAATATTCTGAGCCAATCAGAGTGCTCCTTCCGCATTTGCCGAATATTCGCAATTATTTTGTATTGTAAAATATCACGAATATTCTGACCCAATCAGAGTGCTCCTTCCGCATTTGCCGAATATTCGCAATTATTTTGTATTGTAAAATATCACGAATATTCTGACCCAATCAGAGTGCTCCTTCCGCATTTGCCGAATATTTGCAATTATTTTGTATTGTAAAATATCACGAATATTCTGAGCCAATCAGAGTGCTCCTACAGCATTTGTCGAAATTGCGCAGTAAATATCGCATTCGCATGTTGCGATATTTCGATAAAATATCACGAATATTCTGAGCCAATCAGAGCGCTCCTCCAGCATTTCTCGAAATTGCGCAATAAATATCGCATTCGCATGTTGCGATATTTCGATAAAATATCACGAATATTCTGAGCCAATCAGAGTGCTCCTACCGCAGTTATCAAAAAATCGCAATTATTTTCGCATTCGCAATAGCGAAAAATCGCAATCATTTAATTTCGATAAAATATCACGAATATTCGAATTTAGCGAATATATCTCGAATATTCGAATATATATTCGAGATATATCGCGAAATCGAATATGGCATATTCTGCTCAACACTATACAAGATCTGGACTGATGCCCCTAGACTATAAAACGATAAATTCTTAATCCCAATATGTCAATGCCTCCAAATCCTGGAGGTATGGACTAAAAGCTTGAGCTTATTGTATCTGAACAGAACACTACAGTCCATAAAGGAACCCTAAAGGAACCATATAATTCATGAAAGATACAGGCTAATATTGGTGAATTTATATCCCCTCAGAAATATTACTTTTGTGGCGAAATATGAACTTTGTGCTACTGGCTGAGCTGACAGTGACTGCTGCTGATATTGCTTGTAATTGTAAGGGCCCTTTTCACACCAGCGGACGAACGGTCCGCTTTTCATAAGTCCGTTTACGGACTTACAATGGTTCCCTATGGGATCACGGCCGTTAGTGGATGGAGCATCCGCTAATGTCCGTAATCACCCGCCTCCGTCAGGATCCGTTTTTTAAGACGGAAGAAAACCCTATTTTTCTTCCGTCTGACGGATCGGATAGGATGAATACGGACAGACGGTCCGTATTCATCCGATTCCCCATAGGGGAGAGCAGAGGAGAGACAGGGCGGTCTCTGCACTGTGTGCGGGGACCGCCCTGTCAGTCGACAGCTCAGCAGGGATTAGTGGAGGAATCCCCGCTGAGCCAAACGGGCTAACGGAGCGGATCAATACGGATCCGCTCCGTGTGAAAGAGCCCTAAAGCTTAAAGGACTCCAATTATCTGTCTATAAGCTTGTTATATATTTAAAGACAGATAATTGAAGTCTTTTAAAGTGGAGGTTCACCCTATAAAAAATTTCTAACACTACATCCAGCACCGTGCTGCATATAAAATGACACTGACCTTTATTTTTTTTTCCCGTAGATATCGTTTAGCCGTGGAATTCACCGCGGCTTCCGGGTAGGGAATCCCGCGGGAGTGGGCGTTCCTATTGACATGCCAATCAATTGGCATGCTAAACGACGGCGCACACAGCGCGTCACGACTTCCCGAAGGAAGCTCGGGTCGGCTCGGCTCTATTTGGCACCGGCGCCGAATACAGCCGAGCCGCCCCAAGCTTCTTTCGGGAAGTCGTGACGCGCTGTGTGCGCCGTCGTTTAGCATGCCAATTGGCCCTGACAGAAGAGACATGACCCCGGACTGCCCCCAACCACGCGCTCAATGTAATCTCGGTAACGCCGCCCATGTAAGAATATAGGGCCAAATTCTCAAAAAAGCTGCCTAACTTAACTTTCAGCAGTTAAGTTACACGGCCTTAAAATTTCTACCTAAGTGCCCGATCCACAAAGCACTAACCTAGAAATTACACGCCGTGTAACTTAAGTGCCTCCGTCGCAAGGCGGTCCTCCTCTCCGAGGGGCGATTACTATTTAAATGAGGCGCGCTCCCGCGCCGGCCGTACTGCGCATGCGTGTGACGTAATTTTCCCGACATGCAGCGCGCGAACGTAATTTACGCCGGGCTTTGTGGATTGCGACGGGACAATAAAGTTGCGACGGGTGAAAAAAAAATACGCGAGGGAAAACAAATAAAAAAAAAAAATTGACAGCGTCGCTCGGCATGCATTCCTGAGAGGGAGAACTCCATGCCAATTTTCAAATAAAAAAACGGCATGGGTTCCCCCCCCAGGAGCATACCAGGCCCTTAGGTCTGGTATGGGTTGTAAGGAGACCCCCCCTACGCCGAAAAATCGACGTAGGGGGTCCCCCTAAATCCATACCAGACCTGTATCCAAAGCACGCTACCCGGCCGGCCAGGAATGGTCGGCCGCCCCCCCTCCTGAGCCGTACCAGGCCGCATGCCCTCAACATGGGGGGGTTGGATGCTCTGGGGCAGGGGGGCGCACTGCGGGCCCCCCCACCCCAGAGCACCCTGTCCCCATGTTGATGAGGACAGGACCTCTTCCCGACAACCCTGGCCGTTGGTTTTCGGGGTCTGCGGGCGGGAGGCTTATCGGAATCTGGGAGTCCCCTCAAATAAGGGGGCCCCTAGATACCGGCCCCCCACCCTAAGTGAATGGATATGGGGTACATCGTACCCCTACCCATTCACCTGGAGGCAAAGTGATAGTAAACACACAACACAAGGGTTTTTAAAATCCTTTATTAGTCTGCTCCGGAGGCCCCCCCTGTCTTCTTTAGCTCTAATACCAGGGAGGGCTTCTTCTTCCGCTCTCCGGGGGTCTTCTCCGCTCTCCGGGGGGGGCTTCTTCTTCCACTCTCCGGGGGGGTCTTCTCCGCTCTCCGGGGGTCTTCTTCTATCTTCGCCGCTCTCCGCTGTTGACTCGGCGCACCCCGGTTCTTCTCCAGCTGTCCGGTGCCTTCTCCTTCAGCGCTGGCTGCCTGCTATCTTCGTGTGTTAGCTCAATTACTAGCAGGCAGCCAGCGCGGTCTTCTGTGACATCATCTTCTTCTCTTCTCTTCTTCCGATGTTGACACGTCGCCTCTTCTCACTGCAATGATGGAAGCGCGCCTTGCATCCCATTTATATAGACATCACCGTCCCATCATGCTCCGGTAGGTACCCACGTGGAGAGCGGAAGAAGAAGCCCTCCCTGGTATTAGAGCTAAAGAAGGCCTCCTTTTAAAAACCCTTGTGTTGTGTGTTTACTAACTATCACTTTGCCTCCAGGTGAATGGGTAGGGGTACGATGTACCCTATATCCATTCACTTAGGGTGGGGGGCCGGTATCTGGGGGCCCCCTTATTTGAGGGGACTCCCAGATTCCGATAAGCCTCCCGCCCGCAGACCCCGACAACCAACGGCCAGGGTTGTCGGGAAGAGGTCCTGTCCTCATCAACATGGGGACAGGGTGCTCTGGGGTGGGGGGCCCTGCAGTGCGCCCCCCTGCCCCAGAGCACCCAACCCCCCCATGTTGAGGGCATGCGGCCTGGTACGGCTCAGGAGGGGGGGGGGGGCGCTCGCTCGTCCCCACTCCTTTCCTGACCGGCCGGGTAGCGTGCTTTGGATACAGGTCTGGTATGGATTGTAGGGGGACCCCCTACGTCGAATTTACGGCGTAGGGGGGGTCTCCTTACAACCAATACCAGACCTAAGGGCCTGGTATGCTCCTGGGGGGGGAACCCATGCCGGTTTTGATTTTACAAATTGCCGTGGAGTTCTCCCTCGGGAATGCATACCAAATGCCGTCGCTTGAATGGGCTTTTACATGGTGTGACTAACTTTCCACATTGTAAAACCAGCCCTAGTTTTGCGCAAGCAAATCGGAACTTACGCAGAAATCACAATGCTTAAAAGCTTTGTGGATCTGCTTAAGTCCTCATTTGCATACTCAAAGCGGCATTTCAATGAGAAATGCCCCCAGCGGCGGATGCGGTACTGCATCCTAAGATCTGACCGTGTAAGTGTCTTACACATGTCAGATCTTCTGCCTAACTTTGGAAAAAGCCTTTTGAGGATCGTTTCCAAAGTTAGGCACAGAGATAGGCAGGCTGAACAGCAGTTCCGCCTGCGTATCTCTTTTGAGAATTTGGCCCATAGCTTCCTTTTAGTGGTATTTGATCACCTCTGCGGTTTTTATTTTTTGCGCTATAAACACCCCAGGTGGAATAAGGTTGACTCTGGAACTTTTGCTAGGTGCTACAAGCCATTGTGGCAGTGTTAGATCTGCCTATAACTAAACATCACTTATTGATAAACTGCCCTTTTAAAAAGAGCTGATAGACAAAAGATGTACAACAAACATAATCATAGAAACTATTATATACCAAAAGTTCTTTAAAGAAACAGCATGAAGGACGAACATGATAGAAAGAAATGTCTTTCCACCTGAGAATTAGGTCACTAATACATAGGGTTAACTAAATATATAATTTAAAAGTACTGTAAAACACATTTACAATGTCAGCTTTTCACATATCTTCTCCTGGCTGTTTTTTCATATTTTTCCATTAAAGGTAAAAGTAAATTTTCTGTATACCATTTGCTGAGTAGCACACATTATTAACCTAATAATATGCTGGAAGGGTGGCGAATAAAATACATCATGGCATTAAGCGTACCAAAGGAAGCATGCAAATCATCTTATAATGAGCTTATTTCACTGGAAACTAGGCTCCGCAGTCATTTATTTCCCAGAGACTTTTTATATAACACACAAACAGAGTGCATAGATCACTAATTTGGTTGTTTATGCAGAATCTTTTATTAGTTTATTTCAGCATTAACATGTATATATCTTTTCTTCTCATTTCTAGAAGTGCTGATAATTAGCTGTTAGCAAAGTTAAAGTTAAATAGCTAATTAATTCATTTTGGCCAGTTATACGAAATGTTGGGTTTTACAATCTGTATTTTTTCTCAGTCCAAAATACAAATATGTATGACATATTATATGACACATCTTAAACATCTGTGTCCCTTCCTTATTCTGTAGGGGGAACCAGAAGTTAAATCTATCCTACTTTCCATGTCTAATATATTGAATAAGATTTACTATACACTGTATAATCAAAACTTCATGGACATCCCTCCAACTTATTGAGTTCAGCTACACAAAGTCAGGTCCATAAAGTTTTGATTAGTTTTATGCAGAGTGACCTCAACTCTATTTTAAACCCTTGGGATAAATTGGATCATTGATTGCGAACCAGGTGTACTTGTGCAAAATCATTAAATTCTGTTTAAAGCGGGGGTTCAGCCTATAAATCCAAAAAAAAAAAAAATGTTTTGTTCTACCATAAAATCAGGCATTGTAGCGCGAGCTACAGTATGCCTGTCCCGATTTTTTTATCCCCGTACTCACCGTTTACTCGTACATCGAAGATACCGACTCCCCTCGGGGAATGGGCGTGCCTATGGAGACGGAGGATGATTGACGGCCGGCTCTGGCGCGTCACGCTTCTCCGGAAATAGCCGAAATAGGCTTGGCTCTTCACGGCGCCTGCGCATAGCCTGTGCGCAGGCGCCGTGAAGAGCCGAGACCTACTCCGGCTGTCTTCGGGGAGAGTGACGTGCCAGGGCCGGCCGTCAATCATCCTCCCTCTCCATAGGCACGCCCATTCCCCGCGGGAGCCGAAATCTATAATGTACGATTACACGGTGAGTCCGGGGTTAAAAAAATCGGGACAGGCATACTGTAGCTCGCGCTACAATGCATGTCTCGATGGTAAAATCATGTCACTGAGGGTGAACCACCGCTTTAACCAATTCATAAACAATATAGAGGTTGTAGTAAATATCTGATGGAATCTAATCTGATGGATTTTTTCGTTGGATATCCGATGAAGCTGACTTTCATTAGTCTTGCCTACACACCATCAGTCAAAAATCTGACCGTGCCAAAATGCGATGACGTAAAACACTACGACGTGCTGAGAAAAAGTTCAATGCTTCTGAGCATGGGTCGACTTGATTCTGAGCATGTGTGGATTTTTGACCGATGGACTTCCACACAGACGATCGATTTTTTTCTATCGTTTTTTTATCCATAGGAAAAATTAAAAACATGTTCTATTTATTTTCACCAATGCAAAACAAACCGATGGAGCCCCCACACGATCGGTTTGTTCGATGAAAACAGTCCATCGGTCTGTTTTCATCGGACAAACCAATCGTGTGTACAGGGCTGTTTGCTGATGATACAAAGTTAAGCAGGGCAATAACTTTATAACAGGACATAGCAACTTTATAAGAAAACCCATTCAAATTAAGGGGTGGGCAGCTTTATGGCATAGGGCAACCAGTATCTATCATTTGTAAAAGCCATTGTGCAGGCTTTATAAATATTTATATATATATATATATATATATATATAGATAGATAGATATATAGGCCCAGATTCACGTAGAGCGGCGTATCTTTGTGCTAGCGTAGCGCATCTCATATGCGCTACGCCGACGTAACATAGAGAGGCAAGACCAGTATTCACAAAGCACTTGCTCCGTAAGTTGCGGCGGCGTAGTGTAAATTGGCCAGCGTAAGCCTGCCTAATTCAAATTAGGAATGAGGTGGGCGTGATCTATTAAAATGAAGCGTGACCCCATGCTAATGAAGGGCCGAACGAACGGCCCCATTCACGTACGACTTACGTAAACGACCTAAAATACGACGGCTGTTCCGTCGTCCATACCCTAACATGACTTACACCTGCTATTTGGTGGTTTAACTTTATGCCGGACGTATGCCTTACGTAAACGCCGTAGATTACTGCGATGGGCGTAAGTCCGTTCGTGAATGGGAGTATCTAGGTCATTTACATATTCGACGCGTAAATTAATGGAAGTGCCCCTTGCGGCCAGCGTAAATATGCGCCCAAGATACGACAGCGTAGGAGACTTACGTCGGTCGTATGAAGCCAAAATTCAGGCGTATCTTGTTTGCTGAATAAGGCGCATAGATACGACGGCGCATCCGTGGACTTGCGCGGCGTATCATTAGATACGTCAGCGTAAGTCTTTCTGAATCCGGCCCATAGATTATATATATAAATATATATATATAAAAATAATGTTTCTCGATTTTTTTAGTTGTATGTGCAATGCATAGTAACACACATCTAAATGTAGCACTCACTTGCTAGCCGCTTCTAATAGTTTTGCTTCGTTTTCCATGAGAAAGGAGAAGTTTTAAAATTTCATCCTGGCATTTTCCATCTTGCTTTTGGGCATTGTGAAGCCCACAAGCAAAGACTTCCTGGAAGCGGTGATGCACCCTCGTCACATGACCCACTTGTCGAGTCACGTGACCAGCGAGATAGCGCGAAAACACTGTTATTGCAAGTACAGATCGTCTCCTGGGAATCTCGACACATAACTCCCAGGAGACATTGCGCACAGCTCCCGTCGGGGAAAAGGAGCGACACGCCCACTCCTGCGGGGAACAGTACCCGGAAGCTAGATGAAAAACATCAGAATCAAGGTAATAATTGACTTTTAAGCTTTGTTTTTTCTCCGTAAGTATTAGTTTGTCGTCGCAATATTAGGGCTGTTTACACCTTGTAAAAGTAGACCCTTCTATCCCGCGTCGCTGTCTTTTTTTTCCCGCCGCAACTCGTTTTTTTTACGCCCATCGCGATTCTCAAAACCGGGCGAAACGTAAAACTGCGCAAAGCACGTCAGGAAAATGACCTCGGGAGCATGCCCACTACGTCCGGCGCGGGAGCGCGCCTAATTTAAATGGGACTTGCCCCATTAAATTAGGAACGCCTTGCGCCGGATGGATTTAAGTTACACCGCTCAAAATTTCTAGGTAAGTGCTTTGTGGATCGGGCACTTAGGTAGAGATTTTGCGGCGGTGTAACTTAAATGCCAAAAGTTACGTTGCGCCGGGTTTTTGAGGATTAGGCCCATAAAGTTCAGAGTGAACCTCCGCTTTAAGAATAGGAATCCTGGTAACCATGAGTCCCAAAACTTACAATTTCTAAGAAAGAACAACGATCAAACCATAAATACAACCAATAAACAAATGTTTCTAATATTTTTGTAACTACAGAGTAGATAACACATAAAGACTATTTCCTGACACAATTATATTTTTTGTCTTTGCCAAACCCTGTCTAGGATAAAATATTGATTCTCAACAGAACTCACAGAGGGCATTAGAGCTATGGACTCAGGCAGGGATTGCTCACTTAATGTCATAGAGTCCAAAGAATTACTGGGATGAGATCGGTGTGTGGCGGCCTAGCTTGTTTACTAGATGTTTTTATTGCTAGCTGTGTCCCCTCAGGAAAGATTTTCCCCCTCAATCTGAACTGATGATGGCTAATTAAAAACCTTACTGCTATCACCAGAACTAGAGGGATGGTAACTCTTAGGCCCCATACACATGATAGAATCCATCCGCTGAAAAATCCCAGCGAATGGGTTTCAGCGGATAGATCCTATGGTGTGTACACTCCAGCGGATCTTTTTCCGCGGATATTTATCCCCTGGGATGGATTCCAGCAGATAAAATATTTGCTGACATGCTAAACATGTATAGACTCACCGGATCCATCCGTCCGAAGGGATCCCCCACATGCGTCGTAATGATTCGACGCATGCGTGGAATTCCTTATATGACAGCGTCGCGCACGTCGCCGCGTCATAATCGCGGCGACGGCGCGACACATCATCGCCAGAGGATTTCGGCGCGGATTTCAATGCGATGGTGAGTACACTCCATCGCATGAAAATCCGCAGAAATCCTCGAGAGGATTTATCCGCGGAAACGGTCTGCTGGACCGTATTCGCGGATAAATCCTCTCGTGTGTATGGGGCCTAACACCTGTTCTTTCTATAGCTGACAGCTATTTCCCCTCACTTTATAGAGATTTCTTTCATTTCCTGCCTTGTCTGCCCTTTAAACCTTCCCTTCTATATCCAAAAATTAAGAAAAAAATATTTTAATTAATAAAGCTTTGAGGTTATGTGACAATTGGCCTTGTAAACAGTGTTTGAGTTCTTTGTATTCAAAATGATAGCTTCCAACTCTGCTATATTTGGGACTGTCCCTATTTAGGGACCCTCTGTCCTCTATCCTTCCATCTGTCTTTCCGCTATTTTTGTTCCTCTTTTTATACTGAGTATTCACCTCTATAAAAAATAAAATACACTATTTAATGACCGAAAGTATTACACAATACAAAGCTTTTCATTCAATGTATATATTTTTGGATTATAGGTTGGTAAAAGAGTAATGATTCCAGCACCAGCAGGGTGAAAAGATGTTGAATGCACTCGTCACCCTAATGCCCTGTACACACGATCGGTTCATCCGATGAAAACGGTCTGATGGATTTTTTCATCAGCTATCCAATGAAGCTGACTTTCATCAGTCTTGCCTACACACCATCAGTTAAAAAAACGATCGTGTCAGAACGCGGTGACGTAAAACACAACGACGTGCTGATAAAAATGAAGTTCAATGCTTCCGAGTCGACTTGATTCTGAGCATGCGTTAATTTTTAACCGATGGATTGCCCCACAGACGATCGTTTTTTTCTATTGTTTTTTTAACCATCAGATAATTTTAAAACAGGTTCTAATTTTTTTCACCGATGGGAAAAAAACTGATGGGGCGCACACACGATCGATTCGTCTGATGAAAACGGTTCATCAGACTGATTTCATCAGACGAACCGATCGTGTGTACGCGGCATTAGAGTCATATAGTCAAATAATAGTAAGCAAATTGTGTGAATAAGAAAAGTAAATAGGTGGTGTACTGAGTGTGAAAAAAAACAGAGGAGGTCCTCAGATAATAATAGGTCAGAATGGAGGTTTATCCTAGGACAGAAAGATAGGGGGAGCAATGACAATATCTCGAGACCCCAACGGCCTAAATCTATATACAGAAAAAGAGGGGGGAAAAGGTTAATTAGCTAATAACAACTATACTGTAAGGTGAGTATAAATACCTACAGGTAACCCCTTGGGGGAAAAAAATTTAAAATAAGAAACTGTATGGTTTGCATAGAAATATTGCTTATCATAGGATTGCCAGTAATGAAGAAAATAAATAGTTTTATTGATAAACAGGATCATTAAATATAAAACAATACTTAATACTTAAATTTAAAAAATAACTAGATTTTTTCACTAAGATAAATATAAGTAAATAAGGCTATAAGCGAGACAATATGTATCTCACTGGTTTAGGGGGGGGGGGTGAGGAGGGGGAGAGGGAAAGGGGGAGGGAGGGAGTAGGGGGGGTAAATAGATAGAACATAAACTATGTTTATCTGAGGTTGTGGGGGATAAAGGGGTAAGTTCAAAACTTAATAGAACAGTATTATTTTAAATAAGTTTAGTCAGATTATACTGAAGGTGGTAAATGACCAAAGAAAGGTTAAGCCTTAAGATTGAATACGCTTCAAGATGAGGAGTGAAAGTCATTCAGTCCATTGTGTCTACATGATCTAAATCAGGTGAATTGAATTGACTTCTTTGTTGGCCTCTATCTTTTCCAGATTTGGAGGATTGAGATTCTTGATGGTAGCTGGATGTTGTGCATCGACGAGGGCTAGTTGAAGATCTTTCGATAAAATGTAGTTCTTGTAGTTTATCTGAGAATCTACAGGAATGTTTGACACCTTGATAGGTAAAGCGATAGAAAATGGGAATCCCCATTGATAAGGGATTTGGCATTGCTGTAGATTATGAAGTAAGGGTTTCAGTGAACGTCATTTAGCCATAGTAATTATTATTATTATTATTATTATTATTATTATTATACAGGATTTATATAGTGCCAACAGTTTGCGCAGCGCTTTACAACATCAGAGAAGATAGTACCGTTACAATACAATTCAATACAGGAGGGATCAGAGGGCCCTGCTCATTAAAGCTTACAGTCTAGAAGGGAGGGTTAAGTGGAGCAAAGGGTAGTAGCTGGGGTAGTAGCTGTGGGGGGATGATCAGATGGACAAAATGAAAATACAGTTGTTAGGTGTGGGTAGGCTTCTCTGAAGAGGAGGGTTTTCAGGGATCCTCTAAAAGCTAATAGAGAAGGAGATAGACGGATAGATTGGGGTAAGGAGTTCCATAGGCTTGGAGAGGCTCTGGATAAGTCCTGGAGACGAGCATGGGAGGAGGTGATGAGAGAGCTAGAGAGCAGGAGGTCTTGAGAAGAATGAAGAGAACGATTAGGTTGGTATTTAAAGACCAGGTCTATTGGGGAAAGGTAAGCAAAAAGCTGATAAGGATGATCTTGAAAGATTAGGGAATCTTTTCCTCTAGCTGCAGCCATGAGTTGCTTTTTGGTGCGATAATGTGGAATTTTGCAATAATATCATGAGAGGGACCTTCTGGTTTGCATGGTGTTAAAGCTCTTTGAATCCTATCCATCTCCAAACAATCGACTTTGATTGACGGTAATAGTTTTTGGAAAAGTGCAGTCATAGTAGAATGAAGATCAACAATAGCCTCAGGTATTCCTCGTATACGAAGATTTGATCGACAGGCTCTATTTTCAAAGTCCTCTAAGGCCGCGTACACACGATCAGTCCTTCCGACGAGAACGGTTAACCGATGAAGCTGTCTGATGGTCTGATGTGCCTACACACCATCAGTTAAAAAAACGATCGAGTCCAACGCGGTGACGTAAAACACAACGACGTGCAGAGAAAAATGAAGTTTAATGCTTCCAAGCATGCGTCGACTTTATTCTGAGCATGTGCAGGTTTTTAACCGATGCTTTTGCGTACTAACCATCGGTTTTGACCTATCGGTTAGGCGTCCATCGGTTGAATTTTAAAGCAAGTTCTAAATTTTTGGACCGACACACGGTCGGTTTGGACCGATGAAACGGACCTTCAGTCCGTTTCCATCGGTTTTGACCGATCGTGTGTACCTAATCGTGTTTGCAGAATAAGATTTTATTAAGAGTATCAAATTCATTATCATGGGACAGTACATTTGTTTCCATGTGATCCAGTCTGATTTCTAGGTCTAACTCACTGATTTCTTTTGAGAGACTTTCAGTTATGAGGTCTGCTTTAAGGCATTCTGTAACATTTTCTCTATTTGTCTCCCAAATATTTGGATGTAGGGAATCTGTTTTATTTTTTTTGTGAGGCAGTGCTGTATTCACAGTCAGAGTCATTATAGGCATCCTGAGGTAACTGCAGTTGCTTAGCAGCGCGAGATGTGCCTGTGTGTGAAGAAGGAGGCTCTGCCATTTTACAGGAGCCTGTAGACTGTGTATCCTTGGAACTCTTAAGTTTATTTTTTACTTTGGGCAGCACCAAAGACCATTTTATTTATCCCAGGGTCACTGAGGTGGCTTATGGTAAGATTATTTTCAGTTTACCATGCCTTGCAGGTGTCTTTATCAGCCGAGGAGTCCCTAGAGATGTGGAGCTTCAGCTGGACATGTCTGTCGCCGGCACCTCCGCCTCCTCCCCCCACCTATTGGAATTTCAATGGAATGACAATGCTTACCACCTTCTGTAAAGCAATCCATTGTGTGAAGGGGGGGTCTTTTAATTCCAAAGAGAATTTTGTTTTAAAACAAACTACACCGCCAAGTGTGCATTGACTTTATTGGGTGCATTTGGAAACTGTCTATTCCACATCTGCCAAATTAAAAATGACCTCAAAGCACTGCAGCCACGGCATGTATAGAGCCCCATCTGCCTGTAAAGGTAGGATTTGGGTAAGCGGTTGTGGGACAGTAAAACCACAGCTAAATCAATTGTCCCTAAAGCACTGTTTCCTAAAACCTAAATATTTTATAAATTATTTTCAACCTTTTTTTCACATTTTAATTAATCTGGCAGGACTAGGGGGACAAACAGAAAAATACATCTTCATTAGCATGCAGGCAAGGTCTATATACAGTACATGCCTGCTTGCCCATTGCTGCTTGAAGCTTTGCCAATTCTGAATAAAATAGGCGGTAGTTGTTCTGAATGTTTGCTATTCCTGGAAGCTGCTCATTATGAAGTTTGTCAGAAGCCTGCCAAATTCAGCTAGCTGGGTACACCCCTGTGTGATGGCATCTGCAGATAAGTCTCACTGGAAGTTCATAGATTTGGACATACAGCCGGAAGGGATACAGTACGGAGATATATTCATTAATGCCACTGTGAAGAGTGGAACATAATTCTATGACAGAGTCCTACTAGTAACATTATAACTGAACCAATATGGCTAACGGTGTTAATTACTGTGACAACGCTGATACTAATGGAAAGTGAGTTTGGTTTTGTCAGTAGTCATTATTCTTCTTCTCATTACTAATACATTTGCTATGCTCTTTATTCTTTAAACAAAATTAAAACGCTGATGTGGAATTTTTAATACAATCCAATGAAAGCAAGCAAGAAGTGTAATAATTTTATAATCATAAAACTATATCATAGAACAAGCCCTTGGGAGCAGAAAAGTAAAGTGTCACTTTTGACAAATTTGATATTTCAACAGTGAAATAAGTAGCTGTATTTGTAAATGTATTTCATGTTTCAAGACAATGGCCAATTATAAAATATGTTTGCTTATTACCATATCATTGCCTAAAGCTGAACTCCAGGCCCAAAAACTTATTTTTTTAAATATATTCCTCAATAGCCACAAAGATTATACACTCACTGGCCACTTTATTAGGAACACCCGTTCAATTGCTTGTTAACACAAATTGCTAATCAGCCAATCACATGGCAGCAACTTAATGGCCTAGATTCACGTAGGGCGGCATAACGTTGTGCGGGCGTAGCGTATCTTATTTAAGCTACGCCGCCGCAACTTAGAGAGGCAAGTGCTGTATTCACAAAGCACTTGCGTCCTAAGTTACGGCAGCGTAGCGTAAATCGGCCGGCGTAAGCGCGCGTAATCCAAAGTAGGCAGGTCGTGGGCATGTTGTATTTAAATTAAGCGTGACCCCATGTAGATGCATGGCCGAACGTACAGCGCATGCGCGCGCATGCTCAGTATCACGTCGTATTTACGCCCAAAGATACGCCGGCTCAATGCCTGTGACGTGAACGTAACCTACGCACAGCCCCATTCACGTACGACTTACGTAAACAATGTAAAAAGATACACTTGTTCCGACGTCCATACCTTGCATGGGCTGTGCCACCTAGAGATGCCACCTAGAGACCAGCTTTATCTTTACGCTGGCGTACATCTTACGTAAACGGCGTAACTAATTGCGACGGGCGTACGTACGTTCGTGAATTGGCGTATCTTGATTTCAACGCGGAAATCAACGGAAGCGCCACCTAGCGGCCAGCGTAAATATGCACCCCAAGATACGACGGCGTAGGAGACTTACGCCGCTCGTATCTTGGCCAAAACTATGCGTAACTGATTCTATGAATCAGGCGCATAGATACGACGCGGCCATTCGAACATCAGCATGAGGAAAAAACGGGATTGAAGTGACTTTGAACGTGGCATGGTTGTTGGTGCCAGACGGGATGGTCTGAGTATTTTAAACTGCTGATCTACTGGCATTTTCACACAGCTATTACTAGGGTTTACTAGAATGTATGCGTTCACTTCTGCACACATAACTTGGTGGGATTGGGCACGTTAAAAAAAAAACAATCTTATTTTTTTTATTTTTTTTACACTGTTCTTTTAAAAATAAAATGTTGTCACTTTTATTCCTATTACAAGGAATGTAATAAACATCCCTTGTAATAGAAAAAAAGCGCGACAGGACCTCTTAAATATGAGATCTGGTGTCAAAAAGACCCCAGATCTCTTATTTACACTAAAATGCAATAACAATTTATTTTTATTTTTTAAAATGTCTCTTTAACCACTTCAGCCCCGGAGGATTTGGCTGCCCAAAGACTAGGCCATTTTTTGCTTTAACTGACAATTGCGCGGTCGTGCGACGTTGGCTCCCAAACAAAATTGATGTATTTTTTTCCCACAAATATAGCTTTCTTTTGGTGGTATTTGATCACCTCTGAGGTTTTTCTTTTTTACGCTATAAACAAAAAAAGAGCAACGATTTTGAAAAAAAAGCAATATTTTTAACTTTTTTCTTTAATAAATATTAGGGATGAGCTTCGAATTCGAGTCAAACTCATGTTCGACTCGAACATCGTATGTTCGATCGTTCATCGAATTAAGAACGTTTTGGGCCGTTCGCGCCAAATTCGAGTTGCGTTTCACGGCCCATAATTCACTGCGGCATCGCAGTGCATTGCTGGCTGATGATTGGCCAAGCATGCACTATGACCCGCATGCTTGGCCAATCACAGCTTGAAAAAAACAGAGCGCCATAATTGGCCAAAACCAGGGTGGCTTTGGCCAATTATGGCTCAGGGGGTTTAGTACATGCCCCACACTATAAAAGGCCGCCTGCAGGTCGGCCTTATGTAGTGTGTTGCGGTGGTTAAAAGAGAGAGAGAGAGTGTAATTTTTAGTAGGTAGATAGAGCAGGCAGTCTAGTCAGTTAAAGTTACAGGGCCAGATTCAGAAAGAATCGCCTATCTTTAGTATCTCAGATACACTACGCCGCCGTAACTTAGATCGGCAGGTCCCGTATTCAGAAAGAACTTGCGCTCTAAGTTACGGCGGCGTAGTGTAAATGGGCCGGCGTAAGCCCGCCTAATTGAAACTAGGCTGGTAGTGGGCTTGTTGTAGGTAAATGATTCGTGACCCCACGTAAATGATGCGCTTTACGAACGGCGCATGCGCGCATGCTCAGTATCACGTCAAATTTTCTCCGTAAATTACGCCTGCTCAATGCTTAGTCGACGTGAACGTAACCTACGCCCAGCCCCATTCACGGACGACTTGCGCAAACGACGTAAAACGTGTAAAATTTGACGCTGTTCCGACGTCCATACTTAACATTGGCTGCACCTCATATAGCAGGGTTAACTTTACGCCGGTCAGACTCCTTACGTAAACAACGTATATTGATACGCCGGGCGCAACTACGTTCGTGAATCGGCGTATCTTACTCATTTGCATATTTTTTAATGGGAATGCCGAATGCGTCCAGCGTAACTATGCGCCCACGATACGCCGGTGTAGGCAAGTTACGTCGGACGGCTGAAGCCATGTTTTCAGGTGTATCTAGCTTTGTGAATCAGCGTAAAGATGCGATGGCGCACATTTGAAATTACGGCGGCGTATCTGGAGATACGCCGCCGTATCTCCTTTCTGAATCTGGCCCACAGTGTGTAGAGGATATATATGCATCCCAGGTGTTGTATATATATTTATACACTGTATAGTTTAGCTAGATCTACACTTCCTAATTTACTGGCAGGCAGTTGATTGTGCTAGCTGCAGTATTCTCACGTGGTGTACTGCCTGTGTCCTCTTCAGTGTGCACCTAAAGCTACGTGGTGTGTACTGCCCGTGTCCTCTGCAGTGTGCACCTAAAGCTATGTGGTGTGTACTGCCTGTGTCCTCTGCAGTGTGCACCTAAAGCTACGTGGTGTGTGTACTGCCAGTGTCCTCTGCAGTGTGCACCTAAAGCTAAGTGGTGTGTACTGCCTGTGTCCTCTGCAGTGTGCACCTAAAGCTAAGTGGTGTGTACTGCCTGTGTCCTCTGCAGTGTGCACCTAAAGCTATGTGGTGTGTACTGCCCGTGTCCTCTGCAGTGTGCACCTAAAGCTGCGTGGTGTGTGTACTGCCCGTGTCCTCTGCAGTGTGCACCTAAAGCTACGTGGCGTGTACTGCCTGTGTCCTCTGCAGTGTGCACCTAAAGCTACATGGTGTGTGTACTGTCTGTGTCTGTACTATTTTTCTCAATGATTTTCATCCATATTGCAGAGACCAGACATTACATTAAAGCCTCAAGCAGTTTTAAATTACTTTTTTCTTATAGTAATCTCATTTTGTGCAGGGACAGTTCTAAACATGTGCCACTTCACAGGCATACTATAGACACCCAGCAGGTACGATATTTAAAGGAATTAAAACATTTTTTTTTTCACTTTAAGCATCATTAAAATGACTGCTCCAGAAAAAACGGCAGTTTTTAAAACTTTTTTTCCATTGATACATTTTTCCTGGGGCAAGACCCGGGTTCTCAAAGATGTTTTACGACAATAACTTGCATATTAGGCTTTAAAATGAGCACTTTTGAATTCGAACGTTCGAGTCCCATAGACGTCAATGGGGTTCTGAATGTTCGCGTGAACGGTCGGTCCGTTCGAAGGTTCTGCGAACCGAACGGGGGGTGGGGGGGTTTGTTCGACTCATCCCTAATAAATATCCCCAAAAAATGTATATAAAACATTTTTTTCCTCAGTTTAGTCCGATATGTATTCTTCTACATATTTTTGGTAAAAAAATCGCAATAAGCGTATATTGATTGGTTTGCGCAAAAGTTATATAGGTAGATTCAGTAAGAGTTAGGCCGGCTTATCAGTAGATAAGCCGACCTAACTCAGAATCTACGCCGACTTATGTTTAAGTGTATTCTCAATCAGAGATACACTTAAACATATCTAAGATACGACGGCTTACGCCGTCCTATCTTAAGTTGCAATATTTCGGATGGCCGATAGGTGGCGCTTCCATTGCGGTCGGCGTAGAATATGTAAATTAGTAGATACGCCGATTCACGAACGTACGCCCGGCCGACGCAGTACTTTTACGCCGTTTACGTTAGAGATAGGCCGCCTAAAGTTAGAGCTAGGCCGTAGTTGGAATAGTAATGTTAAGTATGGCCGCCGTTCCTGTGTCGAAATTCTAAATTTTTACGTCGTTTGCGCAAGTCGTCCGTGAATCGGGATTTACGTCATTTACGTCCACGTCAAAATCAATAGGCCCGTGCGGCGTACTTAGCCACAATGCACACTGGGAAATGTAGGCGCCCGGCGCATGCGCAGTAAAAAAAAGACGTCAAAAACGTAGGGTCAAGCCCCATTAACATAAAACACGCCCCCTACACAGATTTGAATTAGGCGCCCTTACGCCCGCGCGCTTTAGGCTACGCCGCCGTAACTTAGCAGGCAAGTACATTGTGAATCATGTACTTGCCTCGCTAACTTACGGCGGCGTAGCTTAAATGCCTTAAGCTACGCCGCCACAAAGTTGCGGCAACGTACCTGAATCTAGGCAATAGTGTCTACAAGTTTTATGGCATTTTTATTATTAATTGTTTTACTAGTTATGGCGGTGACTGCGACATTATGGCGGACACATCGGACACTTTTGACGCTATTTTGGGACCATTGTCATTTATACAGCCATCAGTGCTATAAAAATGCACTGATTACTGTGTAAATGACACTGGCAGGTAACCACTAGGGGGCATGGAAGGGGTTAAGTGTGTCCTAGGGAGTGATTCTAACTGTGTGGGGGCTGGGCAACCTGTAACCCGACACAGATCACTGCTGCTGATGACAGGGAGCAGATGATCAGTGTCATGTCACTAGGCAGAACAGGGAGATGCCTTGTTTACAACAGCATCCCCTCATTCTGCCTCTCCGTGACGCGATTGCGGGCTGCAGCTGGACATTGAGTTCACCGGGGCCCGTGGGCATGGTCATGGAGAGTCTAGCGGCGCACTGCTTCTTAAAGGGGACGTACTGGTATGTCCATTTGCCTACCATTGCCATTCTGCCGACGCATATCGTCGTGCAGCGGTCAGCAAGTGGTAAAGAGCTATGGGCAGAAGTGACTTTTTGACGTTGCTTCTGACCTGCAATGGTATGGAGATGGGTGGCCATTTTCCCCTCACTAAGCTCCATACCACAGAGGGGAGAGGACCCGATTGCCTCCGCCACTGCAGGCGGTTCTGGTAAGTGGCAGAGGGTATCGGAGCGCAGCGGGAGGGGGGTCCTCTCCTGCCACCGATAAAAGTGATCTTGCGGTGACCCTGCCACAGAGACCACTTTTAACTTTAACCAGGTTGCTCACTATGACGTATATCAGCGTGAGCCGGTCCAGAAGTGGTTAAATCTGCAAAAGAAGGTTTTGACTGCAGCATACCTCTCAGTCTCCTAAGCTGCATACTAGATCTGTCTCAATTAATTAATTTACAGCGATGCATAAATGTACATGAGGATAAAGAGCTCTCTCTTTGTTTGAAAATGCTGTTGTTAGATAATGCTGATCAAAAATTTGCTTATCTACAGTAGGGACAAGCCAAACTGTCCTGAGTTTGGCGAACTTCAAAGTAGCTTGAATGCTGAACCGTATAACCCGATGGACCCGGCGCATACAACTGATCACAATGGTACTCCTGCTGAAAGACAGCTCCTCATGCTGTCATAAGCTATAGTTTAGCTGGCAGATCATAGAAGTTCAACTTGGATCTGAGCTGTAATACTGTAAGGAGAAAGCAGCATGGCAAGATTTGCCAAAATCGTAGAGTACATCAGGATGCTGCAGTGTCCTCGAAGCTCCAGACAGAAAGACACTTTCTAGGTAACATGTGTTGATAGGATATGTGTTTTGGAGGCAAGACCCCTTTCACACTGGAGCGTATTGTAGGCGCTATAGCTTTAAAAATAGCGCCTGCAATACGCCCTTAAAAATCTGTTCCCATTCACTGCGCTAGCAGTATGGTAAAAAAAGTCCTGCTAGCCGCATCTTTTGAGCGGTGTGTTTACTGTTCCTCCACCGCTGCTGCCCATTGAAATCAATGGGACAACGTGGCTATACAGCCCGCAATGCAATGCTTCAGCGGGGGTAAAGGCGTCCTGCAAGCGGCATAAATGCACTGCAAATCCGCCCATAGCGTCGGCCGTAAAAATAGCGGCGTTTTATGGGTGGCACAGTGTGAAAGGGCTCTAAAAGAAAAATTTATTAACTAATATTTAACTAATATACACAATATATATATATATATATATATATATATATATATATATATATATATACAGTACAGACCAAAAGTTTGGACACACCTTCTCATTCAAAGAGTTTTCTTTATTTTCATGACTATGAAAATTGTAGATTCACACTGAAGGCATCAAAACTATGAATTAACACATGTGGAATTATACATAACAAAAAAGTGTGAAACAACTGAAAATATATTTCATATTCTAGGTTCTTCAAAGTAGCCACCTTTTGCAGCAGACACATCTCTAGGACTGTAAGAGGAGACTGTGTGAATCAGGCCTTCATGGTAGAATATCTGCTAGGAAACCACTGCTAAAGAAAGGCAACAAGCAGAAGAGACTTGTTTGGGCTAATGAACACAAGGAATGGACATTAGACCAGTGGAAATCTGTGCTTTGGTCTGATGAGTCCAAACTTGAGATCTTTGGTTCCAACCCCTGTGTCTTTGTGCGACGCAGAAAAGGTGAACGGATGGACTCTACATGCCTGGTTCCCACCGCGAAGCATGGAGGAGGAGGTGTGATGGTGTGGGGGTGCTTTGCTGGTGACACTGTTGGGGATTTAATCAAAATTGAAGGCATACTGAACCAGCATGGCTACCACAGCATCTTGCAGTGGCATGCTATTCCATCCGGTTTGCGTTTAGTTGGACCATCATTTATTTTTCAACAGGACAATGACCCCAAACACACCTCCAGGCTGTGTAAGGGCTATTTGACCAAGAAGGAGAGTGATGGGGTGCTGCGCCAGGTGACTACCTCTTGAAGCTCATCAAGAGAATGCCAAGAGTGTGCCAAGCAGTAATCAAAGCAAAAGGTGGCCACTTTGAACAACCTAGAATATGAAATATATTTTCAGTTGTTTCACACTTTTTTGTTATGTATAATTCCACATGTGTTAAATCATAGTTGTGATGCCTTCAGTGTGAATCTACAATTTTCATAGTCATGAAAATAAAGAAAACTCTTTGAATGAGAAGGTGTGTCCAAACTTTTGGTCTGTACTGTATATATATATATATATATATATATATATATATATATATATATATATATATATATATATATATATATATTGTGTATAATAATAATATACAGTATATACACATATACAGTATGTTGGCTTATAGAAAATACAATTATTTAAAGCAGACCCTAACTGCACCCGAGAACCACAAACTGAAAACGCTATTTAATTATTTGATAACATTCAGATCAAACTCACCCATTAAATGTATTTTGTTGAGAGATCACTTTGAAAAACGCCCCCCCCCCCCTCTAAAAAAAATATTTAGAACTGTGACCATCTTGAGTAAAGGTAGATGGTGATTCATGTAGCATTTACTTCCTGGAATCCATCTGTCCTTAGGCCAGCCATGCAGGCTGCAACAGGTGTTTAGCTGAGAAAGTTCCTCCTCCTTCATAAAAAAAAATGGCCATGAAGACTCCTGGGATGTATGACATCCTTTTGGCCTATGCCGGAACCAGGAAGCAAAAAAACAGTTTAAAACAAGTAAATATAATATACCTTCCTATCTATTTACTAATTCTAGCAGCATATGGATTACAAATAGCTAATGTTGACAGAGAGTAAAGTTCAGCTTTATTAACATGAAAGACAAATTGCAAACTACATTCACTATTAATCTTTCGCTGAACCGATTGTAGGAAACTGAAATCTGATTGGTTTCTATGAGTTAGTGCATTTTATTCATCATCAGCTCTCTTTATCCTTCTTTATCAAATAACCCTTCATGTTTCTACCTTTATTCTCCCAAATTGCTCTGCTTAGATTTTCTGAGTAATTCACGGCAGGGAATGTTACATATTTAACCTATGATTTCCAAATGTGTCTAAAACAGATTACATTGAAATGCATTCTGAAAGGCTCTGCCTCCCACAGGGTTAAGAGTGGCAGTGAAGTGAGTAGTTCTGTAATTACAGTTTACAGCAGCAACCACACTGCTACAGAGAATAGGAGGAAGGTCATCAGTCCAGCAGAAGTATTTTGCAGAAGATTGCCAGTCTTTTCCCTCTCTAGGGAATGCACTGACAGAAATAGCGCAGCTCGGAATAAGATTGTCTCGGAACCTCTCAAAGTAACACAATGACAGACACTGTGTTAAGCAGAAGAAGTTGGGAGCAAAAGAAAAAACATTCCTTTTGATAAGTTAATTGACTTAAATTAATAAACCTATTTTATGTAAATAATATTTTAATCGGGTTCAACAATTGACATAGCTTAAAGTCCCATTTAAAAATGATGGACTACAATTTGCAATTTTTACCACAAATTGTTTTTCAGTTATTCCATTTACACAGAAATTATGTGGAAGCTGCCTAATTATTTATGCTCATGTAAGTAACATGTGTGCTTTTTGTTTATGCCGACATACATTTCCATTTTTGCTAAAAAGTGCCCAGCCACTCAGAATCCATATATGATTCAAATCTGCGAAGACGAGATGCAGATTGTATGATAGCTCTGTCGATAGGTGTGAATAGACTGTGATTGACCACTTGGCACCCAGCTTGGTCAAGATACAGTTTCTATTACTCTGGAACCAGGAACCAGATATTATACAGTGTCTTGAAAAAGTGTTCATACCCCTTGACATTTTCCACATTTTGTCATGTTACAAAGAAAAATGTAAATGTATTTTATTGGGATTTTATGTGATAGACCAACACAAAGTGGCACATAAATGTGAAGTGGAAAGAAAATGATAAATGGTTTCCAAAACGTTTTACAAACAAATATCTGAAAAGTATGGCATGCATTTGTATTCAGCCCTCCCTGAGTCAATACTCTGTAGAAACTATGCCTACTGGGTTTATTGCCAGATGCAGATGTAGACAAATTCCTGGCCATATTTATACATGAGACTCTTATTTTGGCTCGGAAGGTTGTGGCCCAGACCTGGGTGCAGGCATTACCCCCACAATTCAGACCTGAAAAAAGGATGTCAATGATACTCTTACATTAAAGAAACTGATATATACCTATAGAGGGTGTCCACTTAAGTATTCCAGGGTATGGGATAGGTGGTTGGAAGATGGCGAGACCTCTACTTGAATGTTGTAGGTTAAGGTGACCAGATTTTTAAAATGAAATCCGGGGACATATTTTTTCTTTACTAGTAATGTAAAAGGAGGGCACTAATCGGGGCCCTCCTGCTTGAGAGTGTGGCCAGCACACCTGTAGTTATTAAAGCGATAGCTAGGTGTTTAATTATGTACAGTTTAACTTACAGGTGTGCTTGACCCAATAGTAATCCAGGGAAGATACTGGAAGCCCGCAGGTAGGCCTATAAAAGAACAGCTGCTGTGGGGCTCATCCTCTTCCCCCTGGACCAGATCAACAGGCGAAGTGCTGCCGGATTTTTCAACATCCTACCTGGAAAATGGAATCTCTGATGAAACTGCTCCTGAACCGGGCCAGTGAAGAGGACGGTGAAGCCTGGCTGCGTCGATGCCTGGAACCTGCCACCGCAAGTGAGGATGAAGAAGAAGCAAGCTGCTCCACGTCGCAGAGAACAAGCGCGGGTCAGTGGGTGGGCGAGCCGGCGGAGGAGCGCTATCCGAGACGCGGAATGGCGACCAGACGATCCAGCCCAGCTGCTGCGGGGACGGAGGACGCGGCGGTGGACGAGAACATGGCAGCGGAGGTCGGCGGCGGCCAGTCGGGCGGCAGGACAGGCGGAAAGAGGGGGGCCAGCTCGCGGTCACCAGCAAGCAGCGGACGGCGGGGCGGAACAAAGAAGCCCGCGACTCAGGCGAAGAAAGGGGGGCCATCCCCTGTGGAAGTCCCCAGGCCTCCCAGCGTGGTAAGGAACCAGCAGCCGGCAGTCAGCCAGGCCAACAAGCTACAGAACTCTGCAGTACAGAGCGAGTTGGTGGATAGAGCGTCGCAGCAGGGAGCAGGAGGACCCCCAGTGGCTGGTGAGTGTAATCAAACACAGGCACTGCAGGTCATTATGGATTCCCTTTCTTCATTGGTAAAATCTCTCTCTCCTCCTGTTAACTCTGTCACTGCTGCTCCCTCTACTGCTGCATTATCTACCTCTCCTGCTAATTTCCCTGTTTTTTCTAATATGCATCAGCCGGTAAATGTTTCTAATATTAACAATGCAATAGTTTTAAGGGAGCAAAGGCTTCCGGAAACTCTGATGAAAGATGTTATGCCATGTGAATTTTCTCCCTTAGGCTACCACCTTAGTGGGCAGGTAAAAGAAAAAATTTGGAAAGGCGATTTCATAGACATTCTGTCCCTGCTTCCCATGCAAAAAGAGCTATTTGCTAAGACTGACAGGAGGGAGGAGAAGCAGGAGGAGGATAGACGCAGGCAGGCTCCAAGATCTTTTCAAAATTGGCTCCAGGCATTCTTTATTTATTCAGGTGTGATGGCTGAAAGAACCCAGGTGTTTGCGGTGGGATGTTCCAGCACTTAGACCACATACTGGAGGCATATAGAAATTTTGGAGGTTTAGGATGGTTCTTTTATGACGAAGCATTCCGTCAAAAATTAGCTATCCACCCTTCTCTTAGGTGGGGCATGAAAGATGTGGGCCTATGGCTCAACCTAATGGTGCCCCAAAAACAGCATGCCCCTAGGCAAGGTATGGTTCCCCAATCAGCAGCCAACTTTAGGAGGGGTTGCTGTTTTGCTTTTAACGAACAGCAATGCCGCTGGAATGCCTCTTGCAAATATAGGCACGAGTGTTCCTTTTGTGCTGGTGCGCATCCGGTGGCGAAATGTTTTAAAAAGAGTGCCGCCGTATCCGCACCTGGACAAAGAGATATTTTTCCCAAAAGCCTGCACTCCAGTGAGGCTGGAAAGAATGCGCCCATGGCTGGAGCAGTATCCAGACAGGGAGAAGGCCCATGTCCTCATTAAAGGTTTTTCCCAGGGTTTCCAGATACCTACCTTTAAGGGGGTTGGGTGTGAGATGGTGGACAACCTAAAATCTGTTTCGGCCTATCCCCAGGTGGCAAGGGATAAGATTTGGAAAGAAATTAGTGAAGGGCGGGTGGAGGGTCCTTTTGGGGCCCCTCCTTTCAGGAATTTCCGACTGTCACCGCTGGGGGTAGTCCCTAAAAGGGAGCCTAACTCTTTTCGCCTAATCCATCACCTATCCTTCCCGAAGGGGCAGTCTTTGAATGACGATATAGATGCATCTTTATGTTCAGTTTCTTACGCTACATTTGAGGAGGCAATTGAGAAAATCAGGTCTTGTGGTCCAGGGGCTCTGTTAGCAAAAGCAGATATAAAGTCAGCATTCCGTCTGTTGCCCATTTCCCCTGGGGCATTTAACTCTTTAGGTTTTCAGTTTGATGACTGTTTTTTTTTTTTTTTGATAAATGTCTTCCAATGGGCTGTTTATTGTCATGTGCATATTTTGAAGTTTTTTCCACATTTTTGCAGTGGGTAGTTTGTTCCAAATCAAAGGCACACAGTGTGGTCCACTATTTGGACGACTTCTTGTTTATTGGGCCAGCGGATGATTCACGTTGTGCGGATTTGTTGTGTACTTTTCAGTCATTTAGCGCAGGTGTTTGGCATCCCGCGAGCGGGGGAAAAAACATGCACTCCAGTTTCTTCTTTAGAATTTCTAGGGATATATATTGACACAGTGAAGATGGAATTCAGCCTACCTGAAGCGAAGATTAAAAAATTGAGGTTCTTATTGTCTCGTTTTATGCAGAAGAAAAAGGTATTGTTAAAGGAGCTGCAGTCCTTATTAGGCATGTTGGCCTTTGCGTGTAGGATAATGCCGATGGGGCGCATCTTTTCTCGGAGACTGTCATTGGCTACGTCAGGAGTGAAATCCCCTTTCGCTCACATCCGATTAACAATTTCTATGAAGGAGGACTTGCATGTATGGTCAAGATTTCTAGAATCTTACAATGGGAGATCGGTTTTTCAGAAGGATTTTGTGTTTGCCCCTGATTTTAAGTTATTTACGGATGCAGCGGGTTCTAAGGGTTTTGGAGCTATCTGGGGATCCCATTGGTGTTGCGCAACCTGGCCAGATTACTGGATTCAACTGGGCGCTACTAAAAATATAGTTTTGCTTGAGCTTTTCCCGGTTTTAGTGGCGGTAGAATTATGGGGTGAGTCTTTCGCAAACCAGCGTATTTTAGTAGAAACGGACAATAAGGGAGTGTTATTTGCTGTAAACTGCCTATCATCTAGCTCTTTATGGGTAGTAAAGGCCTTACGCCAAATAGTTTTTCTTTGTCTCAAATATAACATCTGGCTGAAAGCCAAATACACCCCTGGCGTACTTAACACAATCGCTGACTCTCTGTCGCGTTTTCAGATGGACCGCTTTCGGAGTTTGCTGCCAGAGGCAGACGAGGTAGGCACCAGGTGCCCAGACCATTTATGGTCAATAGTATGAGCATGGCGGCCGAAGCGATCAGGAGTTCCGTAGCGCCCAAGACATGGGCAGGCTATTCGGCCTCCTGGAGGGATTGGACGGGTTTTGCTAATGACTCAGGTTTTAATGGCAGTATGCCGTCGGAGGACGGGCTACTGGCTTTTGTAGCTTATCTCATGGAAGATGGTTTTTCTTACAGTCATTTAGTAAAATCATTGGCAGGTATTTCATTCTTTTGTCGGCTAAAATGTCTGCCATCTTGCATGTCGTATTTTTCAATTAAACAGGCAATTAAAGGGTACAGAAGGAGAACCTTTGTTGCAGATAGTACTACGAAATACTGTCCGGTCTATGTGCCGGGACTGATTTGGTGTGTTTTTTCAGATTATGAAGCATTGCTTTTCAAAAACGCTTTTGTTTTAGCATTTTTTGGTGCATTTCGGATTTCAGAATTAGTACCAGATTCAAAGTATGGGGTCTCGGGCATCCGCTCGGAGCATGTGGTGTTGGAAGGTTCTGTGATACGCATTTAGCTGCAACGATCAAAAACGGATCAATGTGGTAGAGGCTCTTGGGTCACGTTGCAGGCTCAGATCAATAAAGAGGTATGCCCAGTATCCTTGGTTCATCAATTTTTAAAGGTAAGACCGCAAGGTAATGGCCAATTACTTGTGCACAATAACTTAGCGCCTTTATCCAGGTACCAATTTAATTTTGTTTTTAACAAATGCCTGAAGTTGCTGGGTTTACAGGGTTTAAAATTCTCGTCACATTCTTTCAGGATAGGTGCGGCCTCGGAAGCAGCAAGGAGGGGTATGGAAGAGTCTGCTATTAGGGAAATGGGGAGGTGGTCGGATTCTTTTAAATTGTACATAAGACCTAAATTGTTTGTTTAAATTTCAGATTTACATCGCACTGTTTGGATTCTGGGACACTCTTTCATACATTGGGCTCATAAGAGAGCGACTCATCGTCCATATACTGTAAATTTATCACTTCAACCGGAATCCTACAGGGTGCTTTGGAAAGGAGTACGTGGCCTCCAATGGCATCAGTTACATTTTCATTTGTCACGTTTATTACAAGTTTGGCCACCTCCCTCTATTTTAGTGCTGCACCTAGGGGGTAACGATTTAGGAAATCTCAGGACTGTGGATCTTTTAAGTTTTATCAAACGGGATCTTGGTAGATTTCATGCTATTTCCCCAAATACGGTCATCATATTTTCGGAAATAGTTCCTCGCCTGGCATGGCTCTCCTCTGATATGAGGAGGGTAATGGAACGGATGAGGAAAAGGGTGAATAGGGCCATGGAGAAATTCATGCCCACCATTGGTGGACTATCTTATCGGCATATTGATCTGGAAGGTGGTGTTCCCGGTTTTTACAGATCTGATGGGGTCCACTTTTCGGAAATAGGTTTGGACCTGTTTAATCTTGGTTTGCAGTCCAGTATTGAAATGGCCGTGGTGGTGGGGGTGGGCCGGGCTTGAAACAAGCCCGCCTGGTGGGGTTTTTGTTGTTTAATAAATTGATGGTAACTGTCTGCCCGAGTTTAAGATAACTGGGTAGGATGCTGGTGTTTATTAAATAAATGAGTTTAATAAATAAAGTGTTTTTTTTTATGATGTTTTAAAACCAATAAAGGTACCGCGGCCATTATATTTGCCAAAAAGATTGATTGGTGTATGTTTCTATTTATTAGTTAGAATAAGTTGGTAAGTTGGGTGCTGGTGTGTGTGTGGCCTACAGTCTCATGTAAAAGGAGGGCACTAATCGGGGCCCTCCTGCTTGAGAGTGTGGCCAGCACACCTGTAGTTATTAAAGCGATAGCTAGGTGTTTAATTATGTACAGTTTAACTTACAGGTGTGCTTGACCCAATAGTAATCCAGGGAAGATACTGGAAGCCCTCAGGTAGGCCTATAAAAGAACAGCTGCTGTGGGGCTCATCCTCTTCCCCCTGGACCAGATCAACAGGCGAAGTGCTCCCTCCCCCCCCTCCCCAGTCGCGCGTACCTATTATGTGGTATGGGTCACCCCGGTATCCGGGGGGGTTTTTGTTGTTTAATAAATTGATGGTAACTGTCTGCCCGAGTTTAAGATAACTGGGTAGGATGCTGGTGTTTATTAAATAAATGAGTTTAACCAGTTAAGCCCCGGACCAATATGCAGCCTAAAGACCCAAGGTGTTTTTACAGTTCGGGACTGCGTCGCTTTAACAGACAATTGCGCGGTCGTGCGACGTGGCTCCCAAACAAAATTGGCGTCCTTTCCCCCCCCACAAATAGAGCTTTCTTTTGGTGGTATTTGATCACATCTGCGGTTTTTAGTTTTTGCGCTATAAACAAAAATAGAGCGTTAATTTTGAAAAAATGCAATATTTTTTACTTTTTGCTGTAATAAATATCCCCCAAAAACATATATAAAAACATTTTTTTTCCTCAGTTTAGGCCGATACGTATTCTTCTACCTATTTTTAGTAAAAAAAATCGCAATAAGCGTTTATCGATTGGTTTGCGCAAAATTTATAGTGTTTACAAAATAGGGGATAGTTTTATTGCATTTTTATTAATTTTTTTTTTTTTACTACTAATGGCGGGGATCAGCAATTTTTTTTCGTGACTGCGACATTATGGCGGACACTTCGGACAATTTTGACACATTTTTGGGACCATTGTCATTTTCACAGCAAAAAATGCATTTAAATTGCATTCTTTATTGTGAAAATGACAGTTGCAGTTTGGGAGTTAACCACAGGTGGCGCTGTAGGAGTTAGGGTGCACCTAGTATGTGTTTACAGCTGTAGGGGGGTGTGGCTGTAGGAATGACGTCATCGATCGTGTCTTCCCTATAAAGGGAATGACGCGATCGATGCGCCGCCATAGTGAAGGACGGGGAAGCCGTGTTTACATACGGCTCTCCCCGTTCTTCAGCTCCGGGGAGCGATCGCGATGGAGCGGCTATAAACAAATAGCCGTGCCGTGGTCCCGGATCGCTCCCCGAGCGGACCCGACCTCCGCATGTAGCGGGGGGGGGGGTCCCGATCGGACCCCCCACCCGCGAATAGGCAAGGACGTACATGTACGCCCATGTGCCTGTACGTGCCATATTGTGGACGTATATGTACATGCGGGGGTCGGGAACTGGTTAATAAATAAAGTGGTTTTGTTTATGATGTTTTAAAACCAATAAAGGTACCGCGGCCATTATATTTGCCAAAAAGATTGATTGGTGTATGTTTCTATTTATTAGTTAGAATAAGTTGGTAAGTTGGGTGCTGGTGTGTGTGTGGCCTACAGTCTCATGGCGACAATCAGCAACTCTCTGCCTGTCGCCGCCACACAGCCTGTCAAGTCTTACTCTTCGGGCCCCGGCTACTACTGTATGGGGAGCGGAGGAAGATCACTCCGCCAGTACTTGAGCCAAGGCAGAAGAAAAGTGAATGAAGCTGAATGGACATGCACCCGAAACTGAAGAAATGTTCCCTCCGCTCCGACCAACACATGATCATCAGAAAGGGGCACAGATAATGGGAAAAATACAACCCCTCTATGCTAGTAGGCACGGTGGAGGGGGGGTGTGCAATTCTATTTTTTTTATTTTAATTCTGCACTGACTTTCTTTGAAATTGTCCCTGCCCCCTATTAAATCCAATCTAGGGACAAAACCAGGGACAGACTTGGTCCGGGGACAGTGTCCTCAATCAGGGGACTGTCCCCTGAAACTGGGGATGTCTGGTCACCCTATTGTAGGTACATATGCAGAGTTTGCCACCTCTCAGTCATATACCGCTAGACAACTGTTTCACCCACCCCTTTTTTATAATGGGCTGTAATCTTTATATTTAGTGCCGAAACCAAGTTTTGCAATGATTTACCCTGGTTGTTCTCCTCGGTCTGATGGGACCAAGAAATCTGTTTTACCTATTATTCTATATGTCATATGTATCTATACTTGTTGAAATATGTGCATTTCCTTTCGATAAAGTTGGTTTTTCCAATAAAAAAAAAAGAAACAGCTTTCACTGCAATTACTGCTGCAAGTCTTTTTGGGGATGTCTCTACCAGCTTTGCACGTCTAGAGAGTGACATTTTTGCCCATTCTTCTTTGGAAAATAGCTCAAGCTCTGTCAGATTGGATGAAGAGCATCTGTGAACAGCAATTTTCAAGTCTTGCCACAGATTCTTAATTGATATTAGGTCTGGACTTTGACTGGGCCATTCTAACACATGAATATGCTTTGATCTAAACCATACCATTGTAGCTCTGGCTTTTTGTTTAGGGTTGCTGTCCTGCTGGAAGGTGAACCTTCGCCCCAGTCTCAAGTCTTTTGCAGACTCTAATGCCCCATACAGACGAGCGGAATTTGCGCCAGCAAAAGTCTGATGTGAGCTTTTCATCGGAAATTCCGTGTGTATGCTCCATCAGACTTTTTGCTGTCGGAATTTACTAATTAGGTGACTTCTGAAGGCTATTAGTTACACTCGATTTTAGTTAGGGGTATCAGAGTAAAGCGGGTTGAATACAAATGCACACCACACTTTTTAGATATTTATTTGTAAAAAAAAATGAAAACATTTATTATTTTCCTTCCACTTCACAATTATGTGGAACTCTGTGTTGGTCTATCATACAATCCAATAAAATAGATTTACGTTTTTGGTTATAACATGACAAAATGTGGAACATTTCAAGGGGTATGAATACTTTTTTAAGGCAATGTAGCTGAATATTGCACCCAAGAACTAGACAACACTAGCTTAGGTGCAAATTGGAACTGACTTTATTGTAGATTCACACAGAGTATATACCACACAATCAGACAAATAATGCAAAATGTAAACAGTACTATCAGTACATCTAATGAACAGCTAACATAAACATAAACAGTAAGGTAATTAACAACTAGTCACCTAGACAAGCATAGGTGACTCAGACCAGTACCGACTCTAGACAGTTCGACACCAGTCCCACAGATACACAAAGTGCATTACACATGCTGTGTATCAGGTGTCTGGCTTTCACTAGTGTTATCTATTCACTACAAAAGTCATCATAAGACAAAACTCATACAATGTTCCAACAGTCTGAAAAAGTGTAATTCATTTATCTTCATAGACTTCTTGAGGGATATAATTGATAAATATTTCTGTCCCAAGTGGAGAAGCTTTTCCAACTTAATCTGCAGGAGGGCCACCATATTTCCTCCGACCATTTACCTGTACATACCTGTAATATTACACCTTTCCATCCACTCCAGAAGGGAAGCTTTATTGTCTTTATTCAGAGAGTTAATCCAAGCCTCACTCTCAGCATTTATCACATTGTTGTCCATCATTAGAGAATAATCTCCCCTCTCCATGGGATCAGAGGGTGAACTGAGCTCTTTTCCATGCTCTGACCAGGAGAAACAGACAAAATCTCCAGTCTCCTCCATGGGCCATAATAAGTGGGTAGAAGGCTAGCCCCTAGTCCCCTCCAAAAGTCCCTTTACCGGTTGGGTTTGTCACAGGGCTCTTTAAATTGAACCCCTCTTGTGGTGTTATAGTGGGTGGAGTTAGTGCTCATTTACAGTATATGCCAACTGTAGGTGGGGCCTAAGGGAGTTGGGATATAGAAGCAGGACACCCCTGATCAGCCAAGATGTAGAGCCCTCTGTTTGGCTGAACTGTCAGGATGAGGACACACTGGGAGACAGAAAGAGAAACCTTACCATCAATTAGACATGTGCACACTGAAATATTTTGTTTCGTAATTTCGTTTTCGTCTGAAAAATAAATTTATTTAGTTACTCCCGAAATTTGTTTTTATTTATTTAGTTTTTCGTTAAAAAAATGCATTTGTCCGAAAATCCAAATTAAGGTCGAATCTGTCATTGAAGGCTTATGGTGTCTGTCGAATGTTCTAAGAAGAAGAAGAAGAAAAAAATAATAATTCGACAGAATCTTTAAAAAAAAAAAAATCGACTCTTCATGTCTCTCTATGTCGAATCTTCATGTCTCTCTATGTCGAATCTATTCTCTCTATGTCGAATCTTTTCTCTCTATGTCGAATCTTTCTCTTTATGTAGAATAATATTGGACTAATAGCGTTAAGGTTAGGCACAATTAAGGTCGAATCTGTCATTGAAGGCTTATGGTGTCTGTCGAATGTTCTAAGAAGAAAAAAAACGGAAAATTGTATACTCACCTTTCCGTAATTTTCCTTTCCTGACGCATCTTCATGGCAGCACACACTGGGTTGTGACTCCGCCCCCACAACCTGACAGGATTGGTTAGCTATAAATTTGAAGGGGAGACACCCGGCATTATTCTCCGTAAATATCATCATTGAACAGTAGGGTGGGCAGCTGTGTGCTGCCATGAAGATGCGTCAGGAAAGGAAAATTACGGAAAGGTGAGTATACAATTTTCAGTTTTCCTGACGCATTCATGGCAGCACACACTGGGAAATAACTCACCAGTCGGGAGGGTTCAATGCAAAAGTATTTTATTCCCTAAAGAGCAGAAGAATTGGCCCCGATGACAGATCTGCCAAATTCGGCTGTAGCCAAGAGAGCGGCGTCCACCCTGTAGTGGGAGATAAAGGTATGCCTGGAAGACCAGGTTGCTGCTCTGCAGATAGTCTCCGAAGAAACACCACAATATGCTGCCCAAGAGGTTGCCACTGCCCTGGTTGAGTGTGCCCTGACGCCTTCCGGGATTTCCAGTTGTTGAGTGGAATACGCTTTTTCAATAGCCTTGACTAGCCAAGAGGTGATGGTGCGGGAAGTGGCCGCCTGGCCTCGCCTGGCCCCGTGAGGTATAATCAAGAGGGTGTCCGTTGATCGAAGATGGGTAGTAGCCGACAGATACTTGAAAATTGTAGACTTAATGTCCAAGGCATGAGGTTCGCCACTCTCGTTAGAAAGGCTTGGCAAGACGATGTCCTGGCTGTAGTGGAAGGCCGAAGTAACTTTGGGAAGGAAACGATCTGAAGGACTCAGTACCACTCTGTCGGGTTGAAAAACCAGGTATGGCTCCTTAGACATGAGAGCTTGCAGCTCCGACACTCTCCTTGCCGAGGCAATGGCAATGAGGAAGGATAACTTCAAGGTCAGATCCCATAGAGAAATCGAGTTAAGTGGGAAGAAAGGTGGATTGGAAAGCGCCTCGAGGACCACCGAAAGATCCCAAGCCGGAAAGGACGGTTTTCTGGGCGGCCTGATTTTTATGCATGCCCTTATGAACTGGATGATCAAAGGATGCAAGGCCCATCTGGTGCCAGTTTTGGCAGACAGAGCGGAGATCTGTACCTTTAGGGTGCTTGAATTTAGGCCTTTGTCAACTCCCGTTTGCAGGAATTCCAGGATCTGGTAAGGATCGGGCGAGATGGGATTCCAACCTTTAAGTTGCGCCAACTGGGCGAATCTTTCCCAAACCCTGGTGTAAATGGTGTTTGTGGAGATTTTCCTGGCTTGCATTAAAGTTGTTATAACCGCCTGGGAACATCCCTGTTCTCTTAGTCTAGCCCTCTCATCCTCCAGGCTGTCAGGTGGAGCCTGTCTGGGGCTGGTTGGAGAAACCGACCTTGGTGTAGGAGATCCGCTGCAACCAGTAGGTGGATTGGAGGTCGGGTATTGAGCTGTAGGAGCATCGTAAACCACGGCCTCCTTGGCCAGAATGGTACTACTGTGATTACTGTGGCCGATGACCTTCGGAGTCGAGATAGGAATCTCGCTATTAAAGGAGTTGGGGGAATTAAGATTGAAGTCCCATGGGTGAAGAAGGCAATCTGTCCCCTCTGCTGTCGGGAAGGGTACTCTGGAAAGGAACCTTGAGCATTTGGCATTTGCTGGTGTTGCTGCCAGGTCTATCTCCGGAACCCCCCATGCTTCCGTCAGAACGGAGAACTCCCGTAGATTCAGAGACCACTCGTTGTTGGACAGAAGTTCCCTGCTCAGGAAGTCGGCTAGCGTGTTCTGTGCCGCTGGAACATAAACTGCTCTCAGGTCCAGAAGATGTACCTGGGACCATTCCATTATGGGGTGAACTTCCTCCAGGAGAGTGTGGCTTCGGGTACCGCCCTGCCTCTGGATGTAGGCCACCGCCACCCTGTTGTCCATCCGAATTAGGACGCTCTTCCCTTGTAGCAGAGGTGCAAAGGCTAAGAGGGCCTGGAATGCCGCTCGGAGCTCCAGTATATTTGAGACTGTCCCCCGAGCAGGGAAGTGCCAGTGACCCTGGGCTGTCTGATCCAGGTAATGAGCCCCCCAGCCTCTCTCGCTGGCATCTGATGTCACTATCTCTGGATTTGGAGGAGCTATGGGCCGGAATCTTCTGAGGTTGGGAGGGCAAGTCCACCACAAAAGAGAGTGCCTTACATGGCTGGGGATGCTGATGTGTTGGTGCATTGAGGCTCCGTCCCTTTGTCTGAGAAAGGTGTTCTGCAAGGTTCTCATGTGCCATTGGGACCATTGTACCATGGGTATGGTTGATGACATAGAGCCCAGCATACTGAGGCAGGTTCTGGAAGACGTGAGACTGGAGGACAATAGATTCCGCACTTTCCGCACTAAGGGTTCCACCTTCTCTAAGGGTAGTTGTACTCTGTTCTGTTTTGTATCCAATTCTGCCCCCAGGAATACCATAGACTGTGATGGCTGAAGGCTGCTCTTCCGCCAGTTGATTAACCAGCCGAACTTCTGGAGGGTCGAGATTAGGATTTCCCGCTGGAGGAGTAGAGTCTCCCGATTTGCTGCTAAGAGCAGGATATCGTCCAGGTAATGATGTACCCACAACCCCTTCTCCCTGAGAAATGCTATGAGGGGGAGAAGGACCTTTGTGAATGTCCTGGGAGCTGAAGAGATCCCGAATGGTGACAACGGAACTGGTAGTGATGTTGGCCAATGGAGAAGCGCAGAAACTTCTGGAATGCGGGATGAATTGGCACATGAATGAGTGAGGCGTCTGATAAGTCTATCGACAGCATCCAATCTCCGAGATTCACTGCCAGGAGAATGGACTGGAGACTCTCCATCTTGAAAGCCTCTATTTGGATCCTTCTGTTGAGCCGCTTGAGGTCCAGCACGGGCCGTAGATCCCCTGATTTCTTTTGCACTAAAAAGAGAGGGGAATAAAATCCCCTGCCCCTTTGGTGCGAAGGAACCTCCACGATAGCTCCCTTCTGAACTAGTTCTAAGATGTATTGAGTGAGTAGTTTCCTTTTGTCTAGGGAAGACGGTATTTTGGTGGGTTGGAAGGTAGCGTGAGGCAATGCCCCCATAAAGTTCCATTTGTGGCCATGCTTTATTGTAGAAAGAGTCCATGGGTCCTTTATGTGTTCTGACCATATTTGTGCGAAACTCCTGAGCCTGGCGCCCACCTGTTAACCGAGCGGGCAAAAGGTTCGACCAGGCCAAAGTCAAATCCAGACACCAGCTCACGATCTTCATGATCGGAATGAGCCTCTGTTAGCTGGGCATATGGGCCGGAAGCAGAAGAAGTGCCTGGGGTGGGCTCCTCACAGGCCAGAAGAGCTGCGGTCCAGGTTGATTCCTGTGCTGACTCCTCTATGTGCTGTCGGGAAGAGAGATCTGTAGCCATCCTGGCGTCCGTCTCCTTTTCTCTAGTTGCTTCATTAAAGCAAGTACGACATGCTAGCTTTCCTGGCAAAGCAGTAGCACCGCACACCCAGAAAGCGTTTGCTGCAGGACGGGTATGGTAATGCTCGCGGTGAAATGAGGGAGACCGTCTGCGATGAGACCGGCTGTGATGGGAGCGGCTGCGGCGTGATCGGCTATGCCTTGATCGATGGTAGCGGGAGGAAGATCTTGACCGACTTTTACGGGACCTCCTGCTTGATGCATGCCTGGACCTCTCCCTGCGCCGTGGGCTTACGTCTCTTGGCCTGATGGGACTGCAACAAAAAGGCAGTGTTAGCGGCTGGCTCTCTTTTTTGTCTCTTCTCTACTTACCTAATAATCATGATGGTCTCCATACCTTGTTTGCTGGTAGTGGTCTGCGAGGGCAGTGGGCTCCATGAGAAGTACAGGGAAGAAGCAGATGTGGATAGCTGGAAGGAAGCAAACAGGTGGTGAAAAAAAACAAAGCAAAATGCCAAAGGGAAGGGAAGCCTATAAGGGGAAAGGCACCTACATACCTTGGGAGAAAGCCCTGTGAAATTCAGGCAAAGCAGCAGCCTTAGGGAGGAAAATAAATGTTTCTGCCTTTTGAATCTGGCGCCGCCGTCGCGGCGCTGATGATGCGTGTGCGCATGCGCAGTAGCGTCCCGCGCGTCATCTTGGATGAGGGCGAGGGAGACCACTGGCGTCATCATTCCACTGTGCGCATGCGCAGTACGTCCGGGGAACGCGGCGGCTACGAGGAACTACATGGCTCAGAGAGCCTGCTGCTGAAAGGTACTGGAGTAAAATGAATGAATAACCAGAATGGTACTAGCACCTACATACCTCTGAGCAATAGGAAACAGGAAGCAAATGTAAACATGCAAAACGAGGAAGGATACTTTAGAAAAGAGAGAGAGAGGGAGCCACACTACCTGTCTAAGCTTATTTAAAGCTTGTGTATATGCCAGGAATTTTGCCGGGATTAACCCCTGAGACCACCAGAGCGGGGTTCCCCCTATAAAGCTCTATTAGAGACTGTACAAGGGGGACTTCCAAACAGGAGAGGCTGAACCTGCTGGGGCGATGGCGGTAGGAGACAAGCTGTAACGTCCACGTCCTGTCAGGTGAGGATAAAAAAAGAGAATAATGCCGGGTGTCTCCCCTTCAAATTTATAGCTAACCAATCCTGTCAGGTTGTGGGGGCGGAGTCACAACCCAGTGTGTGCTGCCATGAATGCGTCAGGAAAAGAAGATTCAACAGAATCTTTAAAAAAAAAAATTGGAATCTTCATGTCGAATCTTTTCTCTCTATGTCGAATCATTTCTCTCTATGTCGACTTCTTAATTTCTCTATAATGTCGAATCTTTTCTCTTTACGTAGAATAATAATGGACTAATAGAGTTAAGGTTAGGCACATTTGACCGCAACGAAAACGAAAATAAAGCATTTGTTTATGTCAGATCTTTCATAGTCATAGATACAAGAGCCTGTTTAGTTGATTATATAATCCTAAAACTCTTTGCACAGAATAGGTCTATCAATAGGAAAACTGGTGCCAATCTATAACAACCTGTGAAAATGTTTATCTTCAGATTCCTTCCTGTGGATTTTCTTTAGAAACACTCCTATGTTACATAGTAGAGACTTTTTTTGCTGGCATGAGCTGCAGTACATAATGGTGATAGTAATTTTTTTATAGACTGCATCTATATAATATAACCCCTTGTGACACTGTGCTTGAATGGTGTATATAAAAAATTAAACAGTCAACAGAGCAGCTACTCAAAAAAATATTACAGCAATCTAATATAAAAGCCTATTCTATACGTGAAATGTTTATCAAATATACTGTAATTGCTGCAATGATGAAACCTGTGAAAAAAAGACAGAAAGCGGGGGAGGCAGAAATCATGAAAGTCACTATAAAGCCTAATAAAAAAGACACTGTACAAAGGGCTACTCTACAGCTGTAGAGTAAAGAATATTCATTCTAGTCTGTGAAAAAAAAAAAACAGGAGGTACCACCAGTTAAAAATACACTCAAGGTCAATAAAAGCATGTCACATGCTCTAATACTAACTGAAAAAGCTTGGCAGGGTCACCGTGGGTGGAGCAGAGCAACGCCAGGAAGTGGCTGTAAAGTCCTATACAGAGATCATTTTAGAGGCGCTGTTGGAAATGGCGGACCAGTGTGGGAAGCCGCTGGGGCAGAAATTGCCTTCAGGAGCGCACTACTTGCCAGGGACCGGAACCGGATGCAGAAAAGGAACAGCAAGATGACGTGGAAGGCGTGGGGGCATGGCTATGCATTTCAGTGTGTCAGTGACTGCCCCTATCTCAAACCTGAATGGGATCTGTGTGGCACGCTAATATAGGGTGGGGAAAAGCCTGGGCGGAACTATGCAAATGTTCTGGGCCAAGCACAAACAAATAAAACACGCCAGACACAAAAGCCTTTTTATATTTTTTTTATATATTGTAACATTATATAGTGTCTATTAAAATAAAATGGTGCCAAAATGTGAATCTTTTCACCTTCTTCCTGCTACATCATAATAATATGTCTAAAAGACTTACAAATTCTCATTGATCAGCACGTTATTCAATACAGCAAAAGCCTGCTTTCTCGTGAATTGGTGCCAGGGGTACCCCCCTGAGCTGTCACAATGGTTCACCTGGCATAATGAGGCAAAATTGATTGATTGATCTGACAGCAAATGTTGAGGGCAAGGAGGAGGGCTTCTGCCAAAATAGTTTTTTTTGCAAAACATTTTTTTACTCCAGTGAATATATTGGAACTCTTCCAGACCCTTGAACTGAGGTCTGTGTGACATGCCAGATATGTTTCCATGGGCAAATCCCACATCGTGGGAAGGTTACCTTTTTTGAACTCTCCACTATTACTCTACTATGCCTCGTACACACGACCAGTTTTCCCGTCGGGAAAACTGCCATGACAGCTTTCGGCCGGGAAAACTGGCCGTGAGTATGCTCCATGGCAGTTTTCCCGACAGGAAAACCACCAGGAATACCAGCAGGAAAAATGAGAACATGTTTTATTTTTTTACTGCCGGGATTCCCAGCGGTCTTTTTCCAAGCAGTTTTCCTATGGAAAACACTGCGGGGGAGCATACACACGGCCAGGATTACTGGCCAAAGCTCTCATGGCAGTTTTCCTGCCAGAAAAACCAGCCGTGTGTAGGGGGAAAAGCTGCCGAGCAGGTTTTCGGCTTTCCCCACGGTTTTCCCGGCGGACTTTTCACTGCCGGGATAACCGATCGTGTGTACGGGGCATAACTGTATTTTAATTTTACTTTTCTCTTCTTTCTAATCCCCTGCTCCAAGATTTCTACTTTTCTTCCTTTCTCATTTCTCACTTTTTAAGTCCTGTTACCTAACATGTTTAGAATATTACAGTACATCTTTATCTGAGGAGCTATTGCTCATTTCCTGATGTGTTTTTTTTTTATTGTTTAATGAAAAATCCATTAACACGAGATGATGGAAATACAGCTAGAACATCCTGCAAGATATATTAGACCATTCTTAGAGTATTATCGATATTTAAAACCTGGATATCTTTTGTTACCGGAACGCATTGTCTGACTACTACACTCATGCATGTGTGATTGAAACCATTACAACTTCTCAATATGCCAATGTATATGTAGAAGCAAGAATGTTTTTCATATCCCTGCATTTTCAAATATTTTTTTTTTAAGCTTCTTCTTAAACTCCAAAATGGCATTCACCACCTGTACAACCACCCAGTGGAATCACACTAACCAACTATTATGACCCTTTCTTGCAAATTCTAGGAAAGTCATAATGAGCAGCTAGTGAAGATAAGACTCCAGGCAAATTCAATTTAACTCCCAGATTGCAGAACCATATTAGGAAACTTAGTCACCCATTATAACTTAAAAAGTTGGAGGAGTACCCAAAAAGAGAAAACCACTTCTTAAGGAGTAATAACATTTAATTAAGATATTTAAAAACAAATAAGAGAACAACTCACCCCTTAGATTGCACTACACGGATCACAAGCATCTTAATATGGCTGTTGGGTGACCAGTGGACAGCTGCTGATATGTGAGGGGAATTACTGAAATTCTTACTAACAAAAACAAGAAGGAACACCAGTGAGCCTCCTCAACATGCCATATGTGTGTGAAGACATCACTGCTTGATGTGTTTCGGCATAAGGTCTTCATCAGGAAACGTGTTGAGAGTTATGTAAATTTTAAATTGATGACCTGTAAAGGCTTTTAAAGCATCACCTATAGAAATTTTTATATACCAATGGTTGTCACCATGGGCGTCCTCTGAAATTTTTTTTGGGGGGGGGGCGATTCGGCAGCGGCGATACGCAGTCGCATTTAACCCTTTCTTCAAACGCTAGCGGGGGTTAAAGACGCCCCACTAGCGAACGAATAGCGCAGCTAAAACGATGGTAAATCGCTTTACCGATAACGCGGCCAGCTGGCAGTGTGAAATAGCTCTTGAGATAATTCAACTTCACTCCATGCCCATATAAATATAACCTAGAGAATGTACAGACCCCCTTTCAGCACAGATGGACCCCCCCTTCAGCACAGACCCCCCCATTCACAATCAGCAGCACCAAGACGGCTCACTGGTGAGCGGAGGGCAGCATTATTTTAATTTCAGTTCCTGACTGTACCTGACTGTGTCCCCTGGAGTGACTTTCTTCAAACAGCCCCTTTCCCACTGCTGTGTAAAGTTGCCTCTGGAGAGGCCGCACAGGTGCAGTGTCATCAGCAATCAGCTTTCCCTCTCTGGGAGAAGCTGGGACTAATTCCCCACTGTGGGCGGGGTCTAGCAGGCCTTCAAAGGCGGCGGGACGCTGTGCGGAGCAGTATCACAATCAGCAGCACCAAGACGGCTCACTGGTGAGCGGAGGGCAGCATTATTTTAATTTCAGTTCCTGACTGTACCTGACTGTGTCCCCTGGAGTGACTTTCTTCAAACAGCCCCTTTCCCACTGCTGTGTAAAGTTGCCTCTGGAGAGGCCGCACAGGTGCAGTGTCATCAGCAATCAGCTTTCCCTCTCTGGGAGAAGCTGGGACTAATTCCCCACTGTGGGCGGGGTCTAGCAGGCCTTCAAAGGCGGCGGGACGCTGTGCGGAGCAGTATCACAATCAGCAGCACCAAGACGGCTCACTGGTGAGCGGAGGGCAGCATTATTTTAATTTCAGTTCCTGACTGTACCTGACTGTGTCCCCTGGAGTGACTTTCTTCAAACAGCCCCTTTCCCACTGCTGTGTAAAGTTGCCTCTGGAGAGGCCGCACAGGTGCAGTGTCATCAGCAATCAGCTTTCCCTCTCTGGGAGAAGCTGGGACTAATTCCCCACTGTGGGCGGGGTCTAGCAGGCCTTCAAAGGCGGCGGGACGCTTTGCGGAGCAGTATCACAATCAGCAGCACCAAGACGGCTCACTGGTGAGCGGAGGGCAGCATTATTTTAATTTCAGTTCCTGACTGTACCTGACTGTGTCCCCTGGAGTGACTTTCTTCAAACAGCCCCTTTCCCACTGCTGTGTAAAGTTGCCTCTGGAGAGGCCGCACAGGTGCAGTGTCATCAGCAATCAGCTTTCCCTCTCTGGGAGAAGCTGGGACTAATTCCCCACTGTGGGCGGGGTCTAGCAGGCCTTCAAAGGCGGCGGGACGCTTTGCGGAGCGCAGCGGGCGCCGGCGGCGCGCCGGAGGCGCGCCAGAGGGAAGCCCGTCTGTGCCCGTCCGGGGTGGGTCGGGTGGGTTCCCCCCTTTTTTTTGAGTTGGGCACATTTTACCATGCAGCAGTCGAGGTGAGCCTTTGATTGTGATTCTTGGTAGCAGTTGCTTTTATAGACATAGTACGGCTAATTATAACAGCTTAGTCTTCCTGGTAAGAGTTTTAGTATTTTTTACATTTATTTATAATGGAAACTGGTGGTAGGCCGGACGTTATGGTATCGACCATCCATTATAGTCCTCAAAGTAAGAGCAGAACTGTGTACTCTTCTGTCCAATTAAAAACCTTTAATATGGAAGGACATGTTCCCGTTAGAACCTTGATGAAATTGAATAAATATAATTTGCTTGATTTTAATTTTAATCTTATAGCTGAGAAAATCTTGTCAGTACCAAAAGTTGCTAATGCAGATACTTTGATAGATGAAAAAAACCCAACCCATAAACAAATTAATTCTACAATAAAAGGAGGACTTCTTAATGCGCGGTCTGCGGTAAAAAACGCGACAGCCATTTATGACACCTTATTAGAGTATGATTTAGATTACCTGCTAATCACGGAAACCTGGTTCTCTCCTGCTTCCCCGCCCAGACTGGACGAATTGGTCCCGCCTGGGTATAAGCTACTATCTTGTGACCGTAGCTCGGGGAGAGGTGGAGGAACTGCCTGCATATACAAGGCTAAGTTGAAAATTATAAAAACTTGCACGCAGGATTCTTATGCGTCTATGGAGACACTTTTCCTGCAGTGCAACTTGAGCCCTGAAGTAACCATAGGAATGGCAGTGATTTATCATCCTCCTAACGCTAAAGCTAGGTTTGGCGAGGAGATGTGCGAACTCCTAACAACTCAATCCCTGCGATATGCCCAATCTATAGTCTTGGGAGATTTCAATTGCTGGGCTGACGATGTAAATAATTCGGAAGCCCAGCAGTTGATTGCATTTGCAAACTCCATTGGCTATAGCCAAGATGTCATAGGGGCTACTCATAAAGCGGGCCACACCCTGGACTGGCTTTTCCAGTCAGGATGTATAGAGAAAGTATATCCCCCGAAAGAGATTATATGGAGTGATCACAAATTAATATTATTTGATCACAGCCATAAATTTCGCAAAAAGTTACCTCATGTTCCTAATAGGAACAGTATTCCAAAATTTTCGAGAAATCTCACTAAAATATCTGTTAAGGCTTTTAGTAACCACTTCCTGTTGAATATTGATAAGGCATCGTTTGAGTCCACTTAAGTCGCAGCTGAGAAAATTAATTTTTTCAATACGGCTATTACAAAAGCGCTCGACTACTTAGCCCCCCTAAAGAGAAATCATTGCATTAGGCAAGCAAATAATAATCCCCTCTGGTTTACCCAGGTGACCAGAAGTTTAAAATGGAAGTGCAGAGCAGCGGAGAAAGCGTGGAGAAAAAATCCGGTGCCCGCCTCCAAGGAGGTATATACCGCAGCCCTGAGGAACTATAAACTAGGGATACAAACTGCCAAAAAGCAGTTTTTTTCTGAAAAAATTGCTAATGCTAAAAATGCAGCAGCTGAACTCTTTAGAGTTGCGAAAAATCTAGCTAATCCAGCATGTAGACAGCCGGAAGAAGAAGCTTCACCAGAGTTTTGTAATATTTTATAAAATTATTTTAATGAAAAGATAGAAATTATTAGGAATAATATCAAAGTAGTAGATATTGAGGAATATTGTCCCATCTATGAAGGTACAAGATTCTCTAGTTTTGTGGACGTCTCTACTTTAGATATTCTGAATATCCTCAAGTCTCTTAGAGCCTCGTCCTCATCATTTGATCCTTGCATTGCGCAACTAGTGAAGGACGCCGCAGAGACATTGGCCCCCTTTATTGCCGACATTGTAAATACTTCCTTCTCCACTGGAACAGTGCCGGGTATTCTGAAGCGGGCGGTGATTATTCCCCTGCTGAAGAAAGCTAACCTGGCACGCTCCGTGTTGAGCAATAATCGTCCCATTTCAACTCTACCATTTCTGGCAAAAATCATGGAACGAGCCGCAGTGTGGCAAATTCAGCCCCATCTCGAGTCCAATTCCATTCTTGATGATTTTCAATCTGGATTCCGACCAGGAAGAGGTCCTGAAACCGCCTTGACCAAAGTCCAGGATGATCTACTCTGGGCCCTGGACAGAAATGAGGCTTCGGCCTTGGTATTGCTGGATCTGTCGGCAGCATTCGATACCATCGATCATTCTAGACTGCTTGATCGATTAGGGACTGTGGCAGGCATTGATGGTATAGCATTGGCATGGATGACCTCATTTCTGCTGGACAGGGTTCAGAGAGTAAGGCTGGGACTGCACTGCTCTTCTGATAGTCCCCTGTTCTGTGGAGTCCCTCAAGGGTCGGCGTTATCGCCGCTCCTGTTCAACATCTATCTGAGGCCTCTGCTATATATCATCCGCCGCCACAACCTATCTTTTCATGTCTACGCTGACGACACCCAGTTCTACATTCCTCTGCCCAGGGATGGGGGGGCACAGATAACTCTGGCCACCTGCCTGGAGGAAATTCAAGCCTGGATGGGGGCCAATTATCTTATGCTCAATGGCTCCAAGACTGAGTGCATGGTTTTATGCAATCAGCCATGGTCGGGCGGTTTCCCTACCTGGCCTGACTCGTTTTCATCGGTCCCAGTGCCAGTCACCCAGGTCAGGGATTTGGGAATCATCTTGGACGAGAGATTGACGCTACGACCACAGGTAAACCAGGTGGTGAGTTCTTGTCACTTCCACTTGAAACTCCTGAGGTCGACTTTTCGCTTCATTGAAGAATCGCATAAGATCTCCATGGTCAATGCCATTATTGGAAGTCGATTAGATTATTGTAATGCTTTGTACCTGGGTTTACCTAATAACATCATGCACAAATTACAGCTTATTCAGAATGCCGCTGCGAGGCTACTCACGGGTGTTGGTCGTCGTGACCACATCACGCCATCGCTGAGAGCCCTGCATTGGCTACCCGTGAAGGAACGGGTTCTGTTTAAGACTGGATGCATGGTGCACAGGGCTACCCATGGCAAGGGGCCAGTGTACCTGCAGGAAAAATTCACCAAGTATGTGCCCAACCGTACCTTAAGGTCGGCTAATTTGGAAACTTTGGTGATTCCTAAATTTCGTAAGAAAAAATGCGGAGGGAGGACGAGTGCGGTCCAGGGAGCACAGTTTTGGAACTCCCTGCCTCTAAAATTAAGGCTTGAGAATGATCTTTTTAAGTTCAGGAAGCTTTTAAAAACTGAGCTTTTCAGTCTAGCCTATGGAATTACATAGGTTTTTATAGTTCTTTGATCTGCTACTATTTTAAATGTGATCTGTTCCGCTGCCTGTGTGTGTTTTTTTTTGGTTGTTGCTGTATTGTTGTTCTCGGCGCATCGAGGCCTACGGGTAACTGACTGCGTTTTGTACTTTTTTGTACTTTTAAGAATTTTAATAAATAAATAAATAAATAAGATGGACCCCCCCGTTCAGCACAGATTCCCCCTATTCTGCACAGACCCCTCCCTTCAGAACAGATGGACCTCCCCCTTCAGCACAGACCCCCCCCTTCAGCACAGATGGACCCCCTTTAAGCACAGACCCCCCTTCAGCACAGATGGACTCCCCTTCAGCACAAACCCCCCTTTTCAGTACAGACACACCCTCCCTCCCCCATCCCATTCAGTACCTCAGATCAGCCATCAGCGTGGTACAGCATGTTCCCTCCCCCTGTGTACACATAAACACTGGAGGGGGAGGCGGCTTCACTCTACTCGCTGTGCCTGTGTGACATCCGGCCCGGACCGTTTAGACAGCCCGCGGCCGTGAGAGAAGGGGTTGGTTGGTCAGGTGCAGTGGTGTCACCCCTTACCAGACCACCCCCCGCCCCCCCTGCAATGCCACGGTCAGCAGCTCGCCTCTCTCTCCCTGTTCTAACCTGCCTGTCACCGCAGCACTCTTCACTCTTCAACACCTTCTTGATTTTCCAGGGGGAGTCAATTGCCCCCTTGCCCTATGGAGCGGACGCCCATGGTTGTCACTGCTTCATGGGCATGTGCAATTTTAAGGATTGACATGGTATCTATTTACCTGGTGCAAGCTCATCTTATAAATATAATATGGGTTTGAAAAATCAATTTAAATAATCTTCAATTAATTAACAGTTCAACATGCACATAACACAAAAATGACTCTGGCAGTAAAAAGCTTAAAGGTGTATTTTTAATTATTCCCTTTCATCCTTATTAAATGACCTGCTCACTTCTGAATCTTTTTTTTTTTTTTTTTTGCATTGGTACATGTCCACATCTACCCATGTCTTTTCTAATCAAAAGCCTGCAAACTAGCATTGAAAAAGACAGATAAATTAAGGTTTGTCTCCTTTTGACTTTAATAGGGTTCCTGCGCTATGTGTGTGGTTTGTGGAACCAAACCAAATCCAGTCTAGTCCATTCACTACTAGCCATGACTAAAGAAGAAGGGCATCTGAAAATGGAGCTGTTTCACACTAAAGAAATTTTAGCTTTAAGCTCTTAGCTAATTTTTGGACCCTACCAATGAAGGGCCTTCCACTTTATAAGTGCAGATACAAACATATCTTTAAACACAGACACGTTCAAGCTAATTCAGTGTTGCCAAATAAAACTTTGCCCACAGCAGTGTTACATTAATGCTCTAGAATTATCCTCACGTTAATTATCATCATTTAAAAGTCCAAGTAAACGACACTAGTGCATTAGCAGAAAGACATGTGCTCTCATGGCAATCTGGCTATATTTATTTAATGCTCTCCACATTTATACGACTCATTAACATTTCCAACTCCTGGATTATGTATGAACTTTACACAGAAAAGCATTCCACAGGACTTTTAATAGAGCACAATGCCCTTCTATTATCATACATCAGTCAGTTTTCTATGGTAATTGTTATGCAAAATTTCCTAACCTGCATTTTAAAAATGAAAGCCTGAAAAGTCTATCAAAATAGTTAATGTTAATAGTTTCTTAATTGCCTTCTAGTATTGATCCTGGGGTGTGTATGAATGTTTTTTTTTCTGCTTTTATCTTGCAATACTTGTATTGCATTTACATTGTCTAATGTTTATTCCCTTAAGCGGAACGTCAGTAATTTTCTAATTTGTCCATCTATTAAATATTCTACCCTTGTTGTTTTAACTTCGGATAGTAAAAAAAAAAATTCTGCCAGTAAATACCTTTTACAGCCCACTTCCTGTTTCTTGCCTGGTAAAAAGCCTATGCTTATGACATCATGCACAGCTCTTTCTCTCCCTCTCATGTGAGTTTGGATGGAAAGGAGGGGGGATGAGTCATAATAAGGCCAATGAGAGCTGCAGAGCTTGAAGTTTGTCTGTGTAAATCAAGGAAGTAAACAGGCAGCAGCTTCAGCTGCCCACAGTTAAAATGGTTGCAGCCAGACTTGGTGGAGGGAGATTTGTGCAGCATATTTGGCAAGTACAGAATCACAGTATATATAAAATAATATGCAAAGTGGTTGGGGGGAAGCTTCAGAATGGCAAAGGTGTGTTTATTACAAATTATGTGAGCAGACTGCAGTTCCTCTTTAAATACTATTGCCATTTGAAATATTTAATGTGTATCAAAATCCCCCAAAAAAACTCAAACGTAATATATTTCAGCTTACGGTGCTTTAATATGGTGGCTGCATTCGTGTTTTTTTTTCAGGCCCTATTTCCTTTTTATTTTCACCCAGTGAGCCTGCATTTAACACACATCCAGGCGGAGGGTGACAATGCTTATTCCCCATACTGTATCAAAACAACAGAAGATAAGGTAGAAAAAAAGAAAGGACTGCCCCTCTCTTATTCTCAATAGCATAGAGAGGCTTGGTACTCTAGCCCCCAGAAATAACTGGACAAAGAAACTGATAGCAGCACAGAGAACACAGAAAATTATCAACTCACAAGATTTCTGGCAGTATCAGCTGCAATTATCAAACAAATGTAACAAAACTCTTTCAATGGAATATGTAATAGAGAAAAAATTGACCAAATGAGAAAGGTTCATTGTTATGCCGCGTACATACGATCATTTTTCAGCATGAAAAAAAAATCGTTTTCAGCATGTCGAAAAAACTACATTTTCCCAACTTCATCTCTAAAACGATGTTGCCTACACACCATCGTTTTAAAAAAATGATCTAGCAAAGCACGGTGACGTACAACACGTACGACGGCACTATAAAGGGGAAGTTCCATTCACCTTTGGGCTGCTTTAGCTGATTCTGTGTTAGTAAAAGACGATTTGCGCTCTTTTGTCTGTTACAACGTGATGAATGTGCTTATTATGAACGATAGTTTTATCAGAACGAGCACTCCCGTTTCAAAACTTGCTTCTGAGCATGCGCAGGTTTTTTACGTAGTTGTAGCCCACACACGATCATTTTTTACAACCCGAAAAACAACATAGTTTAAAACGATGTTAAAAAATGCAGCATGTTCGAAAAATTATTTTTTCGTTTTTCAGAACCTGAAAAATAATGTGAAGCCCACACATGATCATTTTAAATGACGTTTTTGATGATCGTGTGTACGCGGCATTAGGGTTTACACACACTTAAGAGATTAACACTACTGACAAACTATTTCAATTTTGCTCAGTTGCTGACAGCATTACTCACATGATGATTTCTTCTTAGTATGACCTTGTTGGTAAGATCTTCCACCAGAACATCCAGCCCCAACCAACTGCAGAAGGCCGCAGTCATTACAAAGGCAAATTACAGTACCAATCTCTCTTGTTTTCAAGTTATAAAGGGAGCTAATGTGCCCACTCTGCATATACAGTATATGTCTTTAGAGTTACATATCAGGGGATCCCCGCTGCAATGAGATTTGTTGCCCTGGGGAGAACATGTCACTTTTGCCCATGTGTCAGTATGTGTATAGCCTCTTCCCATCCTTCCAAAATAATGATGATCAATATTGGATTAGAGAAACATTTATCAGTAGACACTCTTAAGAGAAAACGTACACAAAAAAAGAATTGGAGTGAAGATGAATTATGGGAAATGCTAAATATTAGATGTACTGTATATACTCGAGTATCAGCCGACACGAGTATAAGCCGAGGCACCTAATTATACCACAAAAAAATGGGAAAATGCATTGACTCGAGTATAAGCCTAGGGTGTACACAGCACAGGCTGCTACCCTGGGGCACACGTGAGCACTTTCAGGCCACAGAGCGTTTGGCTATTTGGACTATATTGTCCCAAAGTGTTGACTACTCAAACTATGTTTGGATCTCCACTATACATATGCCTGTATTTGACTCCGTGAAAATCCGCCCCAGATGCACTTTTACCACAGGACCTTTTAGAATGGGGCTTATTATCTTTTGTTGACTACCTGGCAACGCTCCATATATCCTCGTTTCGGGTTTTCTTCTGTTGTATGAATTATATTATATAATCTTTGACATCCCTGGATTACCACTATAGGTGCAATTAATTAGTACTAATGATGATCAACATTCTTTTTGATACAATTGGAAGTAGTATGAAATCGACTCTCTGATATCTCGGCATTTGTTTGTGGAATGCTTTGAACCGTTTGGATGAACATATTCACCATGATGTGTTAGGCCCCATACACACGATAGAATTTATCTGCGAATACGGTCCAGCGGACCGTTTCCGCGGATAAATCCTCTCGAGGATTTCGGAGGATTTTCATGCGATGGAGTGTACACACCATCGCATTGAAATCCGCGCCGAAATCCTCTGGCGATGACGTGTCGCGCCGTCGCCGCGATTATGACGCGGCGACGTGCACGACGCTGTAATATAAGGAATTCCACGCATGCGTCGAATCATTACGACGCATGCGGGGGATCCCATCGGACGGATGGATCCGGTGAGTCTATACAGACCAGCGGATCCATCCGTTGGGATGGACTCCAGCAGATGGATTTGTTCTGCATGTCAGCGAATATTCGATCTGCTGGAATCCATCCCAGGGGAGAAATATCCGCTGAAACAGATCCGCTGGCGTGTACACACCATAAGATCTATCCGCTGAAACCCATCTGCTGGGATTTTTCAGCGGATGGATTCTATGGTGTATACGGGGCCTTAGATTATGAAACAATATCTGTATATTGCCAAAAATCCTTCTTGTCTCGTCCTGAGGAAGCCCAACGGTGAAACGCGTAGGCGACTTCAAAGGATTTGTCCATAATTATTGAATTATTAATTTATATGGTTTTACCTATTTTTCATCAATGTTGTAATTTTTTCTATTTTTCTATTTTTGTAATAAATAATATATTTTATACATACTTCCGTCCGACCATCAATCACTCTAGTGATTGTGTTTTTTCCTTGTTTCTACTATATACGAATGTGGCTTATGTGAGTGCTTTTCCCCGTGTATCTCGTCCTTCCCTTCCCTTTCCTTGCCTTTGCCCTCCTTTCCCGTTTTTTTGTGTTTCCGTCCCTTCCCTCATCCCTTTTCCCTATTTGATTCGAGTTCTATTGAAAGCCACTTCATCCAGTGCCTGCACCAAGTCAGGAAGACTGCTAGATGAAGTTTTAATGAATGTGATGGACAGGCCTCCCTGTGCACCCATTGGCTGAGAAGGCAGCAGGAGGGGGTGCTCCCTACAGGTGGCACCGCCTCCTGCTGCCTCCTCAGCCAATGGGTATCTCAAGTTCCCTCATTAGTCCCTCCCTACTGAGTCCTGACATCGCTCGGGAGTCCCCGCCTGCTAGAATGTGTACTATGTGGGTGAGCTAGGAGGATGGGACGATCCTCTGGCCCCAGAGACACCACAGAACAGTAAGTGGGGACTTGAGTATAAGCCAAGAGGGGCATTTTCAGCCTAAAAAAAGGGCTGAAAAACGTGGCTTATACTCGATTATATATGGTAGTTGCTGCATTTGTCTTCTTTTTCTTCAGGCTTTTTCCCCTTATTTTTATTTAGTGATCGTGCCATTAATACACTTCCTGCTTCTATAGAGGAGATGTGTTGTCACTCTAGAACAGAAAGTTTGTAGAAGTACAAAACCCTCACCTCATGTTGATAGTGACAAGGGCCTCTTCCCCACAACCCTGGGCTGTGGTTATAGGGGTATGCGGGCAGGGGGCTTATCAGAATCTGGAAGCCCCCTTTAACAAGGGGGCTCCGAGATCCCAGCCCCTACCTATGTGAATGAGTATGGGGTACATAGTACCCCTTCCTATTCACCAAAAAAGTGTAAACAGTGAGTAAAGACAGTACACCACAAAGCACTCCCCCATGTTAAGTGCATGTGGCCTGGTATGGTTCAAGAGGGGAGGGACACTAGCTCTACCTGAAATTTCCTGTTCTGCCGGGCTGCATGCTTAGATAAGGGTCTGCAATGTATTTTGGGGGGACCCACGCTGTTTTAAAAAAAATTTGCCATTGGGTTCCCCTAAAAATACATACCAGACCCTAAGGGCCTGGTATGGATGGGGGGGATCCCATGCTGTTTTTTTCTGGATTTTCTGTTGCCGGCATTCTTTTGTTTACATCTCAGCTGTCCTGGCCCTCTGCTTAACAACCAGCAATTCTTCAAACAGGATTTCAACTGGTCAATCTTTTTTTGATCGATTCAAATTTTAATCATTCAGAAAATGTTGAATTAGTTAGGAAATTAATAAACCAAACAAGTTTTAATAAATTTCAACGAAATTCGTTACTAATACATCCGAATCTCCGAATAACCAAATTCGTTCGAATATGTATTCGGCCCAAAACTAATTGCAGGTGTCTAATATTTGCTGCATAATGGTTTAGGAAGTACACAAATACTAATGTTACTAATGTTAACATGTGTAAAGAGAAAACAAATTAAGAAAGACAATCTAGCCCAAAAAAGATTATTATCTCAGACAAATGTATTTAATATTCAAAGAAAATATTGGCAGCACAGTTTCATGTGTAGAACACAGCAGTGAATACATTTTAAATAAATCATAAAACAAGGGGAAAATGTTGCAAATAAGTTATATAAAAAATATAAACTAAAACAAGGTTTCTGAATGAGGAACTACACGCTTGTAGGCTTCATAAGCATCTGCTTGAGAATGGAAAACTGTTTTCAGAAGAAGGGACCTGTGAAGTGGTGATCAGAGAGAGAACTATGAGCATGTTTCCTTGCTCTGTTCCAATCTTCCGTCTGTCTCAGAGATTTGGATCAGAGGGTTTCTGCCAATTTGATTTGATGTTCCATGATCAAATATAATCAGTTCGGTCTACTTCATTCAAAACACCTGGGATAGGATGCTTAAGTGATGATGTGCAAGTAAATTACTGTTTTGACAAGGTTATGTATGTAAAATGTGCACGAAATCTATTTCAAGAAAGACTGGAGCAAACCAAGCTCTGTAATTAAATGGTAGTGTTTAAAAGACGCCCTTGACCCTACAAATGGAACCCCTTGCAATTTTGTGCAAATATTAGTCTAGTTAAACCTGTGTTTCAACAACAGCAATGGAGGATAACACATTTGTCTGTTCTTGAGGTGCTAGCTACTAATCTAATTCCGTGAAAGCTTAATTCTCTTTCCTTCAAACTATCAGCTACTGGTCACAAAAAGATTTTACAACATATTATAAAAATAGTAATGAGTGAACCTCCCTGGGTTTGGTTTGCAAACAATTCATGACATTTGCTCAATGTTCAATGTTTGAAAACTTTAAAGCAAAACCTTTTTGGCCAAAAGTTTGCGAACTTCGCAAATCCTTGGTATTTGCGGAGAATCCCCGGTAGTGATAAACTTGAACCTCAACCCTATTTAAACATCTTTTTATGCGATAATTACTTCTGATGATGAAAAATGATGAAAAATATTTGATACTACACTGGTACTCTTGAAAAGGCTGCATTGCTGACTTTTATTAGGCCATTTGGCTATTAGCATCTTGCCACTAAACAGAAATTGAATGCAGAAGTAAATATTTGCCGTTATTTACAGTACAATAAACCATACTAAGTGCTCAGCGAAGAAGTACACTTGAGACACCAATTCATCAACATTCATGAAAGTAATCTTGATATTTATTGAGATAAATCACTTGCCGATGCATTCTGTTCCCACACAGACTGTAGAAAAAGAAAAGCAAATATTCCTTAATGAAAACCATTTTAATTCCACTTTAATGATCTAAAAATAAATGTAATTATGCCACTGAGGAAAATTAAAACATATAGCAGAAAAATTGAATATGACATACTATCCTGCAAATAAAGGTCCACAGACATCTGTGTAGAGGCAGTTAGATGTTTTTTTAGACAATTTATTGAAAATTGAATGGTAAATGGTTAGTACATCCTTTAAGTTTTACTGCTGTGTCTCCAGTGGAGGGATTTACCCTTAGTATTTTTTCCGCTCATCATAGAGGAAAATCTCCCCATTAGGAAAACAAAATTCCAGCCCTATACAAAGCTCAAAAAAAGGTTGTGACTATATTTAAAGTGGATGTAAACCCAATTCATGAAATTTGACCTACAGTAGGCACATATATCTGTAGTGTTTACTTATCTCTCTCCAAAGCCCTGAGTCCCATGTCTTTCTGCTGTTTCATTCCTCTGTTATCAGCATGATAACTTATGATAACTTATGATAAGTTCTCTGAGACAGGAGATAAAACCAGCCTGAAATGTGTGTTTGGTGCTATAAATAGATTAGCAAAGAGCTTGCCTTGTCACAGCACAGCTCTGAAAATATCTTCGTTCCTCAGCCTATGTGGAGCGGGGGGGGGGGGGGGTGCCTTTCCTCCAAACAGCTATCACACAGTGTATGCCAAGACTCCACTGCTACTGCTGAATGAGGAAGTAAAAAAATAGAGCTCCCATAGCACACTGCAGAACATTGCAACACACTAATATGCATTTCAGTTTTCTGCTGAAAACTCTCCATGTACCTTTTTTGGTGAGTTTTAGTGCATCAAGCATTAGGTGCATAGGCTGCCTTAAAGCGGTGGTTCACCCTGCTGAACAACATTTCAGCATACAATTCGGCATCGTAGCGCGAGCTACAGTATGCCGGTCTTACATTTTTTATCCCCGTACTCACTGTGTAATCGTACCTAGACGATTCCGTCTGCCGCGGGGAATGGGCGTTCCTAGCAAGAGGGAGGGGTGATTGACGGCCGACTCTGGCACGTCACGCTCCCCGAAGACAGCCGGAGTAGGTCTCGGCTCTTCACGGCGCTTGCGCACAGGCTATGCGCAGGCGCCGTGAAGAGCCAAGCCTATTTCGGCTATTTCCGCAGAAGCGTGGCGCGCCAGAGCCGGCCGTCAATCACTTTCCGTCTGGATTGAAACGCCCATTCCCCGTGGGCAGTCGGAATCGTCTAGGTAGGATTAAACAGTGAGTACGGGGATAAAAAATGTAAGACCGGCATACTGTAGCTCGCGCTACGATGCCGAATTTTATGCTAGAATACATTTTTTTTTTTTTTTTTTTTTTTAATAGGGTGAACCCCCGCTTTAATAAAATGAATGCTAATAACCCATTCACACCTTGGCAACCTGGTACATTTTCATTGCAATAAAGTTAAGTTTATTTTTTCATAAAAATATGAAAAGTTGAACTACAGTTACTCACAGCACCCTCCTTATGCACTATTATAATTACCTTCTCCTACCACCACCTATTCCAGCCAGGGTAACTGTCTGCACATTTGAAAATGTCACTACACAGCTCCAGAGGCTGTTTGCTATCACAATGCATGCAACAGGTAGCTATCATTAGACAGTGTGTCTTCGTAACCCCATTAACCAATGCAAATGTCTTCTGAGCCTACTTTTTTCTTGGATGATGTCTCGGAAGAAAGATGAGATTCTTATTGGTCAGCACAATGACAGGGCCATACTTATTACCAATGACAGCTTCCCCTTCTCATAATGAGAATGAGTTTATGGGGAGGGTGCTGTGAGCTAGTTCACATTTTTTTTAAAAGGTTAACTATACTGAAACATGTGTTACCTTAGGGTGCTGTACCCCTTATGCCACCACAAAGAAATGTAAGCACCAAAGTGTGTTTCCATGTTAATATACATACGCTAACACAGTGCAACAGCGTGAAGAGGCCTTTGAGCAATAACTCCAGAAACCTTTTAGAGATTTAGTTCTAAGTATTTTAGCATTCCCATTCACACTTGTATGCTGTGGCTATGTGCGTCCCTTCAATGCACCTGTTCTATGTGTGAAACATTGCAGTACCATTCATGTGAATGGCACTCCAACACATTATACAGTAGACTGCAACAGACAATGTGTCATGTGCATTGTTATGTTGACAGCCCATTCATTATGAATGGGCTGCCTTAACGCAATGCATATTAACACATAGGCGATACTGCGCCACAATGGATCAATAAGTGTGAATCAACCCTAAATGTGCACATTAGGAACAACAGTCAGTTTTGACAACAAACCATTAATACATAAGAAGGGCAGACTGAATGTGAAGTGTCAGCATTCTGTCTTTCTAAGTAAAATCAGCACTCGTTTTTTTTGCTGTTGTAAACTGGAACAACCAAATGTGGGCTCATCATTTTACTTCCAAATAGGCATTACTCTCTTTTCCATGAGCTGAGAAACAATATAAAGCAATTGCAACTCAATTATATTGAAGGAAGGCAAAGGGTTAAAGTAAACCATGCTTGTTCATTCATTACCAATGTTCATCCTTTTTTTTTTCTCTAAAATACCACTGAGCAGAGTTGCATCATTCATCCCTGAAACCATTACTTTGATGGATTGAGAAATTACCAAATGTCTTTTAGTGCACATAACATGTTGTTCCTTATTTCAGAATCATCACTCATCTGTGTCTGTCACTTCGCCATGAGAAATGATATCGAATGTCATTTCTTATTTATCCTCCATACCTTCACCAGGGAGAAAAGCTCATAAAGATTGGCGTAGGCAATCGGTAGAACAATATGTTCCAAAGCATGTATCATGATTCAAATTAATTTATATTACCAGCAAGAACACTTATTAAATAAAATACATTTTGTTTGCTGCATACATCAAAGACAATACATTGCAAGAGATAAAATATGTAAATGTTTACTGTATTTTAAAGAGTAGACCTCTGGGTAGTTGGTAATTAAATGTGCATTGCCACGAAACAGGTACATTTATTTATTTGATACCCATATTTCTTTTTATGCTGATCATTTCTTATGTTGGTGTTGTTTTGTTTTCTTAGTAACGTGATGGCAAAACTGCAAAGATCTGTCACTTGCAGGTTGAATCATTTCTTCTTGTAATGGTACCTCATTTATTTAGATGCCACTCACCTGCCAGAATTAAGCACAATGCCTTGTCTGGAAAGACTTGAGGAAACTAGGGGTCAGATTACTTAATGAGAACTTTGGGGTTGATTTACTAAAGTCAAATAGACTGTGGGCCGGATTCAGATAGGTTAACGGATCTTTATATCCGCGTAACCTATCTGATTTACGATCCGCCGGCGGAAGTTTTTGAGGCAAGTGCTTAATTCAGAAAGCACTTACCTCAAAACTTGCGGCGGCGTATCGTAAATCCCCCGGTGGAATTCAAATTCCGCGGCAAGGGGGCGTCTACAATTTAAATCAGGCGCGTCCCCATGCTGATCGAACAGCGCATGCGGCGTCCGCAAATTTTTCCAGCGTGCATTGCTCCAAATGACGTCGCTAGGACGTCATTGGTTTCGGCGTGAGCGTAACTTGCGTCCAGCTCTTTTCTGAATCTACTTACGCAAACGACGTAAAAATTCAAAACTCGGCGCGGGAACGACGGCCATACTTAACATAGGATACCCCTCACATAGCAGGGGTAACTATACGCCGGAAAAAGCCGAACGCAAGCGACGTAAAAAAAAAAGCGACGGGCGGGCGTTCGTTTCTGAATCGGCGGAAATCCTCATTTGCATATTCGTTGCGTGTAAAAAATGAAACGCCACCTAGTGGCCGGCCTGGAATTGCAGCCTAAGGCTCCATTCACACCTCAGCGTAGGTGATCTGCCGCGTATTGCGGCGACATCAAATAGGCGTTTTGTCCCGCGATGTGCGGCGACAAAACGCGACGTTTTAAACATTGTTTTTTTGCTGGAGGGGTGATTTTTTACATGGTCGGCTATGCCCGAACGCCGAAGCCGCCCGAAAAAAAGGGTCCGGGACTTCTTTTGAGCTTCAGGCGTCTCGGCGTTCGGCGTGGAGATGTGAACCATCTCCATAGCCGACCATGTAAAATCACCCCTCCAGCGTATGAGGGGCGGCTGCGGCATCGCGCTTCAGGCGTATATACGCCTAGGTGTGAATGCAGCCTAAGATCTGACGGTGTAAGTCACTTACACCTGTCGGATCTTAGGGAGATCTATGCGGAACCTGATTCTATGAATCAGCCGCATAGATCTGACTGACGGAACTCAGAGATAAGCCGTCGTATCTCTATCTGAATCCGGGCCCGTGTGCTTTGCAAAGTGCAGTTGCTCCAGAGCTTAGTGAAAAAGCTTCACTTTTCAAAGGATACCCAATTATGTGCAAGAAAAATAAAAAAACAACAGCATTTTCACTTGGATGATTGGATGATGAAAGTCAGCAGAGCTTCCCCTCATTTACTAAGCTCTCGACCAACTGCTCTTGCAGAATGCAATTGCACTTTTCAAAGTGCACAGTTCGTGTGCCTTTAGTAAATCAACCCCTATGTGTCTAGCCACCTGTAGAGAGCATTGCCTTTACCTACGATGTCATCATGAAAGGTATATCCTTAGAAATGTTATCTACGTAGAACTGTACACAATATACAGTATTTCTGAATCCCATTGGCCTCTGCCATAAAGTATGTGTCTTTCACTGATTCATCTTATGAAACCCAAGGCACAATAAAAGGTGCTGTAGGCGTAGTCATTTTAGTAATTGGCCATGGCCATGGATGGCTTATGGGGTAGTGGTCAAAGGGGTGTATGCTGCACTTAGACCATGATGTGTCTGTAAAATATTTAATTTCAGATTTCATTTCAGATTTTGGATCTAGATGAAAGGCCAAAGGTGGGGTCCCACAGTCTGTGTGAGAGAGAACCTGACTAGTAGTGTGGTTGGAGACAGCAAAGGAACAACTTTTGGACAGGAGGCTAGATGTTTGTGCTCTACCTGAAGTATCCCTATGAAGAACTTTTTGTTAAACTTTGTTGACTACTACAAAAGCCCCTGAGATAAGTAAAGACATCACATCTGCTATACATACAACTAGATGAAATATCACTAAATCAGGACTTTTTAGGTGTCAATAGAATCATAACTTTGACTTACTGCAAGTCATATAAAAAAATCATTACTGTTTTAGCTGAACTTTGAAACATGTCTAGAATGCAATCTCATAGTCAGACTGTAGAGACATACTGGCTACTCTTTAATCATTCACTAGACATAATTTATGTAGTCTGTAGCTGTAAACTTCCAAGATGTAAATGGAATGGTGGTAGCTTTTTCGAGCTTTTCTCAGACCTTATGCCGCGTACACACGACCATTTTTAATGGTCTAGAAAAAACAACGTTCTTTTCAACCCGATTATTGTTAAGCCTGCCTTGCCTACACACGATTGTGAAAAAAAAAAAGCTTGAGCATAGCGCAGTGAGGTACAACACGTACAATGACACTATAAAGGGGAAGTACCATTCGGATGGCACCACCCTTGGGGCTGCTTTTGCTGATTTTGTGTTAGTAAAAGTATGGTGAGAGACAATTTGTGCTTTTCAGTCTGTTACAGCGTGATGAATGTGCTATCTCCATTAAAAGCTAATCTCCACAAAAGCTAGTTTTACCAGAACAAGCGTTCCCATCTCATAACTTGCTTCTGAGCATGCACGTTTTTTTCACGTCATTAAAGCCTACAAACGACCATTTTTTATGACGTTAAAAATGACAACGTGAAAACGACGCGAAAATTTAGAGCATGTTATAAATTTTTTATGGCCCTTTTTAACGTCGCAAAAAATGCTCTGGAGCTCACACACGATCGTTTTTAATGACATTAAAAAAATTTTTAATTTTTCACATCGTGAAAAATGGTCGTGTGTACGCGGCATTAGATCTGCTTCATCAGAAAAGTATGGGAACACATACATTTAGTGTCACCCATCAACATATACAATATATGTCTCAGGAGAGACTTCAGGGGATACTGGGAGTTGCACCAAAACCAGTACTACAAATATCTTGGTAAATAAAGATATGAAAAAATATTAATTTAGGTAGTTGCCGTGTTACCACATAAGACTAAAAGGCTTTAATAAGCAGAGGCATCAAAGTAAGGGGCAAATCAGTACCAATTATACTTTGGAAACCAAAAGACAGCGTAAAAGTAAATACATCTAATCAATTCCTGGTACAAACTCATATATGGCTCCCAAATTTCATGTGACCAATGGGACAAACTGCACACATTTCCTGGGGGGGGGGGGGGAGCACTATTCCATGGCATTATCCATTGGGATTATCCTTACATTGTTGAAGTTTAGGGCTATAAACTGCCTACATTTTGTCCAGTGGATGGTGAAAGGGTAGTCAAAATGAGTGCAAAATGTATCATGTCTCTGTATCATCTCTATATTCTGATTTTGAATTTGCATTTTAGACATGTTTTATATTTAGCTAAATTAACTTGATGCTTATGATATGACATAGAGTGTAAGTTATGACCTTGTGACACCTAAAAGTCCTGATTTAATGATATTCTGTCTAATTACATTTTGTTGCTATAGAATAAATGTGGGTAATAAAACCCTTAAAATGGCATTTGCTTGTGGACTGTTATGCTGAGATCCTTTGTATGGTCCCAATGTTTGTTTGTTCGGAAAAGAACCAAACATACGGGGCGTTCGTGGCAAATTCGAGCACCGCGGAGCACCCCATACCCGGTTCCCCATATACTTTTTATGGTATATAAACTTTTAAAATAAGCACTTTTGATTTTTCATGTTGGTGTCCCATAGACTTTAATAGGGTTTGCATGTTCTGGTGTGAACCGAATCTGGGGTGTTTGGCCCATCCCTACTGAGAGATCCTTGTTTCATGCCTATGCCATTTCATATGTAATACTTTAAGTACATTTTATACTGCTATGTGCAGTGTTAATTTCGTCAGCGAAAACATTTTCGCCACAATTTTTGTCAGTGGCCTTTTTACAGTGATGAATACAAAACAAAAAGTACACAATTTTTTCGTCCACTGACCAAAACTATAACGAAAATCAATTCAGTTTTTGTAAACCCTTTAAGGACCGCCGCTTGACTATTTACGTGGGCAGAATGGCACGACTGGGCATATGGACGTACAGGTAAGTCCCCTTTAAAAAGGCCAGACGTGGGTCGCGAGCGCACCGCCAACCCGGTCCTGTCCTCCGTGACCACGACCCCGGGACCCGTGGACCCGATCGCCGCCGGTGTCCCGCGATCGGGTCACAGAGAGGAAGAACGGGGAGAGGTAAGTGTAAACAAACCTCTCCCCATGCTTCCTAGTGTAACTGTCACTGATCGTCTGTTCCCTGTGTTAGGTAACGACGATCAGTGATGTCACACACACAGCCATGCCCCCCACAGTAAGAATACTCCCTTAGGGCACACTTAACCCCTACAGCGCCCCCTCCTGGTTAACCCCTTCACTGCCAGTGTCATTTTTACAGTAATCAGTGCATTTTTATATCACTTTTCGCTGTGAAAATGACAATGGTCCCAAAAATTTGTCAAAAGTGTCCGATGTGTCCGCCATAATGACGCAGTCATGAAAAAACCGCTGATCGCCGCCATTACTAGTAAAAAAAAAATATTAATAAAAATGCCATAAAACTATCCCCTATTTTGTAAACACTATAACTTTTGCGCAAACCAATCAATAACCGCTTATTGCGATTTTTTTTACCAAGAATACGTATCGGCCTAAACTGAGGAAAACATTTTTTTTTTATATAGTTTTTGGGGATATTTATTATAGCAAAAAGTAAAAAATATTGAATTTTTGTTTATAGAGCAAAAAATAAAAACCGCAGAGGTGATCAAATACCACCAAAAGAAATCTCTATTTGTGGGAAAAAAAGGACGCCAATTTTGTTTGGGAGCCACGTCGCACGACCGTGCAATTGTCAGTAAAAATGACGCAGTGCAGAATCGCAAAAAGGGGAAAGGTCCTTAACCTGCATAATGGTCTGGGTCTGAGGGGTGTTCGTACCGGGGGGGGGGGGGGTGTAAAGTAAGCATGTGAAATAGCGCATGTTTCCAGTACTTAGAACTGTCTCTGCACAAAGTGTCATTTCTGAAGGAAAAAAAGTAATTTAAAACTGGCTCCCGGCAATTCAGAGAGAATTCATTCATTCATAAAAATAAAAAAAAGCATGGGGTCACCCCAAATTCAATTACCAGGCCCTTCAGGTCTAGTATGGATATTAAGGGGAACCCCGCCGTCAATTTAAAAACAAAAATGACGTGGGGTTCCCCCCAAATATCCATTCCAGACCCTTCAGGTCTGGTGTGGATTTTAAGGGGAACTCCACCCCAAATGTAAAAAATAAAATGGCGTGAAGTTCCCCCAAAAATCCACACCAGACCCCTTATCCGAGCATGCAACCTGGCCGGCCGCAGAAAAGAGGGGGGGACGAGAGAGCGCCCCCCCTCCTGAACTGTACCAGGCCACATGCCCTCAACATGGGGAGGATGTCCCCATGTTGACGGGGACAAGGGCCTCATCCCCACAACCCTTGCCTGGTGGTTGTGGGGGTCTGCGGGCAGGGGGCTTATCAGAATCTGAAAGACCCCTTTAACAAAGGGGACCCACAGATCCTGTCCCCCCTATGTGAATTGGTAATGGGGTACATTGTACCCTTACCATTTCACAAAGGAAGTGTAAATAGTTGTAAAAAAACACACACGCACTGTGGAAAAAAGTCCTTTATTAAAGAAAAAAAATCCAGCGGTGGTAATCCACTCTTGGTCCCGGCTCCCCACTCCAACGTTGTCGGTATCCAGCGACGGGTGATCTCCTCTCCGGTCCAGTGATGAGAAGATAGTTTGGGATCCAGAGAGCAGCATCGCTGGCCGCCTGTCTACAGCCCGGCGAATGACGCTGCTGGAGCTAGTGACATTTCTTGTATAGGTGAGGCAGGGCCAACCGTCACGTGACCCCATCCCCCTCTGACGCACCCTCTGCTACGTCACTGGGGAAGCCCAGGCTTGTGTCAAAGGGGGCGGGGTCACGTTACAGGTGGCCCCGCCTCACTTATATACGAAATGTCACTAGCTGGATCCCGGACAATCTTCTCATCGCTGGACCGGAGAGGAGATCACCTGTCGCTGGATACCGACAACGTTGGAGCGGGGAGCCGGGACCGAGAGTGGATTACCACCGCTTGTTTTTTTTGTTTTTTGTTTTTAATAAAGGACTTTTTCCACGGTGTGTGTGTTTTTTTACAACTATTTACACTTCCTTTGTGAAATGGTAGGGGTACAATGTACCCCATTACCAATTCACATGGGGGGGCAGGATCTGGGGGTCCCCTTTGTTAAAGGGGTCTTCCAGATTCTGATAAGCCCCCGCCCGCAGACCCCCACAACCACCAGGCAAGGGTTGTGGGAATGAGACCCTTGTCCCCATAAACATGGGGACATCCTCCCCATGTTGAGGGCATGTGGCCTGGTACGGTTCAGGAGGGAGGGTGCTCTCTCGTCCCCTCCTCTTTTCTGCAGCCGGCCAGGTTACGTGCTCGGATAAGGGGTCTGGTGTGGATTTTTGGGGGAAATCCAGGCCATTTTTTTTTTAATTTGGGGTGGCGTTCCCCTTAAAATCCACACCAGACCTGAAAGGTCTGGAATGGATATTTCGGGGGGAACCCCACATAATTTTTTTTTCTAAATTGACGGCGGGGTTCCCCTTAATATCCATACCAGACCTGAAGGGCCTGGTAATTGAATTTGGGGGGAGTTTGGTTCATTCCTACTGTACGCTTGTTTTAATATGTAGCATTTAGCAAAATTTGTGTGATCAATTAATTCTCTGACACTATAGTTGTATTTTGTCATCTTTATTTGACATATATGGAAAAAGAAAAAAAAACATTTTTAAACAGAAAATGCCAAGCACCTTTTTTTGTCAAATTTAATAGTTCTCCTTTAAAAAAAAAAAAATAATGGACTTCCAATGTATTTCTTCCTTTTTTTTAAAAGTGTAGACAGCTTATCAATGCTTCCATTGTTAGATTTTAGCACTTTTCAACTATTTTGGAACCAAATTTTCAGCTATATTAAAGAGAGCAGCAATACTATATGAGCAATTATATTATAATGAATTATTATTTTAGTATATAAGAAATTGAGGCCAAATTATGTAAATGTGAGGCTAACCTTAAACATAATGAATTAATTACAAGTTTAAAAGCTAAGTCATGTTATCTTTTGTGTTGTGGAATCATTGAGCTGCTACAAATAATGAATTTTAAGCTGATCTCAGTTTTAGTGAAAATTAAATAATTTGTTTGGACCACACAGATTAGCTTTAAACGTGAATACAAAAACTGTTCATACTTACTCCACTATAATTTATTATGCAAATTAAAACCACATTGAACAGAAGAACAGTTTTTTTTTGTGCTTTCTGTATTTTGCTATGGTGTGCAATACAAAAAAAATGTAATCTAAGATTTTATGTTTTTTTGTAAAGATAAAATGAAATAACTCCTTCCTAATTCACAAAGACATTTTGGCCACATGCATATGGTAAGGGTACAAATTAACTGTTACATCACAAGTTAATGAGATAAAGAGTAAGGTTTACATCATGTAAACATGCGTTTTAAGTTCATTTGGAATCATTGGGCTGCCAGAGCACAACAATTGACCTAAACTGCCCTTTTTTTTCTAATGCACCACAATGTGTAGATGGTTCACATCTGTATGTCGTGGTGTGCAAACCATTGGTCCATTGTGGCTTGATGATGATGTGTGCGCACAATGTACCGCTGTGTTTTAAAGCTACCATAGCACAAATATGTGAACCTGGACTTGGTTTAAGCATGTAGATTGTGTACCCAAAGAAGAAAAAAAGGCTAAAAAAAAAGGAGAGTGAGACATTTGAAAAAAGACTGGCATGCACACAGCACATACAAAGAGATTTTGGGCCCAAGAGCAATCAGAGTGGTCTAGCAAGGACTCAAGCCTTGTACATACGATTAGTTTGTCCGGTGAAAACAGACCGATGGACAAACCGATCGTGTGTGGGCCCAATCGTTTTTTTTTTCCATCGGTGAAAAAAAATAGAACATGTTTGAAATTTTTCCTGTGGAAAAAAAACAATAGAAAAAGCCGATCGTCTGTGTGGAACTCCATCGGACAAAAATTCACACATGCTCAGAATCAAGTCGACGCATGCTCGGAAGCATTGAACTTCATTTTTTTCGGCTCATCGTAGTGTTGTACGACAAAAAAATCCATCGGATTAGATTCCATCAGATATCCGATTGTGTGTACAGGGCTTAAAGCATAATGGCAATGATTGGGGAATTAATTTTGATTTTGCATTCAGGATGGGGAATTAGGTTGGAGACATTTCCTGCATTATATAGATGTTTGAAATTCCAGTTACAGGGACCCTTATTTGTTATAAATAGTCTTTATGGTGTAAGGATAATAAAAAGTATCTTACTAAATGTGATGCTATGTACCTTCTTAAGCAAGTCTCAAGGTGAAATGTGTAGCTTCAAATGTCTAGGATTAAGGAATGTAGAGGCATTTATCTGATGCATGAATACAAATGTATGTAGAAATTCTTTAATGATTACATTGATGCTTGAAGAAAGCAGGACAATGTGACACATGAATGCCTGCAAGGTTAGTTAACAACAGTGAACTGGGCAGACTGTTTCTAAAGCCCAGTACACACGATCGGTTTGTCTGATGAAAGCGGACCGATGGACCCTTTTTCATCGGACAAACCGATCGTGTGTGGGCCCCATCAGTTTGTTTTCCATCGGTGAAAAAAAATAGAACATGTTTTAAAATGTTCCTATGGATAAAAAACTGATAGAATAAAACGATCGTCTGTGTGGAACTCCATCGGAGAAAAATCCATGCATGCTCACAATAAAGTCGACGCATGCTCGGAAGCATTGAACTTAATTTTTCTCAGCACGTCGTAGTGTTTTACGTCACCGCGTTGGACACGGTCAGATTTTTGACTGATGGTGTGTAGGGAAGACTGATGAAAGTCAGCTTCATCGGATATACGACAAAAAAATCCATCGGATTAGATTCCATCAGATATCCGATCGTGTGTACAGGGCATAAGAATCTAATATCATAATCAGGATCTGTTTACTTTTATGTTTTTTACTTATATTACTCCTGTAATATTTTTCTGTAATGTATCTTTTCTTGGCACTTGGAGACAAGATATAGCTGACCTGCTGCTGCAAAAAACTATATAGTCCTCTGACAGCTGAAAGAAGAAAATTCCGGTAGATAAAATAAAAGCAAGCGTAGGCCCCCCCCCCCCCATCTATACCAGGCCCTTTGGGAACTTTAGGCAAAATTAAAAAATGCCCAAACAGGCAGAAACTTTAATGCAGAACAGACATTTTGCCCATTTTGCATTAAAGTTACCTATCAGCCTGTCTGCCCTTGTACAGTGAGCCGCACATGCGCAGCTCACCATGCAAGTTCAGGAATGCTGAATCTGACTGAACTCCACAATATGCATGGGGGTGACATCATTCCCGACCAGCAATCGAGACCCGGAAGCTGGACGCTCAATGTTGTCAGCAGGGCCGCTGATAGGCCAGTACAACTAGCCCTGTTGAACCAGGCCCGGCCAGCAGGGGAGCCCGGCAACCTGAACAGATAGCTAATTACTGTAATTTAAAAAAAAACGTTGTCCGTCCGACAACCAAACAATTCCCCGGAAAACCCAAACACCGCACAACCCCCTACAGCCTGCCCCCCCCTCCCCCCGCCGTTACTTTGTACATTTTTTTTCTGATTGCACTGTAATGTGCTTGTATGTAGCGGCAGGTGGAGGGACTATTTATTCTATTTCGGGTGTGGAAGAGGCATTCTTACGCGCCTGCTCCGGATGCTGGCTCAAGTCCCAGCCAGCGCGTCCTCTATATTGTCTTCCCTGGCGCCGCAGAGCGATTCCTCTCCCTCCGTGTGAGAGAAATAGAGAATAGTATATAGAGCATGCACTAATAATTAATAATAGCCAACTGCATTTCCATCCCTGATATATAGAATGTATATAAATCCCCAGTAATGGGGTGTGGCATGGGATTTTATGGATGCATGTTGGGTTGTTGTGGTAAATATTTAGATAATGAAATATGTCATCAAGTGGAAAACCACAGAAATCATTTAGAAATCGTAGTATTATAAAAATATAAATGTTTAATAATAAATACAATTTGTTCATACAGAGACACATGAGATAAAAAAGATCACAAGAAAGGAGAATTACAACACCGTGCAGCAACTTTCATATGTGTCCCATGCTAGTAGTCCTACATGTTTCACCCTACAGGGGGCTTCTTCAGGGACGCACGGACATAGAAATTAATCTAAAATAGATAAAGACTTCATAAGTAAACATAGAAAAATGCGTCATAGCGCAAATATCCATATAAGTTTCTCAAAGGTTTATTACATACAACAAAGAAGAAAAAAACAAGAAGAAAAAATATATATAAATATGTACATAGATATTGTAGAATAAATTAAATTAAATAATCACAAGTCTCATCATTGTCATACTCTTCGCATAAACATGAAGCAGGTAAATACCTCCAAAGTGATCATAAATCCTCCTAGCCAGTGAAGTATATACGTCGCAAGCACAACAGGATGGACTGTTGTGTGAGTGTGCAACAAGCAGTGCATCACATTTGACCCAAGTAGGCCGCGTCCAACCAATGAACCTGGTGTGAGAGATATATAGAAGAGTGGTCTAAGCAGTCTGTCATATGAAGTGGGAAAGAGCCCCCAATAGCTGGTATATGCTCATATTGGTTACATATAGAAAAATTGAAAATAAAGAATAAATAAAGATTGAAAAAATTGATTAGGTACTTAGATGGGCACTCAGTGGGACCACAGATCCCTCCGTTGCCCAGCTTTGTTGATAACAAGCAATTATTGCTGTTATCCATCTATATTATATTTTCAGTCGTCAGACAAGGAAAGGTGAAAAAATATATATGCAAAAAATAATAGCGATACAAAACACAAAGTTTTTGATCATTTGTGTGAGGACATTATAAGCCACTTACATGTGAATATATAAACTGCTAGAGAGTAGAGTTGAGCGGACACCTGGATGTTCGGGTTCGGGTTCGAACCCGAACTTTAAAAAAAAAGTTTGGGTTCGGGAACCCGAACCCGAACTCTGAACCCCATTGTAGTCAATGAGACACGGACTTTTAGAAAAAAAATGCGCGGAGGTCCCCGCAAATTCAATAACCAGACCCTTTTGGTCTGGTATGGATATTAAGGGGAACCCCGCCGTCAATTTAAAAAAAAAATGACGTGCGGTTCCCCCTAAATGTCCATAACCAGACCCTCCAGGTCTGGTATGGATATTAAGGGGAACCCCGCCGTCAATTTAAAAAAAAAATTACGTGCGGTTCCCCCTAAATATCCATAACCAGACCCGTTATCCAAGCACGTTGACCTGGCTGGCCGCAGAAAAGAGGGGGGGGGACAGAGTGCGGCCCCCCCCTCTCCTGAACCGCACCAGGCCACATGCCCTCAACATGGGGAGGATGTCCCCATGTTGATGGGGACAAGGGTCTCATCCCCACAAACCTTGCCCGGTGGTTGTGGGGGTATGCGTGCGGGAGGCTTATTAGAATCTGGAAGACCACTTTAACAAAGGGGACCCCCAGATCCTGACCCCCCCCTGTGTGAAATAGTAATGGGGTACACTGTACCCCTACCATTTCACGAAGGAAGTGTAAATTCTTGTAAAAAAAAAAACACACACCGTAGAATAAAGTCCTTTATTAATATTAAAAAAAAAAAAAAACTCCAGCGGTGATAATCCACGCGTTCCCGGCTTCCTGCTCCAACGTTGTCCTGATCCAGCGATGGGTGCGGGTGATCTCCAGCGATGAGAAGATCCAGCGACGGATGCGGGTGATCTCCAGCGATGAGAAGATCCATCCATCCAGAGAGCAGCATCGCCAACCTCCTCTCACCAGCGAATGTCCTTATTGTTCGTTTTTGCTTTGAAGTTGCTGTAATTCTGCTGTGATCTCCACACTTCCTGGTTGTCTGGCTCCTTATAACCACAGTACTGGTAGCTTTTCACTCTGGTCTAAGCTGTCATTACTGTGTGTCTAAAACTTAACAGAACCAATCAGATTCATTTTAAAAACAAAACACTGCCCTGGATTTGTTTGTTTTTGTTCTGTGTGTCTCTCTAGTTCACAGGAACATGAAACCAGTTTAACAGTGAAACTAACCTGCATGCATATTATAGGATTGATTTTTATCTATTTGTAATCATTTTTAAAAGGAATCAGTTAACTTTTATGTCTCTATACCCTTTAAACAGTCATTTCAGCAAAAAAAAAAAATTTCTTTAGTGACTAGAGTTGAGCGGACACCTGGATGTTCAGGTTCGGACCCGAACCCGGACTTTGAAAAAAAAGTTTGGGTTCGGGACCGAACCTGAACCCGGACTTTGACCCGAACCCGAAACCCCATTGAAGTCAATGGGGACCCGGACTTTTGACTACAAAAATGTCTCTAAAAAACTAAGGGAAAGAGCTTGAGGGCTGCAAATGGCAGCAAAATGTCGGGAAGAGCATGGCAAGTACTCTGGAAATAAATGTGGATAGGGAAATAACTTAAAATAACATAAAAAAAATTAAAATAAAAAATATAATGATTTTTGACCTTTGAGGACGAGGTCCATACAGTTTTGTTCAAAATTATTGAACCCCCCAATGCTGTAAAGGGTTTTAGGGAATTTAGTGTACATTTGTAATTGTATTCAGAATGAAATCCTACAAGGACTTCATAAAGAACCATATGCAACTAATATGACATCAATTGGTTTTGTAATACAGTAGTAAATGCAAAATTCAAGGCAATGGGCACTGTTGAAACGCTACCTGGTCGTGGCAGAAAGAGGATGCTGACTTCGACTGCTGTGCGCTACCTGAAGCGAAGAGTGGAGAAAAGTCCCTGTGTGACTGCTGAGGAACTGAGAAAATATTTGTCAGATGTGGGTACTGAAGTTTCTGCTCAGACAATACGGCGCACGCTGCATAATGAAGGCCTCCATGCCAGAACTCCCAGGCGCACCCCCTTGCTGTCTCCAAAGAATAAGAGTCGACTGCAGTACAGTATGTCGAAAGTCATGTGGGCAAACCACACACGTTTTGGGATTGTGTTCTGTTGACTGATGAAACAAAATTACAACTGTTTGGGCCCATGGATCAACGCTATGTTTGGAGGAGGAAGAACAAGGCCTATGATGAAAAGAACACCTTGCCTACTGTAAAGCATGGCGGGGGGTCAATCATGCTTTGGGGCTGTTTTGCTTCTGCAGGTACAGGGAAGCTTCAGCGTGTGCAAGGTACCATGAATTCTCTTCAGTACCAGGAGATATTGGATGACAATGTGATGCAGTCCGTCACAAACCTGAGGCTTGGGAGACGTTGGACCTTTCAACAGGACAATGATCTCAAGCATACCTCCAACTCCACTAGAGCATGGTTGCAGATTAAAGGCTGGAACATTTTGGAGTGGCCATCGCAGTCACCAGACTTAAATCCGATTGAGAACCTCTGGTGGGACTTAAAGAAAGCATTTGCAGTGCGCAAGCCTAAGAATGTGACTGAAGGTGGAAGCGGCGGTGGAGGAGGAGGAGGAGGAGGAGGTAGCCAACACAGCAGGTTTTGGTTTTTAATTGATTTATTTTTTAAATTAGGGTAAACCCCAAAATAGTGAGACAGATCTAGGGTTGCTACCTCATCCCTTTAAACCTGAACACAGAGTTACACAGGTTCTGGGGCTAATTTGATGTCGATAAGGCACCAAGTGAGTTTAATTAGCAGCACCTTAATCAGCCAGAGAACCTGTGTAATTAATATGTTTTTGCTTTGAAAGGGATGAGACGGCAACCCTAGAAAGCTCAGAAAAAAACAATGGCTGGGTAAGGCCGGCCCGGTGTCTATTCTGCACAAGGTACGGACAACTCCTCTGGGATCCATGCCTGGTTCATTTTAATGAACGTGAGCTTGTCCACATTGGATCTGGACAGGCGGCTGCGCTTGTCTGTGATAACGCCCCCTGCCGTGCTAAATACACGTTCAGACAATACACTGGCCGCAGGGCAGGCCAGCACCTCCAAGGCGTAAAGGGCAAGCTTAGGCCATGTGCCCAATTTGGAGACCCAGAAGTTTAAGCGGGCATAGCCGTCATTCAGTACGTGTAGGGGTGTGCTCACATACTGCTCCACCATGTTGCTGAAATGCTGCCTCCTGCTAAAACGTTCCATATCAGCTGGTGGTGCTGTTTGTTGTGGCGTGCTGACAAAGCTTTTCCACATTTCGGCCATGCTAATCCTGCCTTCTGAGGTGCTGGCGGTGCCCCTGCTGCGTTGGCGACCTCTTCCTCCTCCTCTGCCTTCGCCTTCTGCTTCCACTGTGGCCCCGCTGCCAGGTGGGAATTGCACCAGCAGCGCGTCTAACAGCGTGCGCTTGTACTCGCGCATCTTGCGTTCACGCTTCAGTGAGGGGATTAAGGATGGTACATTGTCCTTGTAACGGGGATCCAGCAGCGTGGCCACCCAGTAATCAGCACCTGTCATAATGTGCGAAACACGCCGGTTGTTGCGGAGACACTGCAGCAGTAATTGCTCATGTGTGCCAGGCTGCCCAGAGGCAACAAAAAGCTGTCCTCTGTGGGAGGTGTATCATCTGTGTCCTCTGTATCCCCCCAGCCACGCACCAGTAATGGCCATGAGCTGGTCTGGATGCCATCCTGCTGTGAACATGGTTCCTCCTCCTCCTCCATGTCTTCCTCCTCCTCATCCTCCACCGCGTCATCCTCCAGAACTGTGCCCTTGCTAGACAATTGTGTACCTGGCCTTTGTTGGTGCACGAACCCACCCTCGGAGCCACTTGTGAATGACTGCCCTGAAAGCCTTACAAATGATCCCGATTCCTCCTCCTCTTCCTCCTGTGCCACATCCTCTTCCATCATCACCCGTAGCGTTTTTTCAAGGAGGCATAGAAGTGGGATAGTCACGCTGAGAGCGGCGTCATTGGCACTGGCCATGTTGGTGGAGTACTCAAAACAGCGCAACAAGGCACACAGGTCTCGCATGGAGGCCCAGTTATTGGTGGTAAAGTGGTTCTGTTCCGCAGAGCGACTCACGTGTGCGTGCTGCAGCTGGAACTCCACTATCGCCTGCTGCTGCTCGCACAGTCTGGCCAGCATGTGCAAGGTGGAGTTCCACCTTGTGGGCACATCACATATGAGGCGGTGAGCGGGAAGGCCGAAGTTACGCTGCAGCGCTGCCAGGCGAGCAGCAGCAGGGTGAGAACGCCGAAAGTGCGCACAGACGGCCCACACTTTCTGCAGCAGCTGTGGCATATTGGGGTAAGTTCTCTGGAAACTCTGCACCACCAAATTCAGCACATGCGCCAGGCAAGGAATGTGCGTCAAACCGGCTAGGCCCAGAGCTGCTACGAGATTTCGCCCGTTATCTCACACCACCAGGCCCGGCTTGAGGCTCACTGACGCCAACCACTCATCGGTCTGTTGTTCCATGTCCCTCCACAACTCCTGCGCGGTGTGTGGTTTTTCCCCCAAACAGGAAAGTTTTAAAACTGCCTGCTGGCGTTTACCCATGGCTGTGCTGAAGTTGGTGGTGAGTTTGTTACGCTGACTGGATGAGGAGGCGGTAGAGGATGAGGAAGCGGAGTAGAAGGAGTTATGAACAGGAGGCAAACTGAAGCGCCCTGCAATCCTCGGTGGTGGAAGGACATGCGCCAAACTGCTATCCGCCTCAGGCCCAGCCGCCACTGCATTTACCCAGTGCGCTGTTAGGGAGATATAACGTCCCTGACCGTGCTTACTGGTCCACGTATCCGTAGTTAGGTGGACCTTGCCACAGATGGCGTTGCGCAGTGCACACCTGATTTTGTCCCCCACTTGGTTGTGCAGGGAAGAGATGGCTCGCCTGGAAAAGTAGTGGCGGCTGGGCACGACGTACTGTGGGACAGCCAATGCCATCAGGCTTTTAAAACTCTGTGTCTCCACCAGACGGAATGACAGCATTTCAAAGGCCAGTAATTTTGAAATGCTGGCATTCAGGGCCAGGGATCGCGGGTGGGTAGAGGGGTACTTCCTCTTACGCTCCAGTGTTTGGGAGATGGAGAGCTGAATGCTTCCATGGGACATTGTGGAGATGTTTGGTGACCCAGGTGGTAGTGTTACTTGCCGGTCCTCTAATTGAGGGATGGCAGGTGGCACTGTCACTACGGAGGTGGATGAAGAGGCAGAGAGGCCCGAGACTGATGCTGAAGAGGAAGCAGGAGGAGCCAAAGACCTTTCTTGGTTTTTGCGGTGTCAACTCCACTGCAGCTCGTGCTTTGCACTTAGATGCCTGGTCATGCAGGTTGTGCTCAGGTTGAGAACGTTTATACCTCGCTTCAGGCTCTGATTGCACAACGTGCAAACCACGCGTGTCTTGTCATCAGCACATTGTGTGAAGAACTGCCACGCTAGGGAACTCCTTGGACCTGGCTTTGGTGTGCTCGGTCCCTTGCTGCGTTGGGCAGTAGCAGGCGTACTGTCTAGGGGACGGACGCTCTGCTTTGGCACCCTGCTCCCTCTTCTGCTGTGCTGGTGGCTCTGTGCGACCACCGCCTCTTCCTCCGAACTACATGGGTCACCTGCATGAGGTTGATTCCATGTCGGGTCGAGGACCTCATAGTCCTCCACATCATCTTCCACCCAGTCTTCACCACTGCCCTCCTTGTCGGTCTGCACAATTGCAAAAGCACCAGCAGTTGGCAACTGTGTTTCATCATCATCATGCAAGACGTGCTGTGATGGTCCCCCCATGAACTCATCCTGAAATATAAGTGGTTGGACATCGGTGTACTCAATCTCTTCCCCTTCTGGGGCTGGGCTAGGTGGATGGCCCTGGGAACACATGCTAACAGACTCATCAAAAAGAAGAAGAGACTGCTGCATGCTTTGGGGCTCAGACTGCTTGGCTGATTTGCAAGGGGGTGAGGTGAAAGACTGATGGTGGACATCGGCTGCAGGCGCCAACTCTGAACTTTCAGCACAAGACTGGTTGGAAAACGATGTGAAGGAACTGGAGGCACTGTCAGCAACCCAATCTACTACCGCCTGTTCTGCTCCTGGCCTCAACATTCGTAGAGCTGGATTAGGCCCAACCAAATACCGCTGCAGGCTCTGTCGGCTACTCGCACCTGAGAAAGGTGTTTCACTTGTGCTTGTAGCTGGCACAGATCGACCACGTCCTCTCCCTGTAACAGGAGCTCCACCAGCAGCACCACGACCGCGGCCACGGCCCCTATTTGAGGTTTTGCTCATATTTCTCAAATTTAGGGTCTTGCCCTAATTTTGAGAAATGTTAAATACAAAAATAGTGTAAGCTGGTGAAATAGGCAGAGATTCAGCTATATATTTCTCTACCTATAGCAAGAGGCAGGAACACAGCCCTAAACAATGTACTGGCGGAGTGCTGGTGAAATGGGCAGAGATTCACCTATATATTTCTCAAATGTAGGGTCTTGCCCTAATTTTGAGAAATTTTAAATACAAAAATAGTGTAAGCTGGTGAAATAGGCAGAGATTCAGCTATATATTTCTCTACCTATAGCAAGAGGCAGGAATACAGCCCTAAACAATGTACTGGTGGAGTGCTGGTGAAATGGGCAGAGATTCACCTATATATTTCTCAAATTTAGGGTCTTGCCCTAATTTTGAGAAATGTTAAATACAAAAATAGTGTAAGAAATCTGTAAAAAAAAACACAGTATATCACAGGTGCACAGGTGGTGGCAGGTGCAGTGCTGTTGAAATATTCAGAGTCACCTATAGAACCTGTCACTGAACTATGTACTTTATAGAAAAACACAGTATATCACAGGTGCACAGGTGGTGGCAGGTGCAGTGCTGTTGAAATATTTAGAGTCACCTATAGAACCTGTCACTGAACTATGTACTTTATAGAAAAACACACTATATCACAGGTGCACAGGTGGTGGCAGGTGCAGTGCTGTTGAAATATATTAAGAGTCACCTATAGAACCTGTCACTGAACTATGTACTTTATAGAAAAACACAGTATATCACAGGTGCACAGGTGGTGGCAGGTGCAGTGCTGTTGAAATATTCAGAGTCACCTATAGAACCTGTCACTGAACTATGTACTTTATAGAAAAACACAGTATATCACAGGTGCACAGGTGGTGGCAGGTGCAGTGCTGTTGAAATATTCAGAGTCACCTATAGAACCTGTCACTGAACTATGTACTTTATAGAAAAACACAGTATATCACAGGTGCACAGGTGGTGGCAGGTGCAGTGCTGTTGAAATATTCAGAGTCACCTATAGAACCTGTCACTGAACTATGTACTTTATAGAAAAACACAGTATATCACAGGTGCAGTGCTGTTGAAATATTTCCCTATCGTAAGTGAAGCACAGTCAGTGACAGGGAGCCAGATAGCATTAGATGATGCAGATATAAAAAAAAATAAAGTGTGTTTCTTGAGATTTCTGGAGCCAGCAGAGTACACCTAAAACTGTCCCTGGAAGCCAAATGCAGTCTTTCCCTATCGTAAGTGAAGCACAGTGACAGCGAGTCAGAAAGCATTAGATGTTTCTTTAGATTTCTGGAGCACAGAACACCTAACACTGTCCCTGAACGCCGAATGCAGCAGCCTTTCCCTATCTAGAGTGAAGCAGAGTGACGATCTGTGCTGTGTGCCTCTATCTAATATAGAGGCACGTCACATGATAGGTCACATGCTACACTGGCCAATCACAGCCATGCCATAAGCAGGCATGGCTGTGATCAGTTCCCAGTCACAGTTGTAAAACGAATGGTGATTGGCTGCCGTGCAGCGCGCCAAAACATACCCGAACTCCGAACCCGGACTTTTTCCAATTATTCGGGTTCGGGTCCGGGTTCGGGAAAAACCCAAAGTCCGTACCGAACCCGAACTTTACAGTTCGGGTTCGCTCAACCCTATTAGTGACCCTTTAAGGTATGAACTGGGCAGCTATGCTTACCTAGTCAGGGAAAGGACTGTCTGTGTCGATGGCTGCTGTATTGAACTGTGGAACTCCAGTAAAAGCTGTTTATTGTCTGTTCTGAAGTTAGTGAAAAGGGGTGCATGGTTGTTTTAGGCGTATCACAAAGAACAGGACCTGTCACACACACATGGGGGGGGGAGGAGGACAACACAAAGAAATGATACAACAGCCAGACAGTGGAAGGACAGTACCGGTGGGAGTAACAGGTTCTTTGCATAGTGAGGAGGGGCGGTTCACTATTTTCCTCCTAAGTGGTCAGTGCCCCAGCTACCAGGAACAAATTTGCATGGCAGAGACCTCAGGCATTTAGCTGCAGGTACAGAAGGAGTTACTAAGTCAAATCATGCATGCAGGGAGGTTTTCGCATGTACATGGTGGAATTTGTACTCTATCACTGGGAGCGAGGTAATAGGAAAGCTGGACTGGTGGGACGGAACACAAGTTCAGCAGTGTTTTGTTCTAAATGTCACATTCCATAAAGGTGTACGTGCCATGAGAAAGTATGGCTCATTCGGCAAAGCCTCGACTCTATATCGGCTGTGGCTCACTTATCCTGGGTATCACCTTAATATTGCATTCACATGAACGAAGTCCCACCTGGTTCCAGGCATTAGTGAGCTCTCCAAAGTGAGAGAGGCCCCATGTGCATGGGCAAGTAGGCCCGCCCACAATATACTATAGACATGTGACCACTTTAAAAAATTTACTAAAACAGACAAAAACGTGTTATAAAAGTCATGTAGGGGTGAATATGATATGCATTAGTGCTCATTTACACTTGCTTCAACGTCAATACACAATAAAGTGCCTACCGCTTCAGCATGCTTTTTTTATGTGTTTTTCATGCTTCAATTATATTTTGGTGATGCTTCTTTGAAGCTTTACTGAAGTTTGGTAAAGGCCCTGTGTGTGACTTAATTTTCTATTTGTTTTAAAGAGGCCCAGTGGAACCCCATCTTAGTAGTACCCCCAGTCAGCAGATCCCCAGCTTATTAGTACTCCTGTTTGGCAGATTCGCAGCTCATTGGTACCCACGTTCAGCAGATCTCCAGCTTATTCATATATAGGTTCAGCAGATCACCTGCTCAGCAGTACTCCCAACTCTGCTGATACCACACTCAGTAGTAACCCCTAGCTCTGCTAATCTTTCACTCAGTAGTATCCCTGGTTAGTGGCAGCATGCCTATGGTTTGGAATGGGATGTCTTAAAAGCTCATCCAGGTATTATGGTCAGGTGTCCACAAACCTTTAACTATATAGTATATTAGCTAGAAATATATGTTACAAGCATAACCTGTTATTCAATGAAAAGGAAGAAAGAATATACAGACAAAATAGCTTTTTATATAATATATATAAATATTGAATTTATTTTCAATACATTATTTTCCTTATTAGTGCACATTTTTAAATTAAAAGCCCATCAGTGACTCTATTAGCTTTAAATCTGGATGGTAAGATACGATCTTTGGTTGCTCAGTGCTTCCTGGGATATCTCATACCTGCAATACACCAAAATAAAGCAAAGCTAAAGCTGAATAAAACCCTTTCAAAAGCTGCAGGTGCTTCAAGCGAGCTTTGTCACAAACGTATATAGAGGCTTCAGAGATGCTCTAAGTCTAAGGTACCAAGATAGCTACATAGAGTATAATTTTTGAAGCAAAGCAAAAGCAACTTGTAAACAGGACTAAAAGCTAACCATTTTATGTATGCTTTGATTGGCATTTAGTGCGCTTTAAAAAAGCATGTCTGAAGCCACATTTTGAAACAAGTATAATGTGTTAAAATGCAAAGGTATGAACAGGGCATAACACTCCTACCTACAAGCTTACTAATTTACTATACCAATATAGACCAATAATAAATTACTTGTAGGTAAGAGTAGACAATAATTTTGTGTCAGTATGGCATGATAACTTTATAAGTTCTTAAGCACTTCATATTTTTAATAATTACCGTATTTATCGGCGTATACCGCGCACTTTTTTGCCCTGAAAATCAGGGCAAAATCGTGGGTGCGCGGTATACGCCGATACCCGCTTTCCCGCGCCGAGTTTTGAACACTGCGCCGACCTATACCGAGCGCAGTACACTCGGGTATAGTCGGGCAGTCTCGGCAACTTCCGCGCTCACGTCCTGGACGTACAGGACGTCAGCGCGGGTAGCCGAGCATTGCCGACAATACACGAGTATCAGAGCACCCGCGCTGACGTCCTGTACGTCCAGGACGTGAGCGCGGAAGTTGCCGAGACTGCCCGACTATACCCGAGTGTACTGCGCTCGGTATAGGTCGGCGCAGTGTTCAAAACTCGGCGCGGGAAACGAGCGAGGATGCTGCAGAAGGACACCGGACCCACCGAAGAGGACACCGGACCCGCCGACGAGGACACCGGACCCGCCGCAGAAGGACACCCGAAGCCACAGAAGGACGCCGGACCCGCCGAAGAGGACACCTGAAGCCGCAGAAGGACGCTGGACCCGACGAGGCCGCCGATGAACGCCGTGCAAGACACCAAATCTGTAAGTACAAAAAAAACTTTTTTCCACAGGATTCAGGGTCACTTTAGGGGTGCGCGGTATACGCGGGAGCGCGTTATACCGTGATAAATACAGTAACCAAATATTAGGTTTCTAAAACATATCTAAGCCACTCTGTGTTAATCATTTATGTAAGCTAGTCTGTCTGTCCATCTCTATATGTGTATATTTATCTGTAGCGGCCCTTCTATATGCAGGAGAGCCTCTATTTTAAATTTAGTATCGTCAAGCTATATGCAGCTTGACCTGTTTCATATAATCTGCCTTTCTGTAAGTTCTCCAAAACTCAAGTAGTCTTTTGCTTTTTCCTGCTGCTGCTTGGAGATAGTCTCTAGCAATAGTGTAGGAGGTAACAATATCCTGGTTTTGAATATTTATATTTCCCCTGACCAGCCACTAAGAGGTTTATGCCGTGTGGTGCATGCTGGGGAATGGTATAAATATTTAGGGGAACTTCCAGGAACCTGTCTTGCCTCCCAAACTCTGACTGGACTGTTTATCAGGGCCTCCCAGGCCTGCTGTCTGGGAAAACTATAGTTAGTAGAGAGGCCTCTGTGCAAAGGCTTATAGTTTTATGTTGCCTCTCCTGAAGGTGACTCCAGTAGAAGATGAGTAGAACGATGGCTGCCATTTAAGGACATCTTGCAGAGGGAACGTTGCTGTGGCAAGGGTCCCAGAATGCTGGGCATAAGCGGCTACCAGTAGACCCTGCAAAAACCTTAAAAGACACACTTTGCAATCCAATCTCAGCTTTCTATCAGCTATCAGCTCACAGTCAAATAATGCCAGTACAGTACTGGCTTAAAGACTTACAATCAAATATTGCCGGTCTTTGCTTAAAGGCTCACAGTCAAATGTTGCTATCTTGACCTATTGTTGAACCAACATTCTTTGAGAAGGGATGAATTCATTTTTCACTCTTTGCTATTTTGTGTAGAAGGAACCTTTTTGAAGTTACCATGTATCTTACAGTAACTCTTTTTCTGCCAATCAGACAAAAAAATGCTAATTGTGCAAAGTTTAACAGAGTTGAGGTCAATTTATAGATTAATGCCGATTGTATTGGATGGTGAGTTCTCTGAGGTGGAACTGTTACCTCAAGACAGACTGTGAGGGCCCATTGTCTCTCAGCGGCTCCTTCGGGGATGAGCGCTACCTAGCACTACTTACCTATCTTGAACTGGCCATACACTAGTAGATTTTCAAATGAAGGTTCATACAAAAATTCTCATAAAAATACATTTAATGGCTTGATAAAGGTTGTTTAAAGGTACTTGAAAAACATTTGCTTTTAACATTTGATTTCAGAGTGAAGGAAATTTCTAAAAACCAAAAATGTCCTATTCCCAAATTTTCTTGCCACAGTAGTGGCAAATGATCATTGATTTTTCCCCACTAACAAACAGAAAATCGTACACATGTTCCGATATTAAATTCCCCTGTGGGTAGATTAATAATGATTTCCCAACATGCCTTTCCTCTGCACCATTGTGACCATTTATTGGATAGATGGAATGGCTAAGACAACCAATTAGACAACCAAATGTATTAATATTTCAGAAAACAGTGATCATAAAAGCTCTAATACATTATAATTGGTGCTTGAAGTGTCTAATTTCATTTCAACAATACAAAAATTGTTTCACCCAGTGATTCTGGGATGATCCCTTTTAAGAATGGAAAAACTAACTTTAGTACAGGACAAAAAAGAAAAAGCTTACACTACAGAAATCAGTTTCAAGCAGATCCAAGCCCTAAAAAGCTCAAAATACAGTTTTAAATGTTTCTATTTTAAATTAAAGCTATAGGCAAAACTTATTTTTTTCATTTTAGAGTACGGGGGGGGGTAGAACTTTGCCCCACTTACGGTCCTATTTAACTTCACTTACGGTCCTATGGCCACAACAGGAATGGAGAGGAAATCCCTGTAAAACAATTAAAAATTTGGTATGTTCTTTTACTTTCCTTTAATGCTAATGGTAATCAAGACAAATAGAGAGCAATAAAACCAGACAGCTGTTCTAATCCTATACACATATTTGCCAGCACACCAAGGGATCATTTAAAAAACGTCCAAAAATGTAATGTATATTAGCGATCCAGAAAAGCAACGTTTCGAGGTCGCGCAGGACCTCTTCGTCAGGCAAAAGATCATCTTTTGCCTGACGAAGAGGTCCTGCGCGACCTCGAAACGTTGCTTTTCTGGATCGCTAATATGCATTAAATTTTTGGACGTTTTTTAAATGATCCCTTGGTGTGCTGGCGAATATGTGTATAGGATTTGCTTTCCGGTTCCCAGCCGGTGATCGTTTCAGCACCCTTTTATTCATTGGCCATTTTTCCTGGAAGGTGTGCAGTTGGAATATTTTTGAAGCTGTTCTAATCCTTCTCCACTCTGTCCAAAACCAACAAAAAAGTTTTGCTTTTTTTATAAAAATAACAAACATGTTACCTCCTCTGTGCAGTTGATTTTGCACAGAGCAGCCCAGATCCTTCTCTTCTCTGGTCCCTCTCCGGTACTCCTGGCCCCTCCCTTCTGCAGAGTGCCCCCACAGCAAGCAACTATCTATGAGGGCATCTGAGCCAAGCGGCTGCTTGGTGTGTGCATCCAGACACGGAGCCGTGGCTCTCTATCTTGACCTATGGAGCCCACTGCTGTCCCAGCCAATGAGGAGGGAGAGTCCCCAGACTTTGTGGCTCTCGTGCAACATTGCTGGATCGAGGTGGGGCTCAGGTAAGTATTAGGGGGCTGAGAGGGGCTGCTGCACACAGAATTGTATTTTATCTTAATGCATAGAATGCATTAAGATAAAAAATGTTTGCCTTTAGAACCACTTTAATGTAGGGCTGTGGAAATTAAAGATTAATCCCTCAATTAATCGTAAACATTTTTGATTCCTCAAAATTATTTTGATTGGTACTAGTGGTACAACGGATCATAAATGATCCGTGATCCGAACAGGTCACCATATGCGGATCGGCACACTGCGTGATCCGCGAAGCTCCGCTGCTGCCTCGGCCATAAAAAAGGCTTCGGCCTAGCTCCCGGAGCGGCAGCCATCTTGGTCCACCCAGCGGCGGCCTAGGTGAGCCTAGAGCGGCACGCTGACGTCATCTCCCGGCCTTAACTGCTAGTGTTCAGCCAACTTCTCTGGTAATACTAAGCAATCACTAATCTTCCTATACAGTGGGGGAGATGTGGACCATATTACAGTGGGGATATGTCTGTGGATTACAGTGGGGAGATGTCTGTGGATTACAGTGGGGAGATGTTTGTGGATTACAGTGGGGAGATGTCTGTGGATATTACAGTGGGAGAGATGTCTGTTGATTACAGTGGGGAAATGTCTGGATATTACAGTGAGGGAGATGTCTGTGGATATTACAGTGGGGGTGATTGTGGATATAACAGTGGGGGATAATTGTGGATACAACAGTGGGGGATAATTGTGGGTATTACAGTGGGGAAATGTCTGGATATTACAGTGAGGGAGATGTCTGTGGATATTACAGTGGGGGTGATTGTGGATATAACAGTGGGGGATAATTGTGGATATAACAGTGGGGGATAATTGTGGGTATTACAGTGGGGAAATGTCTGTGGATATTACAGTGGGGGAGATGTCTGTGGATATTACAGTGGGGAGATGTCTGTGGATATTACAGTGGGGACTATATATGATGGTGAAACAAAAAATGTATGTGCGTTATAATTAATCGAAATTAGTCGATTAATCGATTAAAAAAAGATTGATTAATTGAACACGAAAAATTTTTATCAGTAACAGCCCTACTTTAATGCATCAGATCTCCCCCAGTCTGCATTCAGCTACTTACTTGTCGCTTCCAGTCTACTTTTCTTTTTTAGATTCTATCTGCGGTAAGTGTGACAAGATGACAATGTAGAAGCACAAATGAAACAAAGTTGTTACCCCATAACAAGAAGTGTTTGAACAATGACCTTCATTGCAAGGTCACCAAGTACTCTTTCATTGAAGGCAGCAGACTGAAAACATTTTTGAAATTACACTAACATATTAAATCTTATATTATATTTTATTAATTTGGTTTACATGTTTTTCAAGATGAAATGCAAACTTGAAAAGACTGCATGAAAAACGGACGATTCAATTCTAATTAACAGAAAATAGAAAATCATCATGTATAAAATATGTTAGAAATCTTACTGATCTTTATTTGCAATTCTCATGTTTCAACTTTGACTTTATTTTAATTAAAAAAGGATTTCAAGCGTTGGATTTTCAGCAAATATGTCTGCCTTGCCACCATCAGAACTATAAGCCTGATCTTTTTTCTTATTTTGAGAAATGTCATGTGGTTTTTTATGTAATGTGAAAGTTAATACTTGATACTTAAATGTAATCCCGAAATATGTACGGTTCTTACTGGTGGTGCTGCTTCAGTTTTCATTTTTTATTTGTGTCTAGAATGTGCTGCTGAAATCCAGAGTACTAATCTGCAGATTTATTTCTACAAAATAGAAAATGTGTGTCTTTAGATGAAATGAAAGCTCTGGATCAGAAGAGTGGATGCAACTAGGTTAAATAAGTACAATAATAATTTATTAATGTTCTGTCTCTTGTTCATGTATCTTAGACCTGGGGATCTGTTAACTCATCAGTGACACATGGATCTCTATGGGGTATTTTTAATACAAATTGAAAAAGCCAGACATATTTGCGTGCTTGGACTCAAACACATTCTGCAGCCATCCATCTCCACTATTTACAGTTTGCAGTTTCAGATGCAGGGGGAGTATAGTAGCGAATCAGTGGGATCAAGTGTGACAGGTCTCCATATTAACCATTTATATCATCATACAGTAAATGGATGTAACCTGACACACACACTTTATGAAACACATGGCGGCCTCCATTCCTGATTTGGTAGGTAGGAAGGAAGAAATTGTGGGACTTTAAATGAGGGAACGCCATGTCAGGTGAGAATAATAACATAGAAATACAGTACATGATTTATTTATTACAATCTAGAATACATATCAGATATTTTGTATCAAATAGATAGGCAGTCACAAGACTGATGCCGCGTACGTTTTTTCAACCCGATCATTAAAACGGCCTTGCCTACACACGATCGTGAAAAAAAAAATGCTCTAGCAAAGCGCGGTGAAGTACAACGGCACTATAAAGGGGAAGTTCCATGCGGATGGCGCCACCCTTTGGGCTGCTTTTGCTGATTTCGTGTTAGTAACAGACGATTTGCGCTTTTCTGTCTGTTACAGCGTGATGAATGTGCTTACTCCATTACGAATGCTAGTTTTACCAGAATGAGCGCTCCCGTCTCATAAATTCAGGTTTCAGGTTTCAGGTTGTTAAAGCCCACACACGGCCATTTTTAACAACGTAAAAAACGACAACGTTAAAAACGACGTGAAAAATTAGAGCATGTTCGAAATTTTTAATGCCCATTTTTTACATCGTGAAAAATGCTCTGGAGCCCACACACGTTCGTTTTTAATGACATAAAAAAAACATAATTTTTTACAACCCGAAAAACGGTCGTGTGTACGCGCCATTACACTAAATATGCTGCTCATAGCATGTAATACAAATAGAAAATAGACATGGCAAATATACATGGTAAAATAAATCAATTGAAGAACATATGTAATTGAGAAAAGGAACCGTTGGCATCTAGTGGCACTCTCAACGTGTTTCTTGACATTACATCTATTCATCAGGAGTGTTATGAAGTAATATACTGGAAAGGAAAATAGACAGGGGTTCATGATAATGCCCTTGGAATAAGGGAGGTCAGAGAGACTATGTCCCAACAAGGTGGAGACAAATTGGGAAACTTACTGCACAGCCTTAAGGCCAAGTCTGGTATCTGCCAAAGAAAACGTGGGTACGGCATGATGTCTCCCCGGGGTTGAGATGGGGGAACCCTCTAAGGATGGAGAACAGTGCCCAGAGCATAACACTGTGGTCACAGCATGATCCAAAATACTATGTGTGCACGAGGAGTGCATAGTGTTCCTGAAACAAATGTGTCAAAAAATTGATTCATTAAAAAGTATAAAAATAGTGTATATCTATGTGTCATTTAATAGTGTATATCTTTGTGTTCCCATAATGGGACTACATGGGGGAGTGTGTATGAAACAAAACCAAGCAGAGAGAGGAAAAACATACCAAGAGATGGCAACTGAGCTCCCAGCGAAAAGGGTGACCTGTGTGTAAGATCAGTGTGTGGTTCCTTGTGATTGAGTCAAGCAAATGAACCATCAGTACCATCAGTGGTCTTCCATTTCAAAACAGTAAATGTTTGAAAGAGATCAGTGCCATCTAATGTAAAACTGGCAGTACAATAAAAAATGCTGAATGGCAGATGTTACTAAGACCTGGGAAATCAAAATGGTGGCCAGACGGTAATTAAAGTGCTTACATTAGGGTTAGGGACCACACTTGTCTGAGCTGCCTTGACTTGACAGTTTGGCTTTACACCTATATGCAACAAAAACCTCTGTTTTGACATAGAAATGTAAACAGTTTAATTTAGGTATTTTACACCGACAAGCTGGACTAAGTTCAAGGAATTTTTGTATTGTTCAGTGTATTGCTCTGCCCAGGTGATGTCTTTGCTGTTTAAAATTGGTTCTCAAGCCGCGTACACGCGGTCTATCCATTCGATGAGATCCGACGGACCATTTTCATCGGTTCACCGCTGAAGCGGCCTGATGGTCGGATGTCCGTACACACCATCAGTACAAAATCCGATCGGGTCAGAACGCGGTGACATCAAACACACGACGTGCTGAAAAAAACGAAGTTCAATGCTTCCAAGCATGCGTCGACTTGATTCTGAGCATGCGCGGGTTTTGAACCAATGCTTTTGTGAACTAACCATCGGTTACTAACCATCGGTTCGATTTTAAAGCAAGTTCTCTAAATTTTTGTCCGAAGGACAACAGACCGATGGGCCGTACACACGGACGGTTTGGACCGATGAAACTGAACCTCTGTCCGTTTTAATCGGTTTGGTCAGATGGTGTGTACGCAGCCTAAGACATCCCTCCCAACATTTTGAGATGGGGACGAGGGACATCTACTAGCAAACATATGTATGCATAGGACATGCCCCTGCCACACCCCCTTAAAGGAGAATTAACCCAAAAAAAGGTTAATTAAATCCAGAAGGTCTATTGTTTTACCACTACTGTTCATTTATACTGGCTTTTAAAATTTACAAATGCAGCAATTTAGAAATTGGATGAAAGGTTTAGCACTGGGAAACACTTTTTGAAAGATAAATAGTTCATTTTCTATACAACTATATAGATCAGACCAAAATGGGGGGCAACTGAGGAAAGAGGGACAGAGGGACATTGATGCAAATCAGGGACAGTCTCTCGAAATTAGAGACAGTTGGGAGCTATGTCTAAGCAGTTGCCATTTTTTTGGATTTGTGCCTACACTTGGGCCCAGATTCTTATACACTGGGCGTATCTCTGCGGCGGCGTAACGTAAGTCATTTACGTTACGCCGCCGCAAGTTTTTCAGGCAAGTGCTTTATTCACAAAGCACTTGCCTGTAAAGTTGCGGCGGCATAGCGTAAATCACCCAGCGGAATTCAAATTCGGCGGGTAGGGGGCGTGTATCATTTAAATCAGGCGCGTCCCCGCGCTGAACGAACTGCGCATGCGCCGTCCGTAAAATATCCCAGTGTGCATTGCTCCAAATGACGTCGCAAGGACGTCATTGGTTTCGACCTGAACGTAAATGACGTCCAGCCCCATTCACGGACGACTTACTTAAACGACGTAACTTTTTAAAATTTTGACGCGGGAACGACGGCCATACTTAACATTGGCTGCGCCTCATAAAGCAGGGGCAACTTTACGCCGTGAAAAGCCTAACGTAAACGTCGTAACTTTACTGCATTGGCCGCGCGTACGTTCGGGAATTCGCGTATCTAGCTAATTTGCATACTCGACGCGGATTTCGACGGAAGCGCCACCTAGCGGGCCAAAAAAAATGCACTTAAGATCCGACGGCGTAAGAGACTTACGCCTGTCGGATCTAATGGATATCTATGCGTAACTGATTCTAATAATCAGGCGCATAGATACGATGGCTCGGATTAGGACTTACGACGGCGTACATGGCGCTGCGCCGTCGTAAGTCCTTTCAGAATCTGGGCCTTGGGGTTTAAGACCCCTTTCACACTGAGGCGGTTTTCAGGCGTTTTAGCACTAGAAATAGTGCTTATAAAGCACCTGAAAACCACATCCTATTCATTTCAGTGTGACTTTTCACACTGGGGCATTAGGAAAAGTACTAAAAGAAGCATCTTTGGTGCGGTTTGGGAGTGCTTTGAAAACGCATCAATACGGGCGCTTTTAACCTCTTCTTAGGCTGCTAGCGGGGGTTAAAAGCACCCTGCTATTGGCAGAAAAGTGACAATTAAACAGCAGTAAATCGCTGCTAAAATGAGCAGGCAGCCCCAGTGTGAAAGGAGTCTTAAGCTAACCTCAAAGTGGTTGTAATCCTCAGTCATACAATCTGAACAAAGCACATACAGTATACTATATCTGTTTTTATTTGTCTCTCTCCAAAGCTCTAAGTGTCATTTCTCTCTGGTGCTTCGTTCCTCTGTTATGAGCATGAGTCACTTCTAAAAAAAATTCCCAACACATGAGATAAATTTGTGACCGGGAGGGAGCTCAGCACACAGCTTGTCTATTTAGAACACAGCTCTGTATCCTTCCTTTGTTCCTGTGTTTTGTGTGGAGATGGGTGTGTCCCTTTCCTCCAATCAGCTCTCACACAATGCACAGGAGCTCTAACTGAAGTTCTCTGCCTCCACCTCTGTGCTCCTGACAGATGAAGAAGGATTTTATTACAATTCTGCTTTTTTGAACAGCTGGAGAAAAGACTGCAGATCCATATTTAAAACTTATGTAGGAGGATTTGTTTTATCTATGTGTATCATCTGAGGCTATTCGCTTCACTGGGTATACAGTATAATAGGGTTAATATAAACCCTAATAAAACCACCTTAAAGGAGAAGTCCAGCCTGAGCTTATTCAGCTGAGCTTCTCCTATGGGTCATGCAATTTATTTTGCACTCCTGTGATCCGTTTTCAGCAAAGATCGGTCTGAAGTCCGCTCTCTGCTGATGTCACCAAGATCAGTCCAGGCATTCAAGTTCCTCTACCCCAAACTAGCTCATCCATGTCTTTATGCAGTGGTGAGCAGTCATGTTGGAACAGGAAGGGGCCAAACCCAATCCCTAAAAAACAACTCCACACCATAATCCCCTCTCCACCAAATGATTTGGAGGAGTGGCCTGATTCTTTTGGCAATATAATGTGGATGAACGAGTTTGAGGAGGAGGAACTTGACAGGCCTGCACAGAGTCCTGATTTCAACCCGATAGAACACCTTTGGGATGAATTTGAGCGGAGACTGGGAGCCAGGCCTTTCTTGTCCAACATCAGTGGCTGACCTCACAAATGTGCTTGTGGAAGCACAAGTTCTAGTTGACACTTTTCCAATTTGTAGTAAATGTGAGTGGCAAATCTTTAGTAAGCTCAACGTTGCAGTGGTCAGTCTATAGTAAGGATGCATATATTATTGATGTTTCATTATTGCACTTTATATATATTAACCCTTGAGGGACCTCCAGGGTTTTTGTACTTTCATAGCACTGCATTTTTTTCTTTTTGTTTTCTATAGTAAGAATGAGCCGAACACAGTCCCCCCCCCCCTGTTTTGGTTCGCACCAGAACTTGCGAACAGGCCAAAAATGTGTTCGAACACGCAAACACCATTAAAGTCTATGGGACACGAACGTGAAAAATAAAAAGTGCTAATTTTAAAGGCTTATAAGCATGGTATCGTCCTGTTTGGGGACCTGGGTCCTGCCCCAGGAGACATATATCAATGAAACTAAAGTTTTTTCGGGAGCAGTGATTTTAATAATGCTTAAATTGAAAAAATAAAAGTGAAATATTCCTTAAAATTTCGTGCCTGGGGGGTCTCTATAGTATGCCTGTAAAGTGGCACATTTTCCCCGTGTTTAGAACAGTCCCTGCAGCAAAATGACATTTCTAAAGGAAAAAAAGTTTAAAAATGATTGTGGTTGTAATGAATTGTCTGGTCTCGGAAATATAGATAAAACTAATAAAAAAAAATGGAAAAATGGCATTGGTCCCCCCCAGTCCATTACCAGGCCCTTTGGGTCTGGTATGAATATTGAGGGGAACCCCGAACCAAAATTTTAAAAACAAATTGTGTGGGGGTCCCCCCAAATTCCATAACAGGCCTTCCAGGTCTGGTATGGATATTAGGGGAACCCTGTGGCAATTTTTTTTTTAAATGACGTAGGGGTATCCCTCACAATCCATACCAGACCCTTCAGGTCTGGTATGGATTTTAAGGGAAAATAAAAATCCTGCATTTTCCCCGTGGCATCAGAGGAGGGCAGGGTCACCCGTGTACATCACTGAGTGGCCCTGCCCTTAGCTATACAAGAGAGATATAAGTGAGAGAAGCATCACTCGGCAGGAGCCTCCAATCGAGGCACATCTGTAGCGCCTTTTTTTCCGGTCCTGTCGGAGCAAGATGGATCTACATCACTGGACTTTTTTATTTTTTAATAAAGGACTTGTCCCAAGCTGGCTCTTTTTTTCAATTTTTTTACACTTTTTTGTTGAAATGGTAGGGGTCCAATGTAACTCATTACCAATTCACATAGGGGGGGCGGGATCTGGGAGTCCCTATGTTAAAGGGGGCTTCCAGATTCCGATAAGCCCCCCGCCCGCAGACCCCCACAACCACCGGGCAAGAGTTGTGGGGATGTGGCTTGGTACGGTTCAGGAGGGGTGCACTCTCTCGTCCCCCCCTCTTTTCCTGCAGCCTGCCAGATTGCATACTCAGATAAGGGTCTGGTGTGGATTTTTGGGGGGATCCTTATGCCATTTTGGCGCGGGGTTCCCCTTAAAATCCATATCAGACCTGAAGGGCCTGGTATGGATTTTAAGGGGGACCTCTGCACCATTTTTTTTAAATTGGCGCAGAGTTCCCCTTAATATCCATTCCAGACCTTAAGGGCCTGGTATGGAATTTGAGGGAACCCCGACGCATTTTTTTTTCAATTTTGGTTATGAGTTTTATCTGTATTGCCGAGATCCGAAAATTCATTATAGCCACGAGTAGTTTTAAATGACTTTTTTTCTTTTAGAAATGCCATTTTTCTGTGGGACTGTTCTAAACATGGGAAAATGTGCCACTTTACAGGCATACTATAGACGACCCCCAGGTACAAAATTTAAAGGAATATTTCACTTTTATTGTTTCACTTTAAGCATTAGTAAAATCACTGCTCCCGAAAAAAATGTCCATTTAAAAAAAAATTGCATGGATACATGTCCCCTGGGGCAGGGCCCAGTTCCCCAAACACTTTTTATGACAATACCATGCATATAAGCCTTTAAAATGAGCACTTTTGATTTTTCATGTTATTCTGCCATAGACTTTAAAACGGTGTTCTGCGACTTTCGAATTTGCCACAAACACCGCAAATTGTTCGCTATTCGGCGAACACCCAATGTTTGAGTCGAATAGCAAGAGCTCTGCAAGTCTACAGCATGAACATTCAGCCACAGTGACCCCTGTGGTGGGATGACTATTGCACAACATAACTGAACCAGACCTTGCAGCAGACTTACATAACGTTTGCAAAGAAAGTTGATCTGAAGTCATGCAATGCAGACTTGCTGCCATTCTGCAACAAACTTATGAAGCCTGGCAATTCTAGCAATAGCTTAGTAAGTCATTTTAAAACTTGCAGCACAATTTCTTGCTATCTGGGTAAGTATGGGGGGTTCCGAGGACCCTGACATATGGTTGAGGAACCCTGGGGCTCCCAGTCTCAACCACAGCTTTAGAAAATGTAAACAAACAACACTAATGCTCTGATCAGGAGCTGCTCTTGTGTACCCAACCTCATCAGAGCTGAGCTTGTGTTCAGAGAAGCACTCCTGATCACAGCCTGAGATCTGATTACAAATTCTGAGATTGCAATCTGAACAAAGACTTATGCAGGGTATACGCATGTTCTTTTTTTTTTTCGCTCCACCCAGCAGGCTGAAAAAATAAAAAACATATAGATCGCCATACTTGCACAAACAATGTTAGTGTAGGGATCTCCTCCAGTGATCTATTGCATTCTGACAAGGGGACTGCCCCCTCGCCAGAACACACTGATTAGCGCTCGCAACCATTGGCTGTAAGCGCTGATCTAATGCAGGTTTTCCAGTATGCTCATTCTACAGAAGCCAGGCTGTCAGACAGGGAGATGTACACATGGGCCAAAAGTCGGCCGACTCTTACCGAACCGATCATTTTCAGCCAACTTTCGGTTCTTGTGTACCCAGCCTCAGCTGTCCTTCTACCTGCCCTGGGGCTGTGTGCATTGAATGAACTGCTGCCAAGCACAGTCTGAGAAAAAGCTGCACATAGCCTCAAACTAAGTAAAATGACAGCTGAGTCTACGTGAAGGAGAATTGTTCAATTACAGCCTCTACAGATCACCAAATGACATCTGGAATCAGCAGGGGACAGCCAGAAAGTAAAAAATCCAATACACCTGAAAATGTTGAATGCTTCAAAATGTTCTGCTTGCTCAAAGAGGGATATATTATGTACAAATAGAGGACATACACAAAGTTCCTTCAGCGCTCAAACTGTTGGCCGTATGTATAGGTATGCAACACTGGGAGATGTATAATAGGCTAAATCCCTGTGCAGCTGCCAGCCACTGGAGGGATGGATAACAAAAAACAAAAACAAAAGGGCAGTGCTCTGGGGGTATAGCATTGACACTTATAGTCCTTATAGTGATGCGATGGATGCGACCGTCGGAAGCCTGTCGGAAGACTGTCAATCAAAATAGGAACGCCCAGTCCCGCAGCCCATACCCGGAAGTGGCTGAGAAGATCGCTCTCTACAACGGTAAGTACAGCTTCGATTTTAAAAAAACTAGCCGATTCCCCTAGACAAAATGAGCATGAATCTAAGGTTAAAAATTAACATTTGTGGGTGAACCTCCACTTTAACCATCTCTCTTCGATCACCGGACCTTCATTTTCATCAACAAGGTGAATTACATTTCACCTTGTTTCACTTTTCACCTTGCAGGTGTGTTTTACACCGGCAAGCTGATCAGTTGATGTTGACACTTTCCTATCCAGATGTCACAGTGGTAGCGTTTTTCCTAAACAAAAGTTTTTTATATTAACATCTATATTTTTTCTTTGCTTCTATGACTGTATCTGCTATTTTTTTAAGTTTTTAATATTAGCAGTTGTTCATTATTTTTTTATGTAATGAGTGCAATAAAGTAACTTTTTCATTTTGCTTAAGGACTATAAGTGTCAATGCTATACCTCTAGAGCGCTGCCCTTTTGTTTTTGTTTCATGTACAAATAGAGCACTATTACATTTAAAAATGAGAAGAGAATGTTTGGTCTGGTGGCAGTGTATCTTTAAATGAAGGTATCACCAAGAAGGTCTTATTTTATATGTGTATATTCCCATATGCCTATTGTCAACATTTTTATTGTTTGTTTTTTCCCCTTATCTGCTTTAAAATACAACATGTCACATTTTAAATCCTTGAAGTTTCTGTTTTCTTCTAATGTAGTCAGCCAGAACAAGAAAAGACTGAAATAAAGACTTAATGAACCTGGATGAATTGTTTAAAAGAAAGAAGTAAAAACTGAATAAGGAAGGGACAAAGCCTACAGGGAAACAGCCTGCATTTCCTTACAGTCTTTACTTCTGCTTTTTATGATGGAATAAAAACATTCAGGTGCACTTAGCTGGTTCCGCCAATTAAGTTTTGTTCACCACACTTGCTCACTGCTGAATGATGATGGCCTTAAAGAGGAATGTATTCTCATACTGTCTTCAGAGAATACAAAAGTGCTAGAACTGTATAATAATAATAATAATAGAACTACTAACTAAAAAACTATCCACAAGGAGCTGTAGGATGAATTGCACACTAGGAATCCATTTGTATTGTTACATGTAGTCTATGGTTGCATGTACATGTCTACTGTCTTCTTCTATATCCTTAGGAATCCATTTGTATTGTTACCTGTAGTCTATGGTTGCATGTATTGTACATGTCTACTGTCTTCTTCTATATCCTTAGGCTACATAATGGATTCTAGTCTCTAGCCACTTGGAGATTTAACCAGTTGTTGGCAGCTGCCATATTTTACACACTACAGTCAATGCCTTTAAAATGTAGTTAAATTGGAGTCAAGAGATTCAAATCACTCGTGTAATCCAAGACTTAGATGATTGGAAACTGTTTAAAGAAACAAGTTATAAATGACAGGTATGAAGCAGATTCATATGTTTATCAGTGTCAAACCTCTTGGGAAAACAAGAAAAGACAAGTGTAAAAAAAAAGCCATAATCTATGCAATAAAGGGCTCAAGCTACTTACCCAGTATTGGCCAGAGACACACAAACAAAAAGAGGGAACTTTGGACATGGTGAGTACTGGGATGTAAAACCTGAATTCTTCAGAAATTTATGGGACCTTTATTTTTATTATAAAGTTAAACTTTGCAAGTAATGAAAACAATAAAACAAACAGTTAAATTAGCTATGCAATAAAAAATTATAATTAAAGTGGAAGTAAACCCTTTTTTTCGATCCTGTACCTACAGGTAAGCCTATAATATGGCTTACCTGTAGGTACAGAGATTATCTCCCAAACCGCAGTTTAGGAGATATATTCACACTCCATGAAGCCAGGGACGTCACCGGCAAATGCGCTCTAAAGGGACAGCATACCCATGCCATTCCTTCAGAGATCCGTGCCGTAGTCTGACTCACATGCAATCAGATTGACGGAGGAAGCAAACCTGGAAGGAAGACCAAATGAAGATGGAAGCACCTTCGGCGGTAAAAGCACACTTCTAAAGGGCCTTGTTCTTTTTTTTCAAATCTTTTTATTGGATTTTATAATTTACAAATACATTGCAATACAACAATTTCTATATTCGCATCCATATACAGTTACAATGAGCAGTGAGTTACTAATCAATGTATACATATAGGAAGACTAAAATCCCAACAGTATCGGGAACAACAAACCGGGATGACATTGGAAAATTAAATAAATAAAAAAAAAAAAGGGGGGATTGGATAGTAAGGGGATGATAACAGATGATGCCTTCATAAAAGGTTTGAAGAGTAAAAACTAAATGATTGAGGAGATGATTCCCTGCAGAAGTAGATCACTATATTAAAACTTCTCCATTCAACTTAAGAGATCAATTGAATAGAGAGAAATGGATAAGGTAACTATTTAACATCAGTTGTTTAATAAAGTCCCAAAGGGCCTTGTTCTAAGGTCAGTATTTTATAATGTGTTAGTATTATGTGATGCATATTAGCACATTATGCCATTGTCTTACAGGATAAAAAAATAATATGTAGTTTACTACCGCTTTAATAGCATGTTTTAATGCAACATCTGCAAGTACCTAAATTGTTCCTGATATCAGTCTACCATTATTTTAAGTTAAGCCACACTCAAATTGGAAGTGGGGCACCATTAAGAGCCAATTCGACTCTGCTGTATGCACAAGAGTGTGTAGAGTGAGCAGAAGGATGATTTCATCAGTGCCCTGCTACAATTTCATGGCCCAATCAGCGGCTTTGGGTGATCAGTGTTTTTGACCTGCTGCAGAAATTTAAAGGGGTTGTAAAGGTAAAAAAAAAAATTCCCTAAATAGCTTCCTTTAACTTAGTGCAGTCCTCCTTCACTTACCTCATCCTTTGATTTTGCTTTTAAATGTCCTTATTTCTTCTGAGAAATCCTCACGTCCTGTTCTTCTGTCTGTAACTCCACACAGTAATGCAAGGCTTTCTCCCTGGTGTGGAGTGTCGTGTTCGCCCCCTACTTTGAGGGGGGAGGGGGCAAGCAGGAGAGTCAGGACGCCCACTAACACACAGCTCCTTTCTCTATCTGCAATGTAGAGAGCATCCTGACTCTCCTGCTCGCCCCCTCCCCCCTCAAGGGAGGGGGCGAGAATGACACTCCACACCACGGAGAAAGCCTCGCATTACTGTGTGTAGTTACAGACAGAAGAACAGGAAGTGAGGATTTCTGAAAAGAAATAAGGACATTTAAAAGCAAAATGGAAGGATGAGGTAAGTGAAGGAGGACTGCACTAAGGTAAAGGAAGCTATTTAGGGATTTTTTTTTTTACCTTTACAACCCCTTTAAGTCCATGACTTTACTGTCCCATAGGGGGTGTCTGGGTCACAAAAGCAATACAGAAACTCAAGTTGTCAAAAGTAAAGTTACCTGGGAACCTATAAACTGTTTTGTATGTTGCCCCTGTCCACGTATACGGTACCTTTCTTCTGTTTTTCTACTTTCAAACTAATCTAAGCTGCTGCCATTGTTTTTTTGTTATATTACAAAAGCAACTGCACAGAATTAAAAATGCAGCAGCAATCATTTCCATGAATGTATTTGAATTGTATTTAGCTGCCTTTCTAAAGAAGGATTTGACATACTGTATGAATAGGCAAAGTAAAAAAATTGAAATCACTTTTAATTTCATTAGACATTGTTACCCCTTCCTTTCACACAAACTCTACCTCATCTACTGCTGGATCAGCATGCTCTATTTTTTCTGACATGTCACAGACAACCTTTCCTAAAATTAGTATACAGGGATTGCTATAGTTGACAACTTTAGAAGAGCAATGAGGACTGATTCATGAAAACTACAGAAAGAAAGTGAGCACAAAAATGGAGCTGTCACCTATAGCATCAATTTTCTTTTCTTCGGTTTTTATGTATCAGTCCTTATGTGTTCATTGCAGGGCTTATTACCTGTGACTCATGTCTCTGCAACGTTTGCTATACTCTAAAATAGAAGACAATGGCTGCTATCGAGGGAGGTGGGTAAACATTCATTGTGTCAGGATAGCGCCACTTGAGACAGGATTATTATCTTGTTGAAGGTAGGATTCTTTCCAATGCAAGCTTTAAAAAGAATATTATTGTATTAATTTTTTAAATAGTATGTTTAATATGTTTGTGATGTAGTCCTGTTAATATCATCTTATCAATATGTAAAAATGTTAAGGAAGCTCATAAGGCTTGCTTGTCTTCTTTAGTTTTTCCTCCCTTTTTTTCATTATTTCTTTGAAATGTTCTTCTTCCCTTTTTTTATGTTCTAGTTGCTCTTGTTTCATTTCTTCCTCTTCCTTGTCCATCGTGATTTGTAGCTCTTTTTCCCACTGTTGAAAAACAGCGCAATATTAATATTGCAAATAATGATGTAGCAAATTCCTAATTCCAGCTTTTTACATGTATTGCATTTGTTGTCAACATCCTACGGATATGAAGAGGATGGAGAGGAGACTCTTCACATAAAGCATCAACATACTCACTATGGACTGTTTCACATGGGTTTCAACTTGTATAAGAGCAGTGTGAACTGCAAGCTTTGACAAAGCATTTGCAGAGCTTTCTTGAAGCTTTTAAAGTACCATTTAACTCCAGTTTGGACATAGGATCCTAATAGGAGTGCTGATTGCCACACACAAGTTTCTAGCAGGCTTCTGCAGGCTTTCAACAAGCTTCAAGTAGTGATGAAGCCTGCTAGCACCTTGTTTAAAGTAGCAATCAGCATTCCCATTAGGATCTGTGTTCAGCATTTAGAAAACTGAGGCTGAATGGTACAAGCTTCAACAAAGCTTGCTGAAAGCTCTGCAAATGCTTTGTCAAAGCTTGCTTTTCACATTGCTCTTTTACAAGCTGAAGCCCATGTAAAACAGGACTTAAAGTAAAACTGTCATGAGAGAATAGCAGAAGGTGCCTTGCAGACAATCTATTCTGGAATAGTTAGTAGCCTAAATGGATGTATTGACAAGCCTCTGGCTTACTTGTATTGAGGCTAAGTTACTAAATGAGGGGCAGGTATAAGTTATTATGACAGACTTGCATCATGGGCCAGCATGGCACTGGTATCATGTGAGGTCAAGGGGCGCAGCATGAAGAGCTTCTGCCGCTACAAGCCAACAGGAGTAGTGACAACAGCATCACTGCTCTTGTCAGCTCAGTGCATCAAGTATCAAGTCGAATCCAAAAGACAGAAGAGAGTCGGGAGGAGGTGCTCTCTCCCCTCCAGTTCATCTTCCTGTCGCTGATCGCTGGAACTGTCAAATCGGGACTGTGCAGGGTAAGCTGACTCTGTAAAGTCCTGATCTTACAGCAGATGTCCCAGAGATGCTTTCCCAGGGCTGGGACACGGGGGAAGGAGGGCAGAGGGGAGGTCGGCCCCAGGCGTTGATATTATGTGAGGGTGATTTGGGGGAATTTTCGTTGGGAGGGCTAGTAAGGAATTTTTTTTTTTTAGGGGTTTTCTATGTTAGGATGGGCGATTGGGGGGAGGGTGGGTTTCTGCTAAGAGGGCAAATTTGTGGGGGGAGGGGAGTTGTGATAGGAGGGAAAGTACTATGATCTGTACTATGTGGGGAAATTTGGGGGGATTTGTGTTTTGGGGAGGATGTATGCTCATGGGGAAATTTGAGGTCAAGTATTTGTGGTAGGAGGGGAGATTTGGGGGGGGGATTTTTTCTTAGAGGGAAATTTTGAGGGGTAGAGGATTTGTGCCAAGATGGGTGATGGGGGGATTTGTGTTAGGAGGATAGATTTGGGGAGAGAATTTGAGGTGGGAGGGGGGATTTGTGCTGGGAGGCAGGGCAATTCTAATTTAGGGATAATTTTGGCTTGCAAAGGGAAAATATATGCTTAGGGGTCTGTGTGTAGAGTATTGCTTTTTTTTGGGGGGGGGGGGGTTTTGCTGACACATAATGCTCATATATCTTGGGGGTGGGGCGCAGTTTGGCATCTTCATCCTGGGCGCTAGATAACCTTGTCCTGGCACTGTGGGCCAGCATGCCCCCCCCCCCCCCGGATATATGACTGCACAGCATTTGTGAACCTTTAACCTATCCTACCCTGTTCAATGGGTTGCCACCAAAGGTAATGTCGTGCCACCTTTTCCTATAAGGTCGCTAAAAATGTGCATGTCGACATTTTAAAAATCAAAAAAACACTGGATAAGCTGTTACATGTACATGCACTAAACTAAATATGTAACATTTTTTTAATGCAGTGAATGTATGTCCACCAAATTTTCACTTTAGGTGATCTTCCATGTGCATGCGTTTTAAACAGTGATTGATTCATTGATTCTCCTGCAGTGAATGTCTGGTTTTCATGCAAATTAAGCTTGTTGTAGTTATTTAGTAGTGTGATTATGTGACCATCTTTAAAGCGGGAGTTCACCCAAAAATCAACTTTCTGCAGTTAGATCCAGCATACTGCTGACATCTGCAGTATGCTGGTCTTTTTTTTTTTTTTTGGTACTTATCGTTTTAGCAGTATTTCTTCTATCGCTCCGAGCGGGCATTACTTCCTGGTATAGGCGTTCCCGAAGACAAGCAAGTTGATTGACAGCCTTCGATAGCGCGTCACGGCTTCCGAAAATCCACACGAGTGACACTCTGCAATTTACGGCGCCTGCACAGTCAGCTCTACACGGCAGGCGCAGGCGCCGTAAACAGCCAAGTGTCACCTCGGCTGTTTTCGGAAGCCGTGACGCGCTATCGAAGGCCGTCAATCAACTTGCTTGCCTTCGGGAACGCCCATTCCCCGCTCGGAGCGATAGAACAAATACTGCTAAAACGATAAGTACCAAAATAAAATAAAAAAGACCAGCATACTGCAGATGTCAGCAGTATGCTGGATCTAACTGCAGAAAGTTTATTTTTGGGTGAACTCCCGCTTTAAGGAATTAATAACAAAAAATATAACAAAATTATATGACATATTTTAAACTAAAAAGAGTGGGGCGCTAATTGGATTGCATCCAGCAAATGAATGTGTGAGATACATTTGATATCCTGTTTTTAGGAACTAAACAATACCTAATTAATAGCCCTGTTTTCACATTCTGAGCTTCAGCTTGCCATCTTGCAGTTTTATGTTACATTTAATAAGTGTTATAAACAAAATAAATAATTCAGTAATTGGCTTTTGACATTGCACGGCTTAAAAATAATTAGAGAGATGTTATGAATTTGTTAAAGATCCTATTAATTAGCAAGAAACAACGCAATATAAACTGCAGGCTATTCTATGCATTTAATGGTTAAGTGTAATTTAAAAAAAAATATATATATTTTAATATACAGTATCTAGAGATACCAAGCAACCTTGCACAAAAAATCTTTCCTGTGTTTTTTATTGTATTGTTCTGTGCTCTGACCACAGGGTCTGGCTATTGTAAACATTTATTTGTTCAAATTTAGCTTGTCTATGTCTGCCTTATACCTGCAGACAAGGTTAATGAACAAGTAAGGCATTTTCTTCACATAGTCACTTGGATTTACTGTCTTCATGTCCAGAAGCCATAAAAGTTTATCTCTTTACTGTGAGGCAAACCCTCCTTAAGTTTTGGGGACGTGGAGCAATAGACGCTTATGTCCACAGAGGCTTCCAGAGATAATTGTCTAAACATGGTGTATGGTGTTAAGACGGCACTCTCCATAATAAGGGATACTTTTCCTGCTTTATGTTGGTTTCACTGTTTGCTTGTTACTGTAATGACTACCGCCTGCATACTTTTTACATCAGCCCACTACTTTTCTGTGCAGCATTTCTGAGCCTGTCCCACAAACTGTGCACCAGGCTCCACCAGCCATTGCACTTTCACTTCCCATTAATACATAGTTGAAAACCGTTATCTTTTACTTCTCAGGACATGACTTCTGCCCTCCACATTAGCTTTTTTTAGCCCTGGATCCAAGAAAGCACAGCAATGTGCTTTAACCTCTGAGGCCTCTCTCTCTTCAACAACTCTAAGGCCAGTACCCAGGACACCCCATGCCAGGGTAAGTCTTAGTATTGGGGTGCTGACCCCTAGAGAAGGAACCCAAGTGCATTAATTCCTCCGCTACCAGAGATTTCCGACACCCGCGCCATGTCACCCTACTTCCTGGATGGTTGGCCCCTATCTTGCAATTAGACACGTCTACTGTAGTCGCTGGCAACGGTGATGCAACCCTCCAACTCAGCCACTCTTGGGACACCTGTACTGTATCTTCTCCTTGTTCAGGCCAGGCAATTGAATTCTCTTTATTTGTCATATTCTCCACAAGTGCAATTCAATACATCTTCACCATACTAACAGTCTTTACTGCCCCTATTGTTAGGTCCATTTCTTTCGGTGACCTGAAATCAGTCAATTTGTCAGGAGTCAGTACAGGAGAGGACCAGATAAATGTATTTACACAAAGAAACTGGGACCAGACCATATGTATATATCTTGAATGTGAGACCTATTTGCAGTGGATGTAAGAGAACTACACACCAGCAAGCAATAAACATGCATGAAAATCAAAACTTAAAGACAAAATAAAGCAGCAACCTAAACATCTAAATACATAAATCAATATATAAAAATGTGACACATGCAAGGCTGGGGAAAACTGGAGAAGCGGATGGGAAGGGGGAAAAAATTGGGAAAGGAACAACAGGGAACAAGGCAGGAGGGTGTGGGTACAGGGCGAGATTAAGAGTAAATGGCAATAGAGGCAGGCAGCAGCACGATGAACAGGGTAGAAGGCAGGAGCAGCCAAAATGACTGGTGTGAGGAGAAATAGCAGAGGTGGGACTTAAAGCGGAGCTCCACCCAAAAGGGGATGTTTTGCTTGTTTTTGACAGGTACCCATCCACACTTCCAGGCGACCTTGCCGCGGCGAGGTCCCCCAGAAGTTCTGCCTCCTTCTCCTCCCGCCACCAGGTCATTCGTGCATGTGCAGTAGGGAACTGGCAGTCAAGCCCCAAGGTACAAATTCTGCACCCTGGAACCCCAATCAGGTTCTAGGCAAGGGGCTGTAAAAGTGCAACAGTCAAACCACGTCTCTCACAAGTCCTGCTCCTTTTTCATTTACAAATAAATCTCTCCTAGCCTCCCCTTGTATTTATAATCCATCAGAGGGGGTGGCATTATGAACACAGTTAACTCTTTACAACCCTGAAGGCACCAACTCAAATGCAGCCACAGTATAACACCTGTAACATTTCAACATTAAAAAAAACAGCAGTAAAAAAGAGTTAGTCACATAAAACATATATTAGGCATTTGCCTACATGCCCCTCATCTAACATATACATGATTCCAGGCAACCTATTATAAGCAGAATGCACATTTAGAAGATTTATACATTGTAAAAAAGTGTAATTTCTTCAGTGTTGTCACTAGAGATGAGCCGAACACCACCCGGTTCGGTTCACAGCAGAGCATGCGAACACCGTTAAAGTCTATGGGACACGAACATGAAAAATTAAAAGTGCTAATTTTAAAGGTTAATATGCAAGTTATTGTCATAAAAAGTGTTTGGGGACCTGGGGGTGTCTATAGTATGCCTGTAAAGTAGCGCATGTGTCCTGTGTTTATAACAGTCTCTGCACAAAATTACATTTCTAAAGGAAAAGTCATTTAAAACTACTCGCAGCTATAATGAATTGTCGGGTCCCGGCAATACAGATAAAAGTCATTGAAAAATAAAAAAATGAAATGCGTGGTGGTCCCCCCAAATTACATTACCAGGCCCTTTAGGTCTGGTAAGGATTTCCCCATGTTGATGGGGATAAGGGCCTCATCCCCACAACCCTTGCCCGCTGGTTGTAGGAGTCTGCGGGCGGGGGGCTTATCGGAATCTGGAAGCCCCCTTTAACAAAGGGGACCTCCAGATCCCAGCCCCCCTTATGTGAATTGGTAAGAGGTACATAGCACCCATACCATTTCACAAATAAAGTGTCAACATTTTTAAAACGACAGGAGATGGCTTGGGGCAAGTCTTTTATTAAAAAAAAAAAAAAATTAATAAAAAGATTCCAGCGATGTAATCCATTCTCGATCTCCAGCGATGTAATCCATTCTCGATCTCCAGCAATAATCTCCAGCGATGATACAACGCACACAATCCTGCCTCCACCGGAGGCACCCGACGAATGATGCGCCGCCAGCTTAACAGCTCTTATATATCTGAAGGCGGGGCCAGAGATGCAAGGGGAATCGCTGCGTTTACCCAGTGACGTGTACGGGTGACCCCACCCCCTCTGATGCAACGGGAAACCTGCATTGTGTCAGAGGGGCGGGGTCGACCGTATACGTCCCTGGGAAACCCTGGTGATTCCCCTTGCATCTCTGGCCCCGCCCTCAGCTATATAAGAGATTTCAGGCTGATGGCACATCATTTGTCGGATGCCTCCAGTGGAGGCATGATCGTGTGCGTCGTATCTCGATGGAGATCGAGAATGGATTACATCACTGGAGATTGAGAATGGATTACATTGCTGTTTTTTTATGAAGGATTTCACTTGTACAATGTACCCCTTACCAATTCACATAGGGGGGGGCAGGATCTGGAGGTACCCTTTGTTAAAGGGGGCTTCCAGATTCTGATAAGCCCCCTGCCCGCAGACCCCCACAACCACCGGGCAAGGGTTGTGGGTATGAGGCCCTTGTCCCCATCAACATGGGGACATTCTCCCCATGTTGAGGGCATGTGGCCTGGTACGGTTCAGGAGGGGGGGCGCTCTCTTTTCCTGCGGCCTGCCAGGTTGCGTGCTAGGATAAGGGTCTGGTATGGATTTTGGGGGGGAACCCCATGCCATTTTTTTTATTTGGCGCAGGTTTCCCCTTAATATCCATACCAGACCTGAAGGGCCTGGTAATGGAATTTGAGGGGACCCCCGCGCATTTAATTTTTTTATTTTTCAATGACTTTTATCTGTATTGTCGGGACCCGACAATTCATTATAGCAGTGAGTAGTTTTAAATTACTGTTTTTCCTTTAGAAATTTCATTTTGTGCATAGACTTATAGTCTTTATAGACTTTAAGTCATAAACACTGGAAACATGCTCTACTTTACAGGCATACTATAGCCACCCCCCCCCCCCCCCCCGGTACGAAATTTAAAGGAATATTTCACTTTTATTGATTTCCTTTATGCATTATTAAAATCACTACTCCCGAAAAAACTGCAGTTTTTAAGACTTTCTTTGCATGGATACATGTCCCCAAACACTTTTTATGACAATAACTTGCATATTAACCTTTAAAATTAGCACTTTAGATTTCTCCCATAGACTTTTACATGGTGCTCTGCAGCTTTTCGAATTTGCTGTGAACACCCCAAATTGTTTGCTGTTCGCGAACGGGCGAATAGCCAATTTTCGAGTCGAACATAAAGCTCACCCCTAGTTGTCCCATGAAAAGATTCAATATTTACAAAAATGTAAGGGGTGTACTCACTTTTGTGAGATACTGAATATGTGGTCATAGTGTAAAAAAAAAGCAAGGTGCTCCCTGAATGGACAAGAGCGTAGGAGGAGTGATTAAGTGACCGTACAACTTATATGTATGAGAGCCACAGCCCTCTTAGGCTTCATGTATATGGGATGTTGTTCCACCTGTCCTGAACGATTTAACTTGACAACTAGAAACTGGCGTCTAAAAATGTCCGTTTAGCCGCGTTTGCATGCCGCGTTTAGCCACATTTGCGTCTAGAAGCATTTGAATGTATTTTTTTGGGGGGGGGTTTAAATTAAAAATGTCTGTAAACGAAATGCTACTAAATGTGAGTTACCACATTTAGCCTCGTATGTCACTTGAAATGCCTCTAAACACAGCTTCTGAACGAATTTTTTGGGGTTCCATAAAAAAACTCTAAACTCAACTGCCTATAAACGACCCTGTTTACATGTACTGATAATATAAAATAGAGGAGAGTTCAGGAGCAGTTTAAAAAAATGCCCAACTGCTCCTAAACCTCCATTTACCAGCAGCAGTGTACATGAGGCCTTAGTCACAACAGTGTAAGCATATTGTCTAGCATGAATGAAACTGTAAAGAATTGAAAAGTGGTATGCACCCTATGTGAATAAACCTGCTTTATGATCAATTAAAAAAGGAAAAAATTAACAACTTACACCCTCAGAATCCTAGGGTGTATCCTAGGGAAAGCAAAAAATAAATAAATTATAAAACATTGGTTCAATCTTCAAAGGCAATAAGATAACACCCTGCATGAGCATTCTACAATGTTAGTAGCATCTGTGTAATGACACTGTGATGGTCATTCTAGTTCACTAGTGCTTTATCAAGATTGTTACATACCTGATCCTCCATAACTTTTCGTAAGTCCATACTAGTACGTGTGATGAAATCTAACGGTGAAGGGGGAGATGGCTTATCAAACATAAGTTCTTGTCTGTTATAAAAATATAAACATAATTATAAATAGTGGGTAATACTGCACTTTCCTAAATTAAACATATATTTAAAATTCAAAATCAAACTGTGACAAAAAAGCAGCAACTTTTCTGTGAGACACGCACATCACAAATCAAATGGTCCAAATTAAAGTTGTGCGAAGAGGAAAAAACAAATATGAACACACTGCAACAAAGGACTCCATTAAGTGATAGGCCAGAGCCGTGGTTTATCCAGGGGGGGGGGGGGGGTCACACTGCAAAGCATCAGCCACTCAGGAAGGACCTGATCGTATAAGAACCCCCCAAAAAAATAAGGCTTCCATAGTGTACAATCTTTTACGTTTTAATAATATATATATATATATATATATAAAAAGGTTTGTACTTGCAAAAAGAAGTGTTAAAACATGCATGACAATAGATAAGTCAGCTGGCTTAATACAGCTGCCCATCCTTCCTGGGACCTGCGAAAAAGCAGGAGCGACATGTTGCAAGTGGTAGTAAGAACCCTTTTTAGACATGGTATGACAAAGTAGGGTACAGGGCAGAATCTGCCAGTGAGATCAAAGTTTTCAAACGGTTGGGTCCTCAAAAGCAGGTGCATATTCCACCAATGTAGCATTTCAGACACAACTGAATAAACAGTGCAAACAAACTAATTAAATTCAATTAAATCCACCCCAAATGAATAACAAGCACTTAGAAAAGCAAACAACATATGAGGGCACTTCCTATCTTCATATAGAAACAACTGGAAAAGCAAGTGCAAAGGAAAAGTTATTTAAGAACCAATATGCCCCATGGCTGGAAACGGTAGAAGCTACAGACTGATCCTCTAGCTTATATTTCCTTTGCACCAATAAGGCCCCGTACACACGACCGAACATGTCTGCTGAAACTGGTCCGCGGACCAGTTTCAGCAGACATGTTCGGTCATGTGTATGGCCGGCCGGACAGGTTTCCAGCGGACATTTGTCCAACCGACCATTTTGCAGCGGACAAATGTTTCTTAGCATGCTAAGAAACATGTCCGCTGGAAGCCTGTCCGTCGGACATGTTCGGTCGTCTGTACAGACTCACCGTACATGTCCGATCGGCCGCCATCCCTCGCATGCGTCGAATCACTTAGACGCATGCGTGGAAGCATTGAACTTCCAGGGCCGCGCACGTCGCCGCGTCATCATCGCGACGACGGCGCGGCCTCGTCACCGCGTACGCACGGATTTCTGTCTGATGGTGTGTACAACCATCAGACAGAAATCTCCGGGCGGACATGTCCGCTGAAAACGGTCCGGCGGACCATTTTCAGCGAACAGTTCGTCTGTCTGTACGAGGCCTAAGAGATAAAATGGTCTTCTTTAGTCTGGGAGTAATAGAAGAAGCCTGTGACTTCTCAGGGGTATCCTCATTCTAAAAAGGATTTGAGTGACTCAAAATCAGACAAGGTCTGTGGCCCATGGCTCAGAAGCCTCTGAGGCTGCATACACACGATCGGTCATAACCGATGAAAACGGACTGAAGCTGACTGATGGTCTGATGTGCCTACACACCATCGGTTACAAAAACGATTGTGTCAGAACACGGTGACGTAAAACACAAGACGTGCTGAAAAAAAACGAAGTTCAATGCTTCCAAGCATGCGTCGACTTGATTCTGAGCATGCGCAGCCTTTTGACCGATGCTTTTGCACACTAATGATCGGTTTTGACCTATCAGTTAGGCTTCCTTCGGTTCAATTTTAAAGCAAGTTCTCTTTTTTTTGACCGAAGGATAACTGACCGATGGGGCCCACACACGATCGGTTTGGACCGATGAAATGGTCCTTCAGTCCGTTTTCATCGGTTTTGACCGATCGTGTGTGTTGACCTAAGGCAGTTGGTAAATAAAATACAGAGAGGACTGGAAAGGGAACGAGAGTGTGCATGTTGTGGGCATGCAACATACATGCCCAGAGTAAGAGTACCCGCATGTACTCACAATGTCAGACAGCTGGTAGCAGGTGAGGGTCAGTGACTTGAAGGTTGGATGGCCAAAAGAGACCAAAGTCACTGTAGAAGGGCAGAAGAACTAAAGATCAAACTTCCACATCCTCCTTGGACACAAAAAAAATAGACTTACTAGTAGTATAAATTGGGCTGGTCTACAGGTTTTTTTTGTTTGACAGTGTTTAATCTTCCTGTAGGTGGCAGTATAATTTGAAGGTTTAAGACTTTCTGTGTCCCTAAACTTATTTTCAACATGAATAGTGGAATTATTTAATGTCTATTATATACAAAAGAAATACACATTTACTGGATTTAATAGAAAATGTGCTGTGCATATCCACTGAACACTCTGCATAATTGTATTTAATTCTGGTATTGTCGTCCTCTCTTGTGCTTGCTGTCACCAACATTTGAGCTGGCTGCATGTCTAACAAGAGCTCTTCAGTGTCTGGCATATCAAACAGCTTCACGTCCTTTTCTTGCATATTTAACATGATGTACTGTAAATTTGTGATCATTCAGTAGCTGTTCAAACCAAAAACAGAACAAAAGATCATTTCCCAAGAGGAACCAATTCACATTCTAGAAATCTTAACCAAAAATAAATGTTTGTACTAAGATAACTGTAACAATATGCAATCTATAACAAAATATAGGACCTTCCTGATAATAAACATCTTCTATGGCATATTACAGTACATATGTGTGGTCTCAGCACTGAAAGGTTTCACCTAACTTTAAATGGTATTTATAATCATTTTTAGTATATATATGGACTAACTTTTAATATATAAGGACACACATTAATTACTAACAACATTTTAGCTACATTATACATGTGTAATGTTTAGGGCACTTTATAGAATAAATACCACCCAAAAATAATAATCAGCTGTAGGTGTACAGTGGTGGATTGAGTATCCTCTTGGTTTCTTTTATCATTTGGGAATTTGATCATTGAGAGACATTTCCGTACCATAATTTCTAGTTCTGTCCCAATGCACCTTGGAGTTGTTTTTGCACAGCTTTCAGGGTGTTTCTACTGCGCCAGCTGTATAACTCATCTTCTTAATGGCCAAATCCAGATTTAACATCATTTTAGCTTTGGACAGAGTGGGGAAAAGTTAGAACTTTTGCTAAATTTCTGTTGTCTGAGAAGATTCGCTGACTTCCTCTTCATATGACATGTGTAAAACAGTGCAAGAAGTATTGGGAAGTATCTCCGAAGGGTAAACAGACAACATTTAAGTTTTCACAGAGGTTTTTACCTTTCCCCAATTTATTCCAAATTTAGAATGTTTTAGCTGTACTTGGGCTTTAAATAATAAAATACATTTGAAAATAGGGATTGCAATTGTAATGGTCTCAGCAAGTGAGAAGTTTTGGAATCTCTATCACAGAGATCTTCTGCTTAAAGTCTCTGATAGATATATAATAATCTGTTAGGCAATTTAACTCTCTTGAACGTCTACAGGGAAAGTAGTATTCCTAAAAAAGAGTTTAGCAGGCGTAAAGACCTGAAAACTTATGCTGGCCATACACTATACGAAAAATCGGCCGAAATTCAGTCGTTCAGACAGTTTGTTCGTTTTTCGAACTCTTATTGGACAAAACATCAATAACCGTCGGGACGTTTTTGAGCCGAAAAAAAGAATGACAAGTTTGGAAATTTTCTGCCGAACGAACGATAAATCGGAAGCTTAATGTGTTTCCCGTCCGAACTTTCTGCACTAGGTATATGTAAAAAAAAAATAACCAATTTTTTTTTTATTTATGACCACTGAACGATTTATCGGTCATTACATGATGGCACGACCGAACGTTCGTTTTTCGAAAGTTCGTTCGGATGATTTTTCGTAGAGTGTTTGGCCAGCATTAGATAGAAATCTCATCATTGGAGACTCAAAAAGGACAAAAAAAAGTGGTTTAACCACATAAAAGTGGTTTAACTATCTGATATCTACCAAACGCTGACAATGGTTTTGGATGTGCTGACTCTACAAAAATAAATACCTCACCAACGGCACAACTGCATTTTAGTTTATTTAAAGTCTGTCATTGGTTAACCAATTTAAAGTATATCAAGGCTCTTAGATGTGTTGTGTGTTTTGTTAATCCCTGGGTGGCTGACCCTTTACACATTGATCCTAATTAAACCCTGCCTTCCCAGACATTTTTACATTTGCCTTGACTTATCTCCTGTTTGTTCTGCCTGGACACGTGGCCTATGAAATTTCCAGTATTGGCCTATTGCGTAACAATGTCTCTGCATCTGACCCGCTGGATCAGCCCATGACTCGATCACAACTTTTCTACATTTGACCTCCTGGCATTTCTTTTAGGTATGTCTTATTTGGCTATTCCTTGTTGGTGTAGGGTCACTCAGTTCATATTCTGGATCATAAAAAATTGGGGGCAGGCAGCTATAGTGTGAGTGTGCAAAGCTTCAGCTCCATTTCAGACCCTAATTCTGAAGGCACTAATGGTGTTTAATTACTAAAGGAGTAGAAGCTATTCACTAAGAAATTCACTTTACTTTGAATACCAATTCTTGTACTAGTAAAAATCCTGTTTTAATTTCCCTTGCACACGATTGGGTATTCAGAGTGTAGCGCCCCCTTACTTTCAGTATGGGCACTACACCAAAGTTAGTGGGGAATGGGAGGATTAGTTTACTCCCATTCACAATTTGTTGAAATTCGGGTTGTTGTCAATTCAGAACTGTCCTGTAGGTCAGTCTGCGCTCCAGGGGTGCATTACCACCCCTGGGTGACAGTTGTCGCTAGAGGGGTCCTGACAGACCCACCTTCCCCCAGCAGCCAATCAGAGGAGTGGTTCCCTCGTTGGGCATGCTGGGAGGTGGTATATCTGTGGCAACCGCCATTAGCTGTGTGTTCTGTGCGGGGCCTGAGTTCCAGGTGCGGCATCCACCTTCAGGGTGCGCGCATCCATGGGCCCTGCCACCGTGTCCTATTTGACCGAAGCTGCACGCCATGTGGAGTTTCACTCTGACATTGAGAGGGGCCCCAGCGACTTGCTGGGTCCCAGACCTTCACTGAGAGGATCCTAAGCTGGGAGCTGTACGGTGGGGGAACGGCTCGGGGAGAACCTAGAGATAGAGGTTGTCGGGGAGGCCTAGACAAACCATCGAGGATCCGGTCACCACGTGGCATGACAGGTACACTAAAGCTGTCAATTGGTGATCCTTATTTGAACTAACTGGGAGGATTAATTCTATTCAATCCTTTATACCTAAAATCTTTAAGCCTGTGGCAGGGGCCTGTTCCTCCCAGTGATTTGCAGGTTACACTCCGGCTGCCAGGCCCGTGGTAACTGCCTGTCCGGGGGCACTTTACCCACTCTAGCTGGAGTGGCGACGAGTTGAGCTAACTTATTGCAGAGACCAAGCTTGCTTTCCTTCATATCCAATGCCTTATACTAAAGTTCTCTCTATGCTCATCAACCTTTCTCTATTGTGTGCCATGTTGATGTTGGCCGTGTTGGGCCTTGGAATAAAGCATTGGAAACATATTTAATGTCTGGACACTCACTCTTTATCCACACTCACAAGTATCACCCCTAGACAGAAATTAAGAGGGCAACTTAATACGCCGATCCCAACTAATCAGCGGCTCCTTCGGGGGTGAGCGCTACAAGAGCAAAACAGGTTCACCCTATTTGCCAAAATTTGCTTTATAAGGGAACATTCTTTTTGCTAATTGAACAGCCTCTTCTCCTTTAACAAATCACCACTGACCCTATTACAATCATACCAGGATACAAACATTAACACTTGGCTGGTATCTTCTGCCATGTTGTGTCAGGAAACTAAAGCACCTTGAGAAAACTTCTGCAAATAAAGGAACTACTTACAAATGTCCTTGGAGAATTTGCATACAGGAGCCTCACGTTATAGTGCAAGAATGCCAACCCCTTGGAACTATTGCTGTTATTGTTATTGGTATTGTTAAGTTAACAAAAGACATACAACAAATCTAACTATTTGAAATAAAGTTACAAATAAAGAAAACAATGATGCAAAAGGGTCGAAAATAAAGGGGATTCATAAACACATAGTATTATTATTCTTTAATAGTTCTTCAAATAGTTGGTGTGTTAATTAAAGGCCTTTCATTTCTCCCCATCCCCAACTTGTCAGTTTCACACACTCTTAGCTCTAATGTACCTAATTAATTTTGTGATGAAGACAATGCCTCTAATTCCTTTCATGAATAGCAGTGTATGAATGCATTTCAAAGTCACTCACACAAGGCATCTTGTATACTTAATTTTCAAGAACAATGTCAAAGCCTAACTTCAGTATTTGGAAAGTGAATCTAATTATCGAGTGATGCAACCTTGCAAATTAATGGTCATGAAGTTTGATTCTAATCCAATTTAATCTCTTGGGAAGTAACTTGATGCTTTCAAGAAATAGTGGGTTGTATATTATTAGCAACAGTGTGTACTCAAAGGCTAAATTTGTCTTCCTTATCTGAAAACTAGCGTAAAGGTTAAACTACATGGGAGATTTAATGTCATGCTACCAAGTGATTTAGCCTCTTGTTAACAATCACCTCATTTTCAACACATTGATTACCACTTGTTGTTATCAAACTGTTTGTCCACAGGAAGTTTAACTACTGAGCGGTCTAGCCCTAAAGCCATTAAAGGAAACATGTCATGAGAGAAATATGGAAGCTGCCATTGCTGACCTACTTCTAAAAATTCAATTTGGCTGTCAGACTGACCTTCTGTTGTTCGTCCTTTCTAAGCTACTCACCTAGAAAAAGAATTCCGATCAGGAGTCCTGAGTTTACTATGGCTTCATGTAGTGCATACAAGTGACAAAGAGGAAACAATTACAGTGTATTGGCACCCATCCCTTTGACAATAATATGTAGATGCTGTCATATAGAAAGTTGATTGTGTAGTAGTTTGGAGAGTTGTATATATTAACCACTTGAGTACCAGCTGTATAACTCCTATATTACCAGGCCGTTTTTAAATTGTCAGTGCTGTGCCAGCTTGCCTGACATTAATTCCATCATCTAACACTGTACCCAAATTCATTTTTTGTTATTGTTTTGCTGGTATTTAATAACTGCTGAGTTTTTATTCTTTACTACATTTTTCCAAAGGTGTTTACCAAAGGTAACCTTACCTTACCTTTGAAGTATAGAAGAGTACAGATTAGCATAAAAAAAAAATTGCCCTTTTTTTTAAAGTAGACACCCAAAGGTGATCTAATTTTTTCATTTTTTTTTAGAAATGAAAAAACATGTCGGTATTGAGGAGGTGCTTGAGAATGGTGCAGATACTGACCATGCTGCTGTCCAAAGGTGCCCCTATGCTCCTTTATCCAAAGTGGGGGGCATTCTAATACAGAAGGTGTGCTACTGACCAGATCACTAGGTGAAAACAGATGGAGAAAAGGCTGAAAAAAAAGGAAGCTAATGCAGCCACCACACCTAAGGATTGGTTAGCAGCAATATATATATATTTTTTTGGTTTTTGGTTGAATATAGGGATGCACCAATGTATTAGCCACCAAAAATAGGGTCAGCATTTTGCCAATAGGAAAAAAGGTGCTAATAATAGCCACCAAAAACGCACGTGATTTTGCTGTGACTGTACCATGATTTTACAGCGAATTTCATAGATCATGTGACTCAAAAACGCATTAAAATCGCAACACGGGTGCGTTTTTTATGCATTTTCAATGCATTTCAATGGGGAGGTGCGCAGCACTGCAATGGAAGCACAATGGACCAGTGTCAAGACATACATAGAATTTAAACGCAAAAGTGCTTCAAAAACTATTAATGAAAAAGTTAACTATAATACAATTATACATAAAGAAATATATAGTTTGTCCCTCTCAGTTTCGGTTTTCGGCCAGGTGCATCCTGAATTTTCAGTTTCAGTCCAGAATTTCATTTCAGTGCACCACTAATTTAATACCTCATTTATACACTGCCGTTAATTAATGGCACTGGGTAAATATAGGGCCACCAAACTTTTAATGGCATACCCTGGTAGAAGAGGGGTTAAAGCCACATTGCAGCTTGAGTGCAAAGCAACGAAAAGGATCCCCCAGCAGCTCTTAAAATAAAAAAGCAGCCATAGCTACCTTACTCACCTGTGCCCTTCCACAGACTCACCCACTCACTGATCCAATGACGTCCCTATTCTGGGATGAATTATTGATCCAGTGCAGCTTTTATTGAACCCAGTTCCTGTGAGCCCAGGGTGTCATGGCTACACCCCTGTATTGGACTCTTGGAGAAGAATACTATATAAAGCAGAGCCCTCAACAATCACAAGCTGACCTATAAATGGCGACATCCAGCCACTCTACTAATTACCCGAAATGGCGCATCCCACACCATCTCCACCATCGCAAGTGGCATGAAACTTCTCCACTCATGGGGAATCATACCAGAGCTCCCAAAGGAAGACCCAAGCGCCTCTACCTCCACCAAACCACCCCGCTACAGGCAATACCATCAAGGAAATTTCAAAACCAACCATAAATGACTGTTCCTGTCTACAACACTACCAGTTTACTTAATCTCTGGTCCAGCCAAATACTTGAATTTACACAGTTTCTGAACTTTCCCCCAATTTAATCAGCGACTTTCAGAGTTTTACACTGCTGACATTTTTATTTCAAGTATGTTACTTTTTATTTCTCCTTTTCCTTTTTAGGACATCAAGCCCATCAGGATTCAGCCTGCAGCCCCTATCTGCACTACTTGCTACAACTTTGATTAGTGCTAAGTGAATAACGTCTTTCCTTTCCATACCATAGGTTGTCATCTGGACACTCCCACTAAGTCTCTCCTGAATCTTCTCCAACAAGGACAGTCCTGTGACTACCTCTCGGCCACCTGTCTCCCGCAAACCCTCAAAACATAAGTTCCTCCTCTATTATACACAATCCTCTAACTTCAGATCATGACTTTCAATATACTCTCACTCAACGCAAAAGGCCTCAACCACCCAGCCAACGAGCTTCAATGTGGAAAACAGCCTTATCACCTAAATGTGATTTTCTTTGCATACAAGAGACTCACTTTGACCAAACGGCATTACCTTCTTGCAACCACAAAAACTTTTCCCACATATTCAAATCCTCCTATACGAAGAAACAAAGGGGTGTGCTTATAGCTATTCGAGATACTGTCATGTTTCAATTGCATAAATGCATTGCAGACTAAGAAGGTCGATTTATTATTTTACTGTGCTCTATTTACAATACTAAATATACGTTGGTATCCCTATATGCTCCTAACCATCGCCAAATGTCATTCCTGTGAAGGATTGTTAACAAGGCAGAAGACCTCCAACAGGGCCATCTCCTACTATCTGGAGACTTTGGGTACCTGATAACAGAATGATCACACTTGAGTAAATATATGGCTACCAATGATTTGTATAACGTGTGGGGATGTTGTCATGTTGACGAACGGGATTACACATATCTCTCCCCGCGTCACACCTACTCATGAATAGATCTCTTTGTAATAGATAAATGGCTATTGCAGAAAATATCGGCCTCCACCATCCACACTGTCACTTAGTCAGAACACGCCCCCATAAGCATCACTCTATCGACCAAATCTTCCCATCCCAACACATATCTATGGTGAGCCAATAACTTTCTCTTACAGGATCCCGTATATGCCCCTAAACTCCTAAAACATCTGGAAGATTTTTTCTCCCTTAACTGGTTCCCGATCGGCTCACACATATATAATGTGGCAGAATGGCTCTCCTGGGCGGAATCCCGTACATATATACGGCTTTGCCCAGAAGAGCCACCAGAGGGTGCGCGAGCGTGGGCCTGCTGCACAGCGGGGGACCCGATGAATGAATGAAAAATTTATATAGCGCGGCACATGCAAACTGAATCGCCTCTGGGCGCTGGTTGTTTGTGTCTCATGCCATCAGAAAAGCAGGGTCTTCATCTGCCTTCTGAAAGACAGGTGGTTTTGCTCCAACCGAATGCTGGTTGGTAAAGCATTCCAAAGCCTGGGGCCCTGGAAAGCAAACCTTCTTTCTCCTTTAGATTTGTATTTGGTTTTAGGAACCATGACCAATTTTTGGTCGGTGGAACGCAGAATGCGGTTGCAATTGTGCGGTTTGATCTTGTCGCATAGATATCTAGGAGCCTTCCCATGGATGCACTTATGTGTCAGGCAGAGTGCTTTGAATGCAATTCTGTCTTTCACTGGCAACCAGTGAAGGGATCTCAGTGAAGGTGAGATTGATTCCCAAGATTTTTTCCCAGTCACAAGTCTTGCGGCCGTATTCTGTACGACTTGAAGACGAGCGATTTGGTACTTGGGGAGCCCGAGGTAAAAGGCATTTGCATAGTCCAGTCTGGAATTCACGATTGTTCCCACCACGACTGCTACGTCTTCTTTGGGGATAAATGGAATAAGTCTGCGTAGTAGGCGCATCAAATGGTGGGCCCCGCTGACTACTGACCCTATTTGTGCGTCCATTGTCATGAAGGTGTCAAACGTGACTCCTAGACTTTTGACTTTGGAGCTAGGGGCGATGATTTGTCCCAGAATGGGCGATGGTGTCCAGTTTGTTACTGGTAGTCTCTTCCGACTGGCATCGAAGATAAACAGTTCTGTTTTAGCGCTATTGAGTTTGAGATAACTCTTAGTCATCCAGTTTTCTATTGAAGAGAGACATTTCTCTAATCTGAGATGATGATCCTTTTTGTGGCAGATGCGAAAATACAATTGCGTGTCGTCTGCATAAGAGTGATAAAGTAGTTCTTGGCTACTGATAATATCAAAGAGAGGACGAAGATAGATATTAAACAGCACCGGTGATAGGGGGGATCCTTGGGGGACCCCACATGGCACCGTGCGTTTTTCTGACGTGAAAGATCCCAGTTTCACTGTTTGTGATCGGTTTCCGAGAAAAGAGGAGAACCATGGTAAGGCGTCTTCTGTGACTCCGGCGACTTCTGTGAGTCGTCTCAGTAGCAATTTATGGTCTACTGTGTCGAAGGCTGCGCTTAGGTCCAGCAGAACCAGGAGACACGATTCTCCTTCGTCTGCGGCCTCGAGCGCATCGTCCCATATTTTCAGTAAGGCCGTTTCTGTCCCGTGTCCGGGGCGGAACCCGGACTGAAATGGATCAAGTAGGTTGTGGGTATCCAGATGCTGTTGCAGCTGATTTACCACCACTTTCTCCATTATCTTGGACAGAGCATTTAGACCTGTTATGGGACGGCGGTGAGTTGGGTCCATAGGATCCAAATTAGTTTTTTTCAAGATCGGCAGGATTGTGCCCTCTTTCAGCAGGGAAGGCACTATGCCTTCCTTGAATGACTGATTTATAAGCTGTGTGATTGGAGGCGCCAGGATGTCGGCACATTCCTTCAGTAGCTTGGTGGGAATGATGTCGTTGGGTGCAGTGCTGTTCCGCAATGCACCAATGAATTTTTTGGTGGTATCGATGGAGATGGGTTCCAAAGTGAACTTAGTTGATTGTAGAGGCTTTCTGTCGGTGTTTTGATTGAAGAGGGGACTGAGTGGAGTATTGTTTTGCCGAATACTTACCCGAATTTTTTCAATTTTGTTGATGAAGAAATCCGATAGTTCATTGCAGAACTCTTGGGAGTCTGAAGTGGGGACTTCAAGACATCCCGGATTCATGGTCTGGGTGACCATCCTGAAGAGTTCGCGTGGGCGATTCATTGCGCTGTTAATCACCATGGAAAAGTAAAGTTTTTTGGCTTTAAAAATTTCCTTGTGATATCGTGTTGTTACTGCTTTGTAGAAGTTGAGGCGGTCATCTGAAGGACTTCTTTTCCAGGCGGCTTCCGCCCTTCTGCGCTCTTGCTTCAGTAGCGACAGCTGGTTATTGAACCAGCTGGACTTTTTTGCCCGGCCGTGGACTTTGCGCTTTGGTGCTGCTAAGTCGGCTGACTGTAGCAGAGCTGTATTTATGGCATCCAGTGTATCTGAGGCTGCTAGCTGAGGAGGAATACCCTCAATTCGGTTTCCCAGGGTGGATCTGAAAAGTTCCGAGTGGAGCCTTTTCTGAGATCTAGCCCAGTGTATTGTGACCGGCTTGGGAACCTTCATAGCTAGTGGAATTCTGGGAATTATGAAGCTAATTGCATGGTGGTCTGTCCATGGCAAAGGTTCATTGCCCACAATGTTTATTTTCAGATTTTGTCTGAAAATTAGGTCGAGTGTGTGACCTGAAGCATGCGTGGGTCCGCATATGAGTTGCTGAAGTCCTATCCCTTCCAGGTGGTCGATGCAGGCCTCCGCGATGGGATCCTGTGAGGAGTTGGCCCACAGATTGAAATCCCCAAGCAGCAAAAGATGATTGCTGTTAACCACTTAAGCCCCGGACCAATACGCTGTCTAAAGACCCAAGGTGTTTTTACAATTTGGCAATGCGCTGCTTTAACTGGTAATTGCTCGGTCATGCAATGTTGTACCGAAACGAAACTTGCGTCCTTTTCTTCCCACAAATAGAGCTTTATTTTGATGGTATTTGATCGCCTCTGCGATTTTTATTTTTTGCGATATAAACGCAAAAAGACCGTAAATTTTGAAAAAAAATGATTTTTCTTATAACAAAAAGTAAAAAAAATCGAATAAACTAAATTTTAGTCAAACATTTAGGCCAAAATGTATTCAGCCACATGTCTTTAGTAAAAAAAATCGCAATAAGCGTATATTTATTGGTTTTCGCAAAAGTTATAGCGTCTACAAACTAGGGTACATTTTCTGGAATTTACACAGCTTTTATTTTATGACTGCCTATCTCATTTCTTGAGGTGCTAAAATGGCAGGGCAGTACAAAACCCCCCCAAATGACCCCATTTTGGAAAGTAGACACCCCAAGGAAACTGCTGAGAGGAATGTTGAGTCCATTGAATATTTAATTTTTTTGTCCCAAGTGATTGAATAATGACGAAAAAAAAAAAAAAAATGTTTACAAAAAGTTGTCACTAAATGATATATTTCTCACACATGCCATGGTTATATGTGGAATTGCACCCCAAAATACATTCTGCTGCTTCTCCTGAGTACGGGGATACCACATGTGTGGGACTTTTTGGGAGCCTAGCCGCATACGGGGCCCCAAAACCCAAGCACCGCCTTCAGCATTTCTAAGGGCACAAATTTTTGATTTCACTCCTCACTACCTATCAAGGTTTCGAAGGCCATAAAATGCCAAAATAGCAAAAAAAAAACCCAAATGACCCCATTTTGGAAAGTAGACACCCTAAGCTATTTGCTGAGAGGCATGTCGAGTCCATGGAATATTTTATATTTTGACACAAGTTGCGGGAATATGACAAACTGATTTTTTTTTGCACAAAGTTGTCACTAAATGATATATTGCTCACACATGCCATAGTTATATGTGGAATTGCACCCCAAAATACATTCTGCTGCTTCTCCCGAGTACGGGGATACCACATATGTGGGACTTTTTGTGAGCCTAGCCGCATACGGGGCCCCGAAAACAAAGCACCGCCTTCAAGATTTCTAAGGGCATACATTTTTGATTTCACTCCTCACTACCTATCACTACCTATCACAGTTTTGAAGGCCATAAAATGCCAAGATGTCACACAACCCCCCCAAATGACCCCATTTTGGAAAGAAGACACCCCAAGCTATTTGCTGAGAGGCATGTTGAGTCCATGGAATATTTAATTTTATGGCCCCAAGTGATTGAATAATGACCAAAAAAAAAAAAAAAACGTTGTCACTAAATGATATATTTCTCACATATGCCATGGGCATATGTGGAATTGCACCCCAAAATACATTCTGCTGCTTCTCCTGAGTACGGGGATACCACATGTGTGGGACTTTTTGGGAGCCTAGCCGCGTACGGGACCCCGAAAACCAATCACCGCCTTCAGGATTTCTAAGGGCATAAATTTTTGATTTCACTCCTCACTACCTATCACAGTTTCGAAGGCAATAAAATGCCAAAACAGCACAAAACCCCCCCAAATGACCCCATTTTGGAAAGTAGACACCCCAAGCTATTTGCTGAGAGGCATGTTGAGTCCATGGAATATTTAATTTTTTTGCCCCAAGTCACTGAATAATGACCAAAAAAAAAAAAATACAAAACGTTGTCACTAAATGATATATTTCTCACACATGCCACGGTTATATGTGGAATTGCACCCCAAAATACATTCTGCTGCTTCTCCTGAGTACGGGGATACCACATGTGTGGGACTTTTTGGGAGCCTAGCCGCGTACGGGGCCCCGAAAACCAAGCACTGCCTTCAAGATTTGTGTGAGTGAAATCAAAAATTTATGTCCTTAGAAATCTTGAAGGCGGTGCTTGGTTTTCGGGGTCTCATACGCGGCTAGGCTCCCAAAAAGTCCCACACATGTGGTATCCCCGTACTCAGGAGAAGTAGCAGAATGTATTTTGGGGTGCAATTCCACATATAACCATGGCATGTGTGAGAAATATATCATTTAGTGACAATGTTTTGTACATTTTTTTATTTTAATTTTTTTTGGTCATGATTCAATCACTTGGGGCAAAAAAATTAAATATTCCATGGACTCAACATGCCTCTCAGCAAATAGCTTGGGGTGTCTACTTTCCAAAATGGGGTCATTTGGGGGTTTTTTGTGCTATTTTGGCATTTTATGGCCTTCGAAACTGTGATAGGTAGTGAGGAGTGAAATCAAAAATTTGCGCCCTTAGAAATGCTGAAGGCGGTGCTTGGTTTTCGGGGTCCCGTACGCGGCTAGGCTCCCAAAAAGTCCCAAACATGTGGTATCCCCGTACTCAGGAGAAGCAGCAGAATGTATTTTAGGGTGCAACTCCACATATAACCATGGCATGTGTGAGCAATATATCATTTAGTGACACATTTTTCTTTTTTTTTTCTCATTATTCAATCACTTTGGACAAAAAAAAAAAAAAATCAATGGACTCAACATGCCTCTCAGCAGTTTCCTTGGGGTGTCTTCTTTCCAAAATGGGGTCATTTGGGTTTTTTTTGTGCTATTTTGGCATTTTATGGCCTTCGAAACTGTGATAGGTAGTGAGGAGTGAAATCAAAAATTTACACCCTTAGAAAGCCTGAAGGCGGTGATTGGTTTTTGGGGTCCCGTACGCGGCTAGGCTCCCAAAAAGTCTCACACATGTGGTATCCCCGTACTCAGGAGAAGCAGCAGAATGCATTTTGGGGTGTAATTCCACATATGCCCATGGCATGTTTGAGCAATATATAATTTAGTGACAACTTTGCGCAAAAAAAAATATATATATATATATATATTTATATTTCCCGCAACTTGGGTCAAAATCTAAAATATTCCATGGACTTAAGATGCCTCTCAGCAAATAGCTTGGGGTGTCTACTTTCCAAAATGGGGTCATTTGGGGGGGTTTTCAATTGTCCTGGCATTTTATGCACAACAATTAGAAGCTTATGTCACACATCACCCACTCTTCTAACCACTTGAAGAAAAAGCCCTTTCTGACACTGTTTGTTTACATAAAAACATATTATTTTTTTGCAAGAAAGTAAAGTTGAACCCCCAAACATTATATATTTTTTTAAAGCAAAGGCCCTACAGATTAAAATGGTGGGTGTTGCAAAAAAAATTTCCACACAGTATTTGCGCAGCGTTTTTTCAAACGCATTTTTTGGGGAAAAAATACACTTTTTTTTATTTTAAAGCACTAAAACACACTATATTGCCCAAATTATTGATGAAATAAAAATTATGATCTTAGGCCGAGTACATGGATACCAAACACGACATACTTTAAAATTGCGCACAAACGCGCAGTGGCGACAAACTACATACATTTTTAAAAGCCTTTAAAAGCCTTTACAGGTTACCACATTAGATTTACAGAGTAGGTCTACTGCTAAAATGACTGCCCTCGATCTGCCCTTCGCGGTGATACCTCACATGCATGGTGCAATTGCTGTTTACATATGACTCCAGACCGACGCTTGCGTTCTTCTTTGCGCAAGAGCAGGGGGGGACAGGGATGCTTTTTTTTATTTTTTTATTTTTTTATATATTTATTTCGCTTTTTTTATTTTATTTGTTAACTGTTCCTTCCATTTATTTATTTTTTTACCATTTTTATTGTTATCTCAGGGAATGTAAATATCCCTTATGATAGCAATAGTTAGTGACAGGTACTCTTTTTTTTTTTAAATGGGGTCTATTAGACCCTAGATCTTTCCTCTTCCCTCAAAGCATCTGACCACACCAAGATTGGTGTGATAAAATGCTTTCCCATATTCTCAATGGCGCCGTTTATATCTGGGGGGGGGGACATTCCCTCCCACTGAATGTAAAAGCAGTCTAGAGGCTAATTAGCCGCTAGGACTGCTTTTACATGATAGCCGACCGCTGGCTGAAAAGAATGATACCAAGATGATGCCTAAACCCGCAGGCATCATTCTGGTATAACCATTCAAAGTCCTGCAACATACCAGTACGTTGATGGTTCTTGTTGGACATGTATTGTAATCTTTTTTTTTTTCATGCAGCCTGTTGGCTGAACAAAAAAAAGATTGATCGGTGGGTATGCCCACCATTAGAATACCTCCCTTCATCCACCCACTTCTAATGATGGGCATACATGCACCATTTATATATGCCGAAGCATGGGGGCATCCTCCCGCAAAAAAGTTATGCCGCGTACGGTCGGACTTTTCTATGCCGCGTACACACGGTCGGACTTTTCTATGCCGTGTACACATGGTCAGACTTTTCCACGGGAAAGCCTCCGTAGGAATGTCAACCGTATGTACGCGGCATTAGGAGCAAAATCGCTCCTCCGCCCCTGCTGCCCGCATGCTTCGGCATATATGCATATACATTTTTTTAACTGTGGTGGTGAAATCACCTCCTACAGCACTGGAGTCGCGGCTTTATATATCGTGGGAGCAAACGCTGTTGCTGTCAAGATAAATAAGTCCGCGCAACAGCTGAATGGCGTACCTGAAAACAGTAAAATAAATTACATACCTGAAAAGCAAGCATGAAAAAACATAACAACAATAAAACTTTGCAGAATAGAATACAGTAAAAAAGAGCAGAACAATAGAGAGAGAATAGAGAGGGAGAGAACAATAAAACGACAACTATTTTTGGTTTTTTTATTTTATATTTTTTTGTGTGTTTTTATTTTTTACTTTTTTTTTTTTTTTTTTAACACTTTTTTTTGTAACTGTGAACTGTAACTTCAACTTTTCGGTTCCAGGTTTGGGTCTCTCAAAATGCGATGGCATCTTGGGAGACCCTGTGTGAGTGTGCCTAGCCTGTGAAATGTTTCACCCTACACTAATAATTAACGTGTGTGTGGAAGCGTTCAAAACATTCACCAATACAAAGACCAGGATTGCCAGGACATTTGGGACAAAAATAACGGGTGTCACGCCTAAATCCGCGCTTGGTACAGACACGACATTTTCTTTGGGGGGCTCGTTGGGTAGGGGTACTCTGGAGGACATAAGAAAAATGCCTCTCATGCAGTCGGCTTACTGCATTTGGTAGGAGATGGTGAGGTACAGTACCGCCTGGATACAGGAGTTCTGTGATGATATCCCTCTGGAATTGAAGGAAGGATTCATTCCGTCCTGAAGCTCTGTATACGACATGAGCATTCAGTAGAGCCAATTGAAATAAATGTAGAGACACTTTTTTGTACCAGCGTCTCGTCTTACGGGCAATATGATACGGCGCCATTAACTGGTCGTTGAGGTCCACCCCTCCCATGTTTTGGTTATATTCGTGGACACAGAGGGGTTTCTCCACAACACCAGTCGCCGTACGAATTTGGACTGTCGTGTCTGCGTGAAGGGTGGTAAGAACGAAAACATTCCTATTGTCCCGCCACTTCACAGCGAGCAAATTTTTACATCTGCAGCAGGCTCTCGCCCCCGGCCTAACACGGGCATCTACAAGCCGCTGGGGGAAGCCCCGGCGATTAGGTCGCACGGTGCCACATGCTCCAATCTGTTGATCAAATAAGTGGCTAAAAAGTGGCACGCTGCTGTAAAAATTGTCCACATACAAATGGTACCCCTTTCCGAATAAGGGTGACACCAAGTCCCAAACAATCTTGCCAGCGCTCCCCATGTAATCTGGGCATCCTTCCGGCTCTACCTGACTATCTTTTCCCTCGTAAACCCTAAAGCTCCATGTGTAGCCTGTGGCCCTGTCACAGAGCTTATAGAGCTTGACCCCGTATCTGGAACGCTTGCTGGGAAGGTACTGTTTGAAAGACAAGCGGCCAGCAAATTTAATCAGGGACTCATCAACGCATACAACCTGCTGGGGATTAAACAAGGCTGCAAAACGTTCGTTGAAATGGTTTACGAGGGGCCGAATTTTGTAGAGCCGGTCAAATTCAGGGTCTCCACGTGGACGACAAAGTGTATTGTCACTGAAATGCAGGAACCGCAGGATCGCCTCGTATCGTTTCCTGGCCATGTGAGCAGAGAAAATGTACATATGGTCAATGGGATGTGTGGACCAATACATCCGCAATGACGGAAATTTGTGTATGCCCATGTTGAGGGTAAGGCCCAGAAAGGTCTTAAATTCGGAAACCTCGAGAGGTTTCCATTGTTTGGCAAGGCGAGACTGGGGGTTAGCGGCGATGTAAGTACCAGCATATAAATTAGTCTGGTCCACAATAGATCTATAGAGATCTTCCGTGAAATACAGCGAATAAAAATCAAGTGACGTAAAGTTCGCTGTATCCACCTGAATACCGGGTTGGCCAGTGAATGGGGGAAGTACAGGTGCTGTAGAAGTGGTGGGGACCCAATCAGGATAGGCAAATTCTACAGGAAGGGCACTATGGGCACGACGGGCCTGTCTCTGTCTTCTTCTTGGTGGCAGCGGGACACTACTTGTGCTTGCCACATCGCCAGCTTCAACTGCACTTATGGGACTCGCCACGTCACCAAGTGTTACTGCAGTGCTGGATAAACGACCAGGGTGTACTAGGCCGCTGGTGCTTGCCAATTCACCAGAAGGAATAGCGGCGCTAGTACTGGATCTCTGCTCCATACGAGGGTCCTGCGGTTCTTGCTGCTCAACAACATCAGAATGGGATCGGGTACGCCTGGCCTTAGCAGGGACCTCAACTTCGTCGTGCGAGCTATCTGACATGGAGCCGCTGTCGCAAACGGGTTCGTATTCTGAGCCAGAATCTGTCAGATGCGTGACCTCCTCCTCTTCACTATCTGACATGCACATGAACTCCAAGGCCTGCTTATCATTGTACCTTCGGTTTGCCATTTTGGACTCTAAATTTAGTGGTACAATGGTAAGGATTCACAGGTAAAAAAAGCACCTGATCTGTAGAAAAGCAAACGTAGAAAACGCTTCAAAAAAAACTGTAAGCGATCGCAGGGATCAGGCCTGTCTCTGCGAACGCTGCAGTTATGTGTCTTGTGTTTTGTAAGTGACAGTGATCGATCGATACTGCACTTGGGTGGGTTGGGCTGGGCAGAGGGGGAAAACGCAGGTGCTAGCGGGTATCTGGGCTGATTCCGCTAACAATGCGTTTTTGGGTACCCTAAACTGCTGGGTACGCTAGTATAGATCTGATCAGATCAGGTATCGATCCGTTCAGATCCTATACCACTAAGGGGGGTGTATGCTTAGCGAGTGGGTGTAAGCGGTACTGGCTCTAACCTAACGCTGCCTGGGGCGACGCAGACCCTGACTGGCGCTAAAATTAAATTTATATCACCCGCCGGGTGATCAGGGGGTTAAACCTATTGGGTTATATACGGCGGGTGCTCTGATGCTATAAACAGCAAACTAACCAACCAGCGTCAACCGTAACACTTATACGGTGATCACTGGTGAAAGGGTTAACTAGGGGGCAATCAGGGGGTTAAAACCTTTATTCGGTAATATATGGGGGTACCTGACGCTTTCTAAAAACCTGGTGGCGAACCTAAAATAACTAAATAACTAACTGGCTAACCACGTCACCAGTGACACTTATACAGTGATCAGTGGTGAAAGGGTTAACTCTAGGGGCAATCAGGGGTTAAAACCTTTATTTATGGGGGTACCTAACGCTATATAAACCTGGCGGCGAACCTCAAAAAAAACTAACTACCTAGCGGCAACAGTGACACTAATACAGCGATCAGAAACCGATCGCTTAGTGACACTGGCAATAGGGGTGAAAGGGTTAACTCTAGGGGCAATCAGGGGTTAAAACCTTTATTTATGGGGGTACCTAACGCTATATAAACCTGGCGGCGAACCTCAAAAAAAACTAACTGCCTAGCGGCAACAGTGACACTAATACAGCGATCAGAAACCGATCGCTTAGTGACACTGGCAATAGGGGTGAAAGGGTTAACTCTAGGGGCAATCAGGGGTTAAAACCTTTATTTATGGGGGTACCTAACGCTATATAAACCTGGCGGCGAACCTAAAAAAAAACGAACTGCCTAGCGGCAACAGTGACACTAATACAGCGATCAGAAACCGATCGCTTAGTGACACTGGCAATAGGGGTGAAAGGGTTAACTTTAGGGGCAATCAGGGGTTAAACCTTTATTGGGGGGGGGTAGGGGGCTACCCTGGACCTAAAGGGGCCTAAACCTAACTGCCCTGACACTTTTTTCTGTCACACTGACACTAAAAGCAGTGATCAGAAAATAAATGATCACTGCAATCAGTGACACTGTGACAGGGGGTGATCTGGGGGTGCTGGGGGGGTGATCGGGGGGGGTTATGTGCCTATGTGTGCTGTGTCAGTGTGCTGTTGGTGCAACTCACAGTACTGACGTCTTCTCTCCTCTGGAACCGGACGAAAAGACCGCCAGAGGGGAGAAAACGTCACTTCCTCCCTGCCTGTGTTTACAGTTACACAGGCAGGGAGGGCTCAGGTGGAAGCTCATTCGCGGAGGGAGATCGAGAGGGGACGGCTGGAAACCAATAGCCGCCCCCTCCTCCCGGACCTCCCGTACACCGTTCCCGGCCCTCGCATGTACCGGAGGGGGTCCCGATCGGACCCCCGAACCCAGGTAAGGCGGGGACGTACCTGTACGCCCATGTGCCTGTACGTGCCATATTGTGGACGTATATGTACATGCGGGGGTCGGGAACTGGTTAAGGGCGTAAGTGGATAAGAACTCAGTTAATGCTGGAAGCAACTGCGATTTGGGCCCAGGGGGCCTATAGCAGAGGAGAATGTGAACGGTCTCCTGAGAGTGAGCTTGAAGTTGAAGCGTAAGGGTTTCCATAAAAGGTAGAGGATTTTGAAGGACCGGTTTAGTGATTGCAATATGAGACTTATGAATCACCGCCAGGCCTCCTCCTCTTTGCCCTATTCTATTTTCCGTTAAGATGCGGTAGTTTGCTGGTACCAGTTCTCCGAGAATGGTGTTGCAATCGTCCGACAGCCAACTTTCTGTAATAAAGAGGCAGTCTAGATCGTTTTGTAGTAAGAAATCATGGATTTCTGATCGGTGTTTAACTGCCGATCTAGTGTTAAGCAACGCACATTGAGCTGTGTTGAATGGTTGAAATTTTTGATGATCGATCGATGATCGAATCTCAAAAGTTGATCTGATTTTAAGGCTATTGTGGTGACGGCAGGTAATATAGTTGCGAATTGTCTCAGACCCCAAATGGTTTCTGCAGAGTATCGCAATTTAACCATTGTTGCCAGTCACCGTGGGCGGGAGTGCGGGTGTTGGGTGAGAGAGGATTCGCAGAATCCTTGCTCAAGGGGAATAATGTTTTGGTCCAGAGGAAGGCAAAAAAACCCTGGGCAAGCTGGCCAATGTGCTGCGGCAGGGAAAAAAATTCCTTCCTGATCCCTGAAGGCGATCGGATCAAAACCCTGGATCAAAAGACTGACGGCTATGGAGGGGAAAAGGGGGGGGGGATGCTGGGTGTCACTGCTGCTGGGGTGTACCAAAAAATGGCCGCCAGGCAAAGCACAGGACCCAGGCTGGGGGGGGGCTGACAGCTTGGTAAAAACAATAATTTACCGATAAGGTTGCTGAACAGGGGACCTCTGGGGGTGTGGGGGTGAAAATCCAGAGCGATCTGTGCTTTTGGAAGTTAGTGCAGGGAGAAACGAACGGCGCGCCGGTAGGCCGCGGCTGAAGCCGCGGACTTTCCTAAGGTGCGGCGGCCGCGAAAAGGAGCAGGCTGGCGCGGGCGTGAAGGCACGCCAAAAAACGCCAAAAATACACCCAGGGGGGGTGACTTGGGACCACCACAAACGAGGGTGGCCGTGCGGGCGGTGATGCCGGCGAAAGATAGTGCAGAGAGCCGCAGTGGGGGTCTGTGTGACGGCTGCCCTGATAAGGACGGCCGTCAGTGGTTCCCCAGGATGTCAGGCCCTGAGAGGCAGGGTCTTACCTGCGGAAGAAAGAGGAGTCCTCGAGGAGAGAGAGGTGCTGGTTCCTGGTTCCAGGGAGCTGTTTCTGTGTAGCGCCGGTATGGAGAGTCTGCCTAGCGTCTGCCTAGCATCTGACTGCCAGGTCTGGGTGAGAGCAGGCTCGTAAGCGGAAGGTCCGAAGCGCCCTACTCCACCGCTGACACTGACTGACTGACTGACTCACAGTGAACAGCTACGGTTTATGTGCCAGCCGTGCACAATCGCGTGCAGGAGCGGCAGCATGGGGGTTTGTGTGTGTAAACAAATAGCACAAATCCCTGTGCTGTCAGAGGAGAGAAGACACACGTAGGGAACACAGTTAACCCCTTGATCGCCCCCTAGTGTTAACCCCTTCCCTGCCGGTGACATTTACATAATAATCAGTGCATATTTATAGCACTGATTGCACTGTAAATGTCAGTGGTCCCAAAAGTGTGTCAAAAGTGTCCGACCTGTCCGCCGTAATGTCGCAATACCACTAAAAATCGCAGATCACCGACATTACTAGTAAAAAAATAAAATAATAAAAACGCCATATAAATGTCAAAAAAATTTCCCATAGTTTGTAGACGGTATAATGTATGCACAAACCAATCAATATACGCTTATTCAGTTTTTTTTTACCAAAAACATGTAGAATACATATCGGCCTAAACTGAGGAAAAAAATATTCTTTTTAAAATATTTACTATAGCAAAAAGTAAAAGATATTGGCCCGGATTCACGTAGCACTTACGTCGACGTATCTACAAATACGCCGCGTAAGTGTAAATGTGCGCCGTCGTATCTATGCGCCGTGCCCATAGAACTAGATACGCCTGAAAATAGGCTTCCTCCAACCGACGTAACTTTCCTACGCCGGTGTATCTTGGGCGCATATTTATGCTGGCTGCCTCATTGCAAATATGCAAATGAGTGAGATACGCCGATTCACGAACGTACTTGCGCCCGGCGCATTCCTATACACGGTTTACGTGAGTCGTACGTCCAGCGTAAAGTTAAGCCTCATAAAACAGGTGCAAGTCATGTTAAGGTATGGACCAGGGAACAGCCGTCGTATTTTATGCATGCGCACTGGGATGCTTCCACGGGAAGGCGCATGCGCCGTTAGTTCGGCCCATCATTTGTATGGGGTCACGCGTCATTTAAATGGATCACGCCCACTTCCACCTACTTTGAATTAGGCCGGCTTACGCCAAATAATTTACGTTACGCTGGCGCAACGTTGGGAGCAAGTGCTTTGTGAATACTCTGCTTGTCTCTCTGTGTTACGTCGGCGTATCGCATATGAGATGCGCTACGCCGGCAGAAATATGCTCCGATGTATCTGAATCCGGCCCATTGTGTTTTTTTCAAAATTGTTGCTCTTCTTCTGTTTATAGTGCAAAAATTAAATTAAGGTGATCAAATACCACCAAAAGAAAGCTCTATTTGTGGGAAAAAAAGAAGGACATCAATTTTGTTTGGGTACAACATCACACTACCGCGCAATTGTTAGTTAAAGCAATGCAGTGCCGTATCGCAAAAAATCTTCTAGAGCTGAAGTAGCTCATTTTAACTCAGCGGCGGACCCAGCGACAATGTGGAATGCACGCAATTCAGTAATTAGGGGAATTTATATCCAATTAGGTTTCCGAGCAAAGAAAAGGAGGACGCAGTGCTTAGACAAACTAACTGCTGATTTATCAGCCTCAGAATCCCTTAACAAAACAAACCCTTCATTACCTCTCCAAGATAAGATCTTCTCCCTACGACAGGAGCTCAGATCCCTATTGCTAGAGTCATTTGAAAAATCCCAAAGGAAACTAAAAGCTAAACTGTATACCACGGGTAATAAAGCGGGGAAAGCTATGGCCTCAAAAATCAAAGGTCAACGCCTTAAATCTAAAATACACCACCTCTACCACCCGACTACCAATGAAAAAATTCTTAATCCCCAAGTAATAGCCAAGGCGTTTAGCCTATACTAGAGTAGTCTCTACAACATCCGAGATGCCCAAGGTACCCATCAACCCACCCAAGAGGACATCTAAGCCTTCCTCAACCACATCAAACTCCCACCTCTATCCCAGCAACAGCTCTCTTCCTTAATAAACCCTTCACTATCCCAGAAATCCTACAAGTAATTCACAAATTACCCAACTTCAAATCACCAGGCCCAGATGGGTTCACTGGGGAATATTACAAAAAATTCCAAAACGTCTTAGCACCTCTCTTGTGTAAAGTGTACAATAACGCTGCCTCCTCTTCCTCTTTCCCTTCTGAAATGCTAAATGCACTTGTAGTGACTATACCAAAAACAGGGCCCACATCTCCAAAAAACTTCTGACCAATATCCCTACTTAACATGGACTTAAAAATGTATGTAAAACTCGTAGCAGAAAGAATGATTGATATCCTCCCATTCCTAATCCACCCTGACCAATCAGAATTCACTAAGGGGAGCCAAGCCTCTGATGCAACACGAAGAGTAATAGATGTCATACACCACTTTGAATCCTCTGGAACACCTTCTCTGCTCCTTTCCTTGGATGCAGAGAAGGCATTCAATAGAGTACACTGGGACTACCTCACTCAGTACTCACTAAATTTGGTTTCGAGGGCCAAATATTCAAAGCAATTATGGCTCTATATACAACACCATCAGCACGCATCTACACATCCTCTCATCTCCCTTCCAAATAACACATGGAACTAGGCAAGGTTGCCCTCTACCACCCTTGATCTTTAACCTACTAATTGAACACCTAACAGAACATATTAGAGCAAACGCACAAATATCTGGTGCCCCCATAAACACACATGATCACAAGATCAGCTTATTTGCTGACAATGTAATTTTAATGATCACCAATCCCACAACCTCACTACCTGCAGTGCAAAAGACACTTTCCTGGTTCAGCGAAGTCTCCTATTACAAAGTAAATTACACAAAATCCTCTATCCTTAACTTAGGAATAGATGCAACATCTAGTAACCTCTTTCAAAACCTCCACCCCTATGTATGGGCGGACAATAATATATCATATCTATGAATACAGCTGACCAAATCCACTAAAACTCTATTCCAAACCAATTATATACCATATCGCACCAAACTACAAGATCTTAAAAATTTAGCAAGATTTGAATTTTCATGGATAGGAAGGCTGGCGGCTTTCAAAATGCTACACCTACCCCAACTTCTCTACCTTTTCAGAACACTATTAATTCCAATTCCACCTACCTACTTTAAATCACTACAATCTATTTTCTCCAGATTCATATGGCAGGGGAAAAAAATATTGCTGCGCTCACGCAAAGCTCATTAAACATCACTTAGTAGGAGGAGCAGGATATATCGACTTTGCTGATTATTACCTAGCTTCTATACTTACACAACTTAAGGAATGGCTCCTACCTTCTCCTACCACAATCTGGGGAACCATAGAAGCATCCTATATACCAGGTCACTCCCTATATCCCTGGCTTGCTAGTATACTACTTGGAGCTATAATTCCTACACATAAATACCCCCGATCAAAGCTTGGAAAATATTAATTCAATTAACCCATTCCCACCTCCACTCCACTACCCTAAAAATTCCTATCACAGCATTATACCACATCATGGATTCAATATCCTTTACATAATGGCAATCAAAAGGTGTAAAATATATTAACGATCTCTTTGACATAGACAACATCAAACCCTTTCCTCTACTCCAAAAAGTATTTCACCTCCCAATTTCGGACCTATGCAAATACATTTGTATGAAACATTGCATATCAACACTCTCCTTATGGCTGTACAAAATCCCCTGGACAGCTTGGATATACTACACAGCCAGTACACCCCGTAGTAAAGGGATCTTGCTCTTTTATACCATTCTGCAACAAAAGCGCACCTTTTTCAAAACTGCCCCTTTACTCAAATGGGAAAATTATCTAAAATGCACATATTCTGACAATGGACAACAGCCTGCAATGCCACATATAAAGTCCCCAGTTGCTCCACCCTCTGGGAACTTTCTATTAAATTACTACGATGGTATTTGACCCTGACAGAATTTCTCGATTCCACCACTAGTGTTGAGCGGAATACGCCATATTCGATTTCGCGATATAGCACGAATATATAGACGAATATTCGTGAAATATTCGCTAAAATCGAATATTTGTGATATTTTATCAAAAAAAATAATTTTGCGAAATTTCGCTAATGCGAATGCGAAATTGATTGCGAAATTTCGCTAATGCGAATGCGAAATTGATTGCGAAATTTTGAAACATTCAATTTCACCTGCCCTTTGGAAAAAGTGTGGTTTTACGTAATGGACCCTGCAACTAACTAACAACAAGGTATTAATAAAATAAATACATTATTATATAGATTTTAGGATTTACTTTGACCAATTTGTATATTGATTAGTTTAATAAATATTGAATAACCATAGATTTGGAAAATACAGATCTCTCCTCTAGACTGACCTGTATTGAGTTAGGTAAAGATCAACCGCACACTGGGGCCCCTGATTCTGTTGAGTAAAAAAAAAAGCCAAGTAAACCGTTTACGTTGACATCTCTTAAATGTCTTTATGTTAAACAGTTATTATTCTCATTAAAGAGGTGAAATGCAAATGATGATGACACGGGACAAAAGATGGAAAATTCGGTGAAGATGTGATACCCTGGAAAAATGCTCAGAAACACTCCACTCTCTCCTATGACAACTGTGGTAGGAGAACTCTGAGGCCCCGTACACACGACAGAGGAACTCGACGTGCTTGGCACGTCGAGTTCCTCGTCGAGTTTTGGGATGAAGCCGCCGAGGAGCTCGGCGGGCCGGCTTCTCCCATAGAAGAACGAGGACAACGAGAAAATAGAGAACATGTTCTCTATTTTCTCGTCGAGTTCCTCGGCGGCTCCATCGAGCCAAAACTGTACAGACGACAGAGATTCTCGGCAGAATCCGGGTTTTGACCGAGTTTCTCGGCGAATTCTGCCGAGAATCTCTGTCGTGTGTACGAGGCCTTATTGGCTCTGATGCAAAAGAAGGGCGGAGAAAGTATTCGCGAATATTCGTAATACGAATATTCACGATTGCGAATATTCATCAACATAAAAGGATCGCCTCAGTTTAGCTACTCGGCCCAGGGTCTCTAATCATACCAGCAATGCTTTTAGACGTCGATGGAGATCACTAGGATGTGATCTGTTTTAAAAATAAATTTGAAAAAATACAAATATTCGGAATAGCGAATTTTGGTCGCGAAATTCGAGTTATTCGCGAATATTCGAATATGCCATATTCGTGAGCAACACTATCCACCACTCCAATACCTTATGCTGGTGACACTGTGGTCATAGAGGTGACCTCCTCCACACCTTCTGGGGGTGCCCTCAACTGACGGTGTTCTGGATATTCACATTCAAACTCATATCCGAAGTCGCTAAAGTTCCTTTCATACCCTCTTCTAGCCTCACACTTCTGTCTTTGGAAATGGATTGCTCCCATCACAACATCACAACACATAACTACACATATTCTGCTAGCAGCAAAACTTAACATCACTAAAAGATGGAAAACCCCGACCTCCCTCCAATACGGGATGTGATAGATTTAACCCAACTGCACTACTCTCATGAGCAAATCACAGAAATCCATTCAGACAAATTAGAACAATTCACTAGCAAGTGGCAACTGTGGAGTAAATGGAAAACGTTAAATCTATGAAAAATGAATCCTTCCTCTTCTCTCCTTATTTCTGAAGAAACCAAATGCAAACCTGATATATGTACAACACTTATGATACTGTACTCCTGAAATTTCATTACAGCTGCTGATAATGTCCTGTTTTCTTTCTCTATCTTATCAATTAAAAATTCAATAGGGGTGTTCATAGATGGGGTGTCTGTGGTGGAAGACAATGACCTTCACCTCTTACTAAGTAATTGAATATACTTATGGGGCCAGATTCATGTAGATTTGCGGCGGCGTATCGTATCCTGTTTACGTTATGCCGCCGCAAGTTTCCAGCGTAAGTGCTTGATTCACAAAGCACTTGCGTGTAAACTTTCGGCGGCGTAGCGTAAAGCCGTCCGGCGCAAGCCCGCTTAATTCAAATGAGGCGTGTACCATTTAACCTCCCTGGCGGTATGATTCTTTCAGAAAAAACATGCTGAAAGCGGTACCATTATTTGCAAGGAAATTTGGCGTTTTATATTGTAGGTCTGTAATTTTTAGAAATAACTCACTTAAATCTGACCAAACAAGATTCTAATAGGCATCCCGGGTATGACATTTTTTTAAAAACAAAATTATAAATTATAATATAATAAATAATTATAAATAATTATAACAAATAATAATATAATTATAATAAAAATTATTCAATAATGTAATCAAATTAAAATCACTGAAATTTGCTCAGTTGCAGAATTGTTGCTGTCATTATTTTTTTTTTTATGACGAATTTCCCCACAAATCGCTATCGCACAATTCTGCAAGTGATTATAATTTATTATCGCTGTTTTTTAGCTGATCTAAAACTATTTTTGACATAAAGGGACACTTTTGGTTGCTATGGACAATCTACAGTTTGCAGGGAGAAAGAAACGTTTTTATTATATAAAATGACATGCATGACACTGGACAGACCACTATGGACAGGGGGGGTGTGTTTTTTTTACATACAGTACTGTAATCTATAAGATTACAGTATACTGTATGTAAGGTGTTTGTTTACGTTTTTGAATTTGGCGCTGTTCTCCGTCCCCGTGCGTCGTAACGTCGCAGGGAACGGAGATCGGCGTCACGCGGAGGCACTATGTGAATCGAGCGAGGTCCCGTTCGCTCACACAGCCCGGTGGCATCGCTGGATCCAGGGACAAGGTAAGTAAAAAGTGCCTGTGGATCTAGCGCGGCAAGCCCGAGTCTGACTCGGGGTTACCGATCGTAGCAGGAAAATCTAACCCCGAGTCAGTCTCGGGAACACCGCCAGGCAGGTTAAATTAGGCGCGTTCCCGCGCCGAACGTTCTGCGCATGCATGCAGAATTTCCCACCGTGCTTGGCGCGAAATTAAGGCACCCCAACAGTAGATACGCCGGCGTATTTCTGCTGTGAATCTGGCCCCTGGAGCATCAATATACATGTAATTCCTACTCTGTTATCCTTATCCAAATGACTGTATACCTTTATTCAGTTTTGCTATATGACAGATACTGTTATTTTTGTGAAAACGTAATAAAAACCATTGAACGAAAAAAAGGGATTAAAACTCATGCCAGCTGCAGAAAGGAAAATGCTAAGTAAAAATAAAATGTAACAGAGCTGTACGATTAATCGTTAAAGAATCGAGATCACAAAAAAAAAACTCCGAAGGGAGTTGTCCGGGCACACCTATAGCATACACACGCTCTGTCTTTTCTGCAAACTTTTCTAAAACTTTCCCAACATCACATGGTTTTTCTAATCTTTTCTGCTCTTTACCGCCACCCTTTGTTAACTTCTGCTATTGTTGGTTGATTTTAACATTGGTTCTGAGCATGCGTATTTGCACTTTGTACAAAAGTCTGATGGCTTGCTGTACACACGGTCGGATTAGGCACCATCAGACTTTTGTTGCCGAAAAGTTTGTCCATTTGCAGACCAAACTTTTTGTCCGATGAAACCCGAAAAAGTTGGTCCGATGGAGCGTACACACGATCGGACAAATTTGAAAACTTGCAGATTTTGAAGTTTGTTGGCAAAAAGTCAGACCGTGTGTATGTGCCTTTAGTGTAGCAATATGTTGCTAAATGTTGTATTTTCATTAACCATATTGCTACACTAAGGCCCCTTTCACACTGGGGCATTTTTCAAGCATTATTCAAGCGTTATTCAAAAGTTTTTCAAGCGTTATTCAAGTGTTATTCGAGTGAAGCCTCATCTGCAATCCCAATGTGCTGGTAAAGCACCGCTAAAGGCCCGTACACACAATCGGACTTTCGGCCAACAAACTTCAAAATCAACAAGTTTTCAATTTTGTCCGATCGTGTGTACGCTCCATCGGACCAACTTTTTCGGGTTTCATCGGACAAAAAGTTCGGTGTGCAAACGGACTAACTTTTCAACAACAAAAGTCCATTGGTGCCTAGTCCGACCGTGTGTACAGCAAGCCATCAGACTTTTGTACAAAGTGCAAATACGCATGCTCAGAAACAATGTTAAAATCAACCAACAATAGCAACAGTTAACCAAAGGGTGGCGGTAAAGAGCAGAAAAGAGCAGAAAAAAACACGTGATGTTGGGAAAGTTTTAGAAAAGTTTGCAGAAAAGTCAGAGCGTGAGTATGCTATGGGTGTGACCGGACAACTCCCTTCGGACAAAAATCCAAGGGAAAGTTTGTTGGATGTCCGACCGTGTGTACGAGGCTTTAGACCCTAACGTTTTAGGGCGTTTTTGCAGTGCCTCAGTGTGAAAGGGTAAGGCGCTTTTACAGCGCTTTCAAGTCATTTCAATGGAGAGGGGCGTTTTTGGAGCATTTTTTTCAGTGCCCAAAAGCTGCTCCAAAGATGCTGCTTGCAGAACTTTTCTGAACGCCCTGCCAGTGCAATGCCTCAGTGTGAAAGGGTAAGGCATTTTTACAGCGCTTTCAATTCATTTCAATAGAGAGGGGCGTTTTGGAGCTTTTTTTTCAGCGCCCAAAAGCTGCTCCAAAGATGCTGCTTGCAGGACTCAGTGTGAAAGGGTCCATTGAGATGCATGGAGAGCGTTTTATGAGCGTTTTAATATAGCTATTTTTAAAGCTAAAACGCTGTAAAAATGCTTCAGTGTGAAAGGGGTCTTAGAGGCATCACTCTTCTCTTTTCTACCCAGTTGTGACATGATACTACTTGTATATATCAAGACATCGCTTGTATATCAAGTCAAAGTTTATTTAAAAATGTTGCTTGTCTTGCAAAACGCTCTCAAACCAAGTTACTCTCAAACCAAGGTTTTACTGTACAGCTCTTCTAAACTATTTTAATAGGTATCATACTATAGAATGCATTACAGAAAAAACATCACAATTGTAAACTGCTGAACAGTTCTATTTTATTTATTTTTTTTTTAATACTGCAATAACCATGTACTATGGATGGTTGATGTAGAAAAAATAAAGTGAAGGTTGTTAGAGCTTCTTGCAGCATTCTTGGAAACATTGCCATCTGAAATATGTCTAAATGCCAACACAAAGCCCCATATAATCATACAATGTGACCTATTTGACCATCTGTTGTGATGTTGGAGCTGTGTAGGAGTTAACTAGACAAAGATAATCAGGTTGATTTATTAAAGGAATAGAGGCTGTTCAGTAAAATGACTGGTTTGAAGGTTGTATTTACTTTAAAGTGGTTTTGAATAGTGCATTGAGGTCACCTTATAAATTGGATACATCCTGTAAGAACGTTATTCCACTACAAGGTTGGTGTCATCTGGAAACACAGAAATAGTATGTTTAAAAACTGTATATCATTTATAAATAGGTTAACCACTTGCTTACTGGGCACTTAAACCCCCCTCCTGCCCAGACCAATTTTCAGCTTTCCGTGCTCTCACATTTTGAATGACAATTACTCAGTCATGCAACACTGTACCCAAATGATTTTTTTGTCCTTTTTTCACACAAATAGAGCTTTCTTTTGGTGGTATTTGATCACCTCTAGGTTTTTTTTATTTTTTGTGCTATAAATGAAAAAAGACCAAATATTTGGGGGGGGGGGAATCTTAATTTCTGTGATAACATTTTGCAAATTAGTACTTTTTTTCCATAAATTTTGGCCACAATTTATACTGTTACATATCTTTGGTAAAAATAACCCAAAATTTGTGGAAATTATTTGGTCTGTGTGAAAGTTCAAATCATAAAAAAAAGTATCACATCTGATGTACTGGCGGACTATCTCATTTATTGAGACCCTAACAAGCCAGGAAAGTACAAATGCCCCCCAAATAACCCCTTTTTGGAAAGTAGACATTCCAAGGTATTTAGTAAGAGGCATGGTGAGTTATTTGAAGTTGTAATTTTTTTCCCACAATTCTTTGCAAAATTTAGATTTTTATTTTTTATTTTTATTTTTTCTCAAAATTGTCATTGTAAAAGCGTATTTCTCTCACATGGCATGTGCATACCACAAATGACACCCCAAAATACATTCTGTTACTCTTCCTGAGTATTACGATACCACATGTGTGGGCCTTTTCCCTGCCTGGCCACAAACAGAGGCCCAACATGCAGGGAGCACCATCAGGGGTTCTAGGAGCATAAATTACACATCTAACTTGTTGACTACCTATTACAATTTTGAAGGCCCTGAAGCACCAGGACAATGGAAACACCCACAAAATGACCCAATTTTGGAAAGCTAGCACCCCAACGTATAATCAATGAGGCATAATGAGTCTATAGAATGGTTCATTTTTTTCCAGACGTTTTTGGAATATGTGGGAAAAAAAATGAAAACGTATATTTTTTATGCAAAGTTGTCCATTTATAAGATATTTCCAACACATAGCATGTACATAGCAAAAATGACACCCCAAAATACATTCTGCTACTCCTCCTGAGTTTGGTGATACCACATGTGTGAGACTTCTACAAAGCCTGACCACATACAGAGATCGAACATGCAAGGAACACCGTCAGGTGTTCCAGGGACACATAGCATGTACATACCAAGAATTACACCCCAAAATACATTATGCTAAGCAAAGCATAAACAAAAGATTACCTGTGGTTTTAGTAGAGCAGTTCTACACAGCAGGATAGCACTGGTCCAGGCAGCAGGCAGGGACTTGGTCAGCAATGGCATACATAATTGTCCAGGCAGCAGTCAGGGATACTGTCCATATACAGTCCAGGGTCAGTGCAGGCAGAGATATTGTCAGTAGTGCCAAAAATATTGGTCCTGGTAGTGGGCAGGAACATGTGGTGTGGTCAGTGTGACAGGCAGAGACATAATGGCAGTAAGTCCTACAGGCAGCAGGCAGAAGTAGGGCCTTGTTCAGGACAGAATGGGGACAGGGGTAGAGGCTTCTCCCACCCAAATCTCTTTGAAGCCTCCGAGTCTCCAGACCCTAATCTAGGAATGAGAAAACAAAATAGTTTTCTTCATCCAGAAAAACAATTCTGGAGCCCCTCATATATGTGTTGAATCCCACTAGTCCAGTAGCAGGGTACAAGATCAGTCCATGAGGCAGGCAAAAACATGGTCAAACAGTCCAAGGTCAGTTCCATATTAGGCAGAGGTACTACAGAATCGTTAGGCAGAAGCATGGTCAATAACTGCTTTCTATGTGAATACATGCAGGACTAGGGAGCGCACCCGCATGGGTGTCCACGAAGGAGAGTGCTTCTCCAGTGTGGACACCCAATGTGGGAAGGAGCTACCAGCACCGCCGGGGCCCCCAGAAGAAAATGATCAGGACCACTCTGTGCAAAATGAACTGCACAATGGAGGTAAGTATGACATGATTGTTATTTTTTTTAAGCAAGGGTTTACGACCCCTTAAACAATATTAACATAAAGCATAACAGTACCCATCAGTGCAGCCTAATCAGTGCCCACCAGTGCAGCAGCATCACACAGCATTAGTTCATAAGCCAGGAAGATAGTAGTAGCGAATCCCAAAAGTGTGGTATACATTTTTTTTTTTAGTACAAGTGTTTTATTTTTGGAGAAATCTTAATTTTTCTAGTGGGAAAACACCTGAGAAGCAAGATTTGATTCACATTGTAATTCCCAATGTCAGCCGTGAAACTACAGAAATCACCCAGATGCACCAGAATACAGAACCTACAATGCCACTGCTGAGAGCAGGGTTTAACAATAATAATTGGAGGCTGCCAATGTGCATGATAAGATTTGTGTCATCATCATTGCCAACTTCCTCTAGGGGTAATCACGTAAACTTGGGGATGCATGGAAAAAAAATTCTAAACACAGGAGCCTTTATTCACTAAGCTATAACGTATGTTAATTACTACATATTCAATACATTCAGCCATGTTGATTTCACTTCTTTTTGAGCTTAGTTGCTGAAAATAATAGTATATATTGCAGCCTTTAAGTGCTTTAAAAGTACATTGTCTTGTTACTGGGGTTTCTCTATAGAGCACTACTAAACAATACAGGGAATTCTCTGGCCACAGTATACACGTTCAGTTTATAACATCAACATTGTAATAAAAGTACACACAATTGGTATTTTTGACAATTTAATATAACCTTACTCGAAAATTCTCTTTTCATGTTTTGAGCACTACCTGTCATTATTGGACATCTCTTTCCACAACTTCCTGAATTGCTTTGCTGCTTCTCCTCTGCTCATTCCTTGGTTTACTTTCAAGGACTACATATCCCATGATACCATGATGTGGTGTGTTTCTTGTACTGACTGTGCCTCCAAATTAAGAAAGCTGGCTCTGTGTAATGTGTGACAAAGCAGTGCATGTTCACAGGGCAAGTTAAATCATTGAAATTCAATGCCTCTCGTAGCCAGAACCTGTACCCTCCACCCACAGCTAAATGCCAAAGTCCCATGCAGCAGTGTGCATCAAGCCGTGTAGGTTAGTACTTTGCGTTATGAGTATTATTCTATTCTATCTTTTATTGCAGTCAAAGGGCAGTGCCAAAAAAAACTATAGGTATTTTTTGTCTGTAAAAGTATCATATAACGTATGCTTCCTTCATGTTAAAGTCGAACTCTAAGCACACATAAATTCATTTTAATAGCTATATATTCTTCAATAACCAAAATGTATTTAAAATCACTTGTGTGCCCCAAATGCCTTTAAACATGGCTATTATCATGTATAAGTAAAGCCTCGTAAACACGACTGGGTTTCCCGGCAGGAAAACTGCCAGGAGAGCTTTTGGCCGGGAATCCCGGCCGTGTGTATGCTTCCTAGCAGTTTTCCCGACAGAAAAAAATAGAGAACCTGCTCTCTATTTTCCCGTCGGGATTCCCGGCAGAGGGTTTCCTGATGAGAAAACCGGTCATCTGTATGCTTACCTGAAGGGGAAATAATATACCGTGCATGCTTGATCACAATTCGACGCATGCGCTATAGCATAAAACGTAATTTAGCTGTCTCGTCATAGTCTTTGACGTCACCTCGTTCTTGCCATTCAAAAGAACTGGGGGTCTTTTGTGTGGCCGTGTGTATGCTTTTGAAGGCAAGCTTGGCAGGAATCACGTAAGAAAAAAAACTACGGTTTTCAATGAAGGGGTTCCCGATCGTGTGTACAGGGCTGAACAGTAAAATCATCACTGTGCTGTACATAACCTGTGCAGACAACAGAGCTATGGAAGAGATAGGCAGACTTAGCAGTCTCCACCTACTACAGGCTACCTGTAGAAGATTAAAGCAGGGGGGGAAATAAAAGACCAGTCACCCTACACAAGGAAAAAGAGCAGCAGTGACTGGTCTTCATTACAGGAAGCTTCTGTACAAAGTTAATGTTCAATGCTGGATTACTGCACAGATCTGGAAGAAATACACAAAGCAAACAAATATAGGTAAGAATAACCATCAAGAAACAACAAACACAAAGGCAGCGTTCAATGGAATTAGTAATAAAAATGTTATAGTCTTGAAAATAAAAATAAGAATAAAATGACATAATACAATATTGCACTTAAAATAATAAAGATAATGCTGTAGCTACATATCAATTAAAACCACAGTCATTGTAGCTAATAAATAATGGATAAAATTATTGGAACGATGCCACTGCTGAGTCCAAGAGGAAAGGGGTTAACATCAGTCCATCGATAGCAAGGATCCCTTGGATGAGGCTGCCACGGCTCCAAAATGGAGGGTTGTATGGTCCCAGATGGATTGAGGGAAGTGTGGTATGACAACTTATTATGGGTTTGGTGCTGAGACCGGCCAAAAGACGCAGATGTGGGCACAAAAGTGGAGCCTTAGAAATAGCGTCAGACGGTGCACGGCGCCGTGTAGTGGGAACAAGCCGCTTGATGATCTGGTCAGCATGGAAGCCACAGAATGTATCTGCACTGTATGGGGGTCTCCGTGATGGCAGCACAGCAAAAATTGAAACGATCCAATGGGGAGCCGGGCACGCTTGGATTACGTCAGCGTTGCCTTAGCGATGGAGACAAACAAGGAAGGAGATAGGACTCAGGAGCAGTGGAAAATCGTAAGCTCAAAGGGAAGCCGTGACTGACATGTTTCACACCACAGTTTTTTTTCAAACGGACTTTGAGAAAACGCTGGAAGTATAAGACTGGAAGTTTGTAGCGCCAACAGGAATTTTGTGTATAATAATACCATGCCTCCTCTATTTAGCCAGTGTTGCTTATCCCAGATCATACCTAGAAGTATCTTCTGGTATGATTAATTATTGAAAAGTTTACATATTTTTTTTAATATGTTACTAAAATGTTTTTGAAAAATCCCATTGTAGTGGGTGATTAATAATTCCTGCTTTATACATTAAGGCAAGAACGAGTTAAGCATTTTATAGTAGGATGGTGAAGAGATAATAACTTGAAAGGAGTGAATTACCCTCCCTCATAACTAGCCATTCCCCATGACAGGCGATTTTCAAATATGCTATGATACAGAAACAAATGTCTTCTTTACACGTTACTAAACGCCTAACATCATCATTTTGCAATTCCACTCATGTACCTTTAATCCTGTGTATGATTGATCTGCACATCATTTTATCCGGAAGGGAATTAGTCCAATTGTTTCATTAGAGAGGAAAAGGCAGCACTCATTGATAGACAAGTAACACTAGCAAATTTGACGTTTAGTTTCCCTTCGCTTCATGATTAAGAGGTGTAAGTAAAAGATTTCCTACACAATATTAGACTGTAAGACTTCAGAATAAAGGAAAGGCTTACACCTAGAATACTAGATATGAATAGGCAATGTTCTCCGGAAATGCAAATAATGTTCAACAGAATAAGAAGGGTACAATTCATTTTACATAGCAGGCCTGTTATGGACTGTCTCAAGCACTGGAGGCTTATCCCGCGTACACACGATCGGTCAGATTATAGCAATGTGATAGGTTGTGTAACCATAAAATGTCCATCCACAAATGGAAGCCTCCACAAGGGGATTAGAAGCAAAATCCAGCTGGAGCTACAGAGTATAAAAGAGAAGAGAGGCACCTCTAATGCCACGTACACACGATCGGTCAAACCGATGAGAAAGGTCTGATGGACCATTTTCATCGGACCAAACCGATCGTGTGTGGGCCCCATCGGTTAAAAATGTAACCGATAGATACCTAACCGATAGAACAAAACCGATCGTTTGTAGGCACGTCCATCGGTTAAAAATCCAGGCATGCTCAGAATCAAGTCGACGCATGCTTGGAAGCATTGAACTTCGTTTTTTTCAGCACGTCGTTGTGTTTTACGTCGCAGCGTTCTGACACGATCTGTTTTTTAACTGCTGGTGTGTAGGCACGACTGACCATCAGTCAGCTTCATCGGTTAACTGATGAAAACGGTCCATCAGACCGTTTTTATCGGATAGACCGATCGTGTGTACAGGGCAATAGAATCTCATGTGGACAAGACAATACATCATGTCCTGTTCTGGTGACAACTGTAAAATTGTGGATTCCCCATTCATCTCTATCCTTGTGACTAGAATCACCGAAACAAATGGATAAGACAATAAAACTAAAAGACAATTGGAGAGGCGTGAAAAAAACTTTTATGAAAGCTCATCTTCAGTCATACATAAACCCTTCTCCCTCCAATTCAATATTTTTTTTCTTAGAAAAAAGCTTGGTCATATACAAGATCCTGATGGAACAGGGCCCCTTCAGTGTTATCCAAGTGTTATCCAGAGCAATTATTGCTGGAGATGTAGAGCACAAACACATACACTCATTCATATTTTGATTATTGACCTCTACTTCACCCTTTTTGGCAGTAAGCCCTTCACATAATCCAAAAACTCACATATTTTTCCCTTTTCGACAACTTGGCAACAGTCTTGCATAAGCTGACACCTATGTCCAGAAAACACTAACACAAATCTCTTCTCAAACATTTACTGAATGACGCTACCATGTAGAAACAACAGTCCTCACCTACTGTAACCCAATGGTTTGCCAGGGTGAATGATATACAATGCCTGAAACAACTGACCCCTGCCCTCTGGGGCAAATCGGAGGAACATAAGACCAGATAGTTTTATTGAGATCTGTTTTTATTGCCTTATGAATACCTTCAGTATGCTTGAAGTTTACAACCATACCTCGACACAGGAGGTGCACTCCCCCAGCAACCCCCCTCCTTACCCCTTTCCGCTTCCCATTTACAGTTAATCCTTTCCCACCCTCTCCTAAAAAAATAGAAAAACTTGGTGTACATCAATGAATTTATGTGATTGACAGAATGAATATTCTAAATTGAACTGAGACCACATTCTTATGTTAAACTTCCTAATGTAACACCAGTCTACTCTGACTTCAGGTTTATAGCAGTTGTGGATATCATTGCTATTAACCGATAATCTACTCTCCACTCTGGGTGATTTCATACTGTTTATTGTAAATAGCCACAAGGAACAGTGTTACTTACATTTCTTTAAATGAAGAATTAAAAAGAAAAAAGCTTAGTGGATAAGGTGAAGCTCTGCTGACTTCCATCAAATCATCCAGTCATGAGTGAGCAAAAACAATTTTTTTTTCAAATTTTCCTTGCATGTGATTGGGTATTGCTTTTGAAACTTTACCACATTCTCTAAGCCAGTCATTCTCAACCATTGTTCAGTAGAAACCTAGGGTTCCTCCAGAGGTTGTTAGAAGTTCCTCCTATCTTTATGCCCCTTTTGATGGTGCCTGCATAGTTGCAGGTTCAAGACCACTTGGCAAGGCTAGCAGCATGACACCAATGATCTTTTAATCTGTCTGTAAGGGTGGCATTCTCACCACCACTCTAAGAGGAGCATTCTTCCTACTTAACACCAAAGTAAAGGGCAGTTTTCCCTATTTGAATGAATAGGTTTTAGTAATGGTTCCCCAAAACCTAAAAATTATCTTAGGGGTTCCTCTGGGGCATAGGGGTTGAAAAAGATTGCTCTAAGATCTAGTAAATCACCCCAACGTATGTCCACCCACGTTCTGTTCTGTAAAAGTAATGACATCTGAATTTGAACGCTGAAGAGAGACGCTAAAAATGAAAAACCTAGTCAATAAACCTGAACTATTTAACCAAGCTGTTAGTATGAAATGAGGTGGATTCATTACTCAGACGTTTGCCTTAATTTTTATTACAAATTTTACATCTTTATTTCAGATGACTGTTTCAAACAACTCTTGTTGCCTTCTACATGTCTTATGCCGCGTACACACGATAATTTCTCAGCATTAAAAAAAACATTGTTTTTCAGCATGTCGAAAAAACAACGTTTTCCCAACTTCATCATTAAAACGATGTTGCCCACACACCATAGTTTTTAAAAAATGATCTAGAAAAGCGCGGTGATGTACAACACGTACGACGGCACTATAAAGGGGAAGTTCCATTCGCCTTTGGGCTGCTTTAGCTGATTCCGTGTTAGTAAAAGACGATTCGCGCTTTTCTGTCTGTTACAGCGTGATGAATGTGCTTACTCCATTATGAACGGTAGTTTTACCAGAACGAGCGCTCCCGTCTCATAACTTGCTTCTGAGCATGCGCAGGTTTTTTACATCGTTTTAGCCCACACACGATAATTTTTTACAACCCAAAAAACTACATAGTTTAGAACGACGTTAAAAAATGCAGCATGTTCGAATATTTTTTTTGTTGTTTTTCAGAACCTGAAAAATTATGTGAAGCCCACACTCGATCATTTTAAAAGACATTTTTGAAAAACTTTTTTTCATGCCGAAAAATTATCGTGTGTACGCGGCATTACATATTACACTGTATTCCTATAAAGAGTTAATTTATTTAGTCAATGATCATTTGATCACCAATGTATGCAGCTAAAGCAAAAGCTTGGCTCTATGGGACTTTGCGCCAGATGCTTAAATATACTGTGGGTCACAGAGCTCCCATGATGGATTATAATAATGAAAACTGTAGCTGCACAACAGCTGGAAAGCCACAGGTAAACAAACCATTCTGCTTTGCAATTCAAGGAAAATGAAAATGGTCATAGTCATGTTGTTAATTCAAGATGCACCAACAAAAGAAGAAAAACTGAATAATTTCAGACTGTCTAAGGTTTCCATCATGTTCTTACACATATGCAGGACTTGAGGTGCATATACACAGTGTAGATAATAACCTTAGAGCTAAACTCCAGGCAGATATCGTTCAAAGTATTTATTAATTTCAGCATAGAAAAAATATCAACATGGCGACAATGTCACATTGTCTAAAACAATACATGTAATATAAATCCAAAACACAGGAGTATAACTCAGGGTCCTGAGTTTAATACCAATAACCATAAATCGGAAGAAAAAAATGCATGGTAGTGATTATTAAAGCACCTGGTGATTATTAAAGCCACTGAGCATGCTACGAAACAAATCACTCTTAAGGTGCTCCAATACCATTTGTCGCCATCAACATCATAGCAAAGAATATAAGATGGGGGATATCAAAGGGGGACAACAAGGGGTCCAAGAAAAAGAAGAAAGAAAAGGGAGAAGAAAGATAAAAATCAGAAGAAAAAAATCTCAAGGACACAAAGAGACCTAGGCTGAAGAGGAGGTTAGGGTAGGAGAAGATGGGTCCTGTGATTGTACAGCACTGGATGTCAAGGACAAGGGGCACATGTATATACGTCACCCAAGGTTCTCAGGTCTGGTCAAACAGCTTACTTCTATCATTAATAATACTTGCAATCCAAGAGCATTTATGTCCAAAGGATACTGAGGGTGTCTTCCATGCTCCTGCTATAGTAATCTTGGCCACTAGTAGAAAAAAATAAATCAGGCGATTCAGTTGACGTGGCCACCCAGATGGCAAGTCATTAACTAATGCTAATGGGGGGGCGTTGCTCAACAGAGAGCCCCGTTACTTTTCGGAGCAGCGAAAACACCCTTTTTTAAAAGCTCCGAATATTGGGGCACTCCCACCAAATTTGAAGCGTGGAGCCTTTCAAATTACAGCCCCTGATGCATTCTGCAGTGGCTGTATTATACATCTTCGCCAGACGCATAGGGACTAGCTACCATCTGGTCAGTACTTTAACCACTTCAATACCAGGCACTTACGCCCCTTCCTACCCAGGACAATTTTCAGCTCTCAGTGCTGTCACACTTTGAATGACAATTGCGTGGTCATGCAACACAATACCCAAACTACATTTTTATAATTTTCTTCCCACAAATAGAGCTTTCTTTTGGTGGTATTTGATCACCTCTGCGGTTTTTATTTTTTGCTAAACAAACTAAAACAAATAAAAATTAGAAAATTTTATTTTTTTAGTTTGTCATACAATTTTGTTTTCCCCTTCACTGATGGGCACTGATGAAGCGGCACTGATGAGGCAGAACTGATGGGCTATGATGAGTTGGCACTGATAAAGTGGCACTGATGGGCACTGATATGTAGAATTGATGGGCACTGATAGGCGGCACTGATATGCAGCACTGATGGGCACTGATAGGCGGCACTGATGGGCACTGACATGCGGCTGTGATGGGCACTGACAGGTGGCTGTGATGGGCACTGACAGGCAGCACTGATTGGCACTGACAGGTGGCACTGATGGGAAGCACTGATGATGATGTACTGACAGGTGTTACTGCTGGGCAGTGATTGGCACTGTGGTGGGCAGTGATAGGCAATGTGGTGGGCAGTGATTGGCACTGTGGTGGGCAGGGATTGGCACTGTGGTGGGCAGTGATTGACAATGTGATGGGCAGTGATTGGCACTGTGGGGGGCAGGGATTGGCACTGTGGTGGGCACTGGCAGACTTTATTATGTGGGCACTGGTTGGCAGGTGATTGGTACATTGGAGGGGGCTGTGCTGATAATCAATGTGCTGATTATCAGCACAGACCCCCCCCCCCCTCTGACAGGGAGAGCTGCCGATCGTCTCTCCCTGTCAGCGTGAACTGAGAAATGCCGTTTACCGGCACTTCCTGGTTCACGCTGTGATCAGCTGTGATTGGTCACAGCTGATCACGTGGTAAGAAGTCTCTGACAGAGGCTTCTTTTTGGAGAGATCGCAATAAGTGCATATTAATTGGTTTGCGCAAAAGTTATAGTGTCTACAAAATAGGGGATATATTTATGTATTTATGGCATTTTTATTTAAAAAACTCTTTTTACAAGTAATGGCGATTTTTAGCGGGACTGCAACATTGTAAGCTATGATAACCACTAGTTCCAGCGCGAAACACGTCAGTTGCCAGATTTTATTTTCATTTTTGCTGTGACTTGTAGTGCTGCCCTTATTTTAATAAAGGCTACCATTTGTTCAGAGTGCGGCTGTCCAGAAACACCTTTTGTTCCTGCCTTGCTGAGTGCATTGCCTGCACCTGAGTTATCTGCCACGGTGGATTTTCATTTGGGTTCCCACCTGGAGCGGCTACTCCCTTTCTCCTGACTGCAACATTGTGGCGGACAGATTGGACACGTTTTTGGGATCAGTGACATTTATATAGCGATCAGTGCTATAAAAATGCACTGATTACTGTAAAAATGACACTTGCCGGGAAGGGGGTTAATACTAGGGGGCGATCAAGGGGTTAAATGTGTTCCCTGGGAGGTGTTTCTAACTGTGGGGGGAGGGGACTTATTGGGAGTACAGAAAGATTGCTGTACCTGATCACAAAGTACACCCCTGACAGAATGGGGATCTGCTTTGTTTACATTGGCAGATCCCCATTGTACCTCTCTGTGGAGCCAACGCGGTTGGCAAGCAGACACGCTCATCAACTCCGGTGCCGAACCTTGCAACCCCCCATCCCCGCCCACACAGTCGCGTCATTTATTCATACAGATCTGTGAATGAATGAACTACAAGTCTTGTCTGCCACCGCGGCAGACAGTTTTGAGTTCTCAATAAACTGCAAGGGTGCTGATGAGCAGCCTCGTAGTTCATAACTCTTCCTGCACTTCAGTAACTGTCTGTCTATACAAGAGATATGGGCAGACAGCTGTAATGAGCGTCTGCATGAGCCTGACTTTGCACCTATAATCTACTTATCATGGGTGCAATGTTCTGCGGGCTCCTAGGGAAAAAAATAAATGTGCATTTTTTTTACCTGCAAAAAAACGTGCTTTTTTTTAAGTGAACTTAGTTCTTAACTGTACATACCAGGGACGCATTGCAAAACCATTACAGGGCCCCTGACTCTTGAACCCCTATAATAAAGTGTTACTAAACCCACAACAGTAAAATCAGTCTCTATACTGTATGCAGTAAAGCATGCTTGTTATACTTAGTGGAAGATACTGCGCAGGTCTAAAAAGAGTGAAATAGTAATGATACTATAAAAATAATGTGAAAAAATAATACTAAACATGAAAATAATAAAAATAAAAAAGGCTGCTGCAGCTTATATGTCAGATACACACAAGAATAGAATTATAAAGAAAAGCTGCGCTGCAAATTGAACCAACATAAACATTCAATTATGCTATGTGCACACAAAACCCCAGTGCATTAAAACTGAAAAAAGTTGTGCAAAAGTCCATATAGGATGTATCACAGAAGATTGCAGGAAGTGACAGAAAGTTCTCCGAATAGGTGAAGCTAGATATCCAGGCAAAACCTTGTGAATCAGATGACAGAATCCTCCACCACTTATGTACCAACTGCTTACCAGAGCAAGAAATAAATCAGGCATGTAAACACATAGGTCAATAGGGATCCTGGATAAACTGTCGAATGACTTCTTCCGCCCCTGGAAGAAGTCATTCGTGTGACGAAACGGCGTAGGGAGGAGCGGCGTGCTGACGTCACCACGATCCACGCTGTCTACCCGGAAGGACGAGCGGACAGCAGAGCCGGCCGGCTAATATTGTTTATCGCACTTTTTAACCTACATATATGAGTGTATTACCATGTTATATTAAATATTTTAAAACGATATCACACCATGTCAGTGTTTTTCTCCTCTGGGTTACATCTATGGAGAAAGATGGTCTGATATAGAAGATTGGTGAAACGGGAGAGAGAGTGACAGTTTATCCAGGATCCCTATTGACCTATGTGTTTACATGCCTGATTTATTTCTTGCTCTGGTAAGCAGTTGGTACATAAGTGGTGGTGGATTCTGTCATCTGATTCACAATATTTTGCCTGGATATCTAGCTTCACCTATTCGGAGAACTTTCTGTCACTTCCTGCAATCTTCTGTGATACATCCTATATGGGCTTTTGCACAACTTTTTTCAGTTTTAATGCACTGGGGTTTTGTGTGCACATAGCATAATTGAATGTTTATGTTGGTTCAATTTGCAGCGCAGCTTTTCTTTATAATGCTTGTTATACTCACTGTGGAACCTAAGGAGTTAATCCTCCCCATTGTGTTTGTAGGCTGTTTGATCCTGTCTTCTCCGATTCTCCCATCTTTTACTGTCCCTAATCCATCTGCTGATAGTACAGAGTCCTAGGAGGAACTCTGCACATGCTTATGGTGCATGCTCCTTTTTTTGTGAGGGTCCATGTGATCAGCACAAGGCCAATCAGCACTGTCTAGACAGCGGGTCAGGAGTCATGCAGCCTTATAGGACAGTCAGAGGAGAATAAAAACTCCCCCTACAAGCTTTAACCAGTGCTCTATTGGACACTGATAGAAGTCACAAGACTGGTATATACTGCTGATTAGAAAAGGCATTTGGCAGTTTATATTTATTAAAGTAATTGCATTTCCACGTTCTGTGTACTGTCGGAGACCAGATATGGCAAATGCAGGGTCATACGCACATCATGAATATTTGGAATACTGATGTAGATGATTCTCAGCAGCTCAGACAGCTCAACAGCATTAGGTGAAATACTGATTCTCTTCATTCAATCTTCACTAATCACTGCTATTCTGAAATAATACAAATCACTGCAGAATATTAATTGCTTCCATAGCTATTTGACAGAGGTGCCTGAAGCAATTAAACCTTTCATTTATCCACACGGAATTGTTGCCTGGATATATTTTGTAAACAGGTAGTAGCTGGAATTCTACATAGCAGGGTCTTGTATGGCTATAGTTACCTTTTGTAATGTATCTACTATTATATGATCACCTGTTATGTTCTGGAAGTCTGGTTCTGGCAGTAAACAACCTGTGCAATTGGCCATATGTGCATGTTGCAAAGTCTGGGAAAGTTTCAGCCTAATATGAAGGATCAACTGAGAAAACCTATCTATGTATAACCATCAGGGAGACTTTATGTAAAATAATTTGACCGCTGATCAATGTGTTCCCAACCAGACAGGCATATAAATATGAGCTATGCACAAAAAACGATGTAGCGCAACATGCAAATAATAAACACAATATAATCAAAAAATTATGCAAAAAATTGTGCAAATATATTTGTGCAAAAAAATAGTCCAATGAATATTGAAACATATCAAAAAGAAAACGAGATCCAACTTAACCACTTAAGCCCCGGACCAATATGCTACTAAATGCCCAGAGGCGTTTTTACAATTCGGCACTGCGTCGCTTTAACAGACAATTGCGTGGTCGTGCGACGTGGCTCCCAAACAAAATTTGCGTCCTTTTCTTCCCACAAATAGAGATTTATTTTGATGGTATTTGATTGCCTCTGCGATTTTTATTTTTTGCGCTATAAACAAAAATAGAGCGACATTTTTGAAAAAAAAACAATATTTTTTACTTTTTGTTATAAGAAAAATTGAATAAACTAAATTTTAGTCAAACATTTAGGCCACAATGTATTCAGCCACATGTCTTTAGTAAAAAAAATCGCAATAAAAAAAAATTAGCTTCCTAGCGGCAACAGTGACACTAATACAGCGATCAGAAAAATGATCGCTTAGTGACACTGGCAATAGGGAGTGAAAGGGTTAACTAGGGCGGTGATCAAGGGGTTAAAACGTTATTAGGGGGGGGTACGGGTCTACCCTGGACCTAACACTAACTGGTTGTCACACTAACTGTCACACTGACACTAAATGCAGTGATCAGTACATATATGATCACTGCATTCAGTGACAGTGTGACAGGGGGGTGGTGATCGGAAGGGGTTAAATGTGCCTGTGTGTGTGGTGTCAGTGTAGTGTTAGGTGCGACTCTTCTCTCATCTCGGCGGTTTGAAAATATCGCCGAGATGAGAGCTGCATCACTTCCTCTGCCTATGTTTACATTTTACAGGCAGAGGAAGTGACACGGCGGCGGCTCACAGGATTGGCTGGAAGCGATCACGAGGGGGCGGACAGAAACTAACAGCCGTCCCCTCGAGTCGGATCGCTCCCGGAGGTAAGCCGTTTGCCGCACGCAGCGGAGGGGGTCCCGATCAGACCCCCGACCCGCTAGAAGGCAGGGACGTATATATACGCCCATCTGCCTGTACGTGCCATTCTGTGGACGTAAATAGTCGTGCGGCGGGCGTTAAGTGGTTAAATCCACTCCAATCACCAATGTGACATGTTAAATGCGAGATGTTGTGACCCCTGCATTACCGGTAGGTCTCACATATTTTTCCCTCTCTGGGGATGAAGACAAACAGCTTCCGCTTCAAATGCCTCTTGTGTGGATGGATGGATAGGTTGATGAATTTCCCATCCCCACAGCATGCACGCAGGAAGAAAAAGCACACAGGAAATGGTCTCATTTATATAACGTCATCCCATGGCCATCTCTGCATCTAGTGGTCCTGTGATTGTACATGACAGACACGTGATTCATGGTTAACCTGTAGGTAGGAATGTGTTAATGTGTACATGATGTATATACTTGTCAGATATGTATATGTATATTTTTTTTTTGTATGTATTTATTTGTACATATCCCCTTCCAAGTTATTTTCCTTTTTTCCTTCCCCCTTCCAATTTATTTTATGGGATGCTCTTTATCCTAGGATCAAGAGCCATTTAAACTTTCCCAGGCAGGGAACTGGCTAAAATTTCGTGGGGGGGGGGGGGTTAGTGTAGCACCCTCTGGGTAGGTAAGTGCTGGAGTAGGATTTTTGTAGGTTGGGTACATTTAGGCAGGCCCCCTTAACCGGTTCTACAGCACGGCCCGATAACTCTGGGAGGGCGTACTATCATGTCCTCCCAGAAACGCTCTCTCAGGCGTGTGCGCACCCGGGAATATCGGTGACAGCGGCCATTTACCATGTGATGGCTCTGTTAAATGATGGAGCGATCACTCGTAAACAAGCCAGCACATTCCTGGCTTAGCCCTTCCCTCTCCAGCAGCGCTGTTGGCTGAATCTGTAGTGCCCACAGCGCTGATCTCTGCCCATTCCTGCTTTACCCATCCATCCATCCATGCTCAGCCATCCCTCCATACTCATCCATCAATGCTCATCCATCCCATTCATGCTTAGCCATCCATCCACACTCATCCATCCCTCCATACTTATCTGTGACAGACTCACCCGGGACAGAGGCCAGTGAAGAGGGGGCAGCTGCAGCTGACAGGAGGGCTGTCAGGGCCTGAAGATGGGTTACTGGGCTTAGTAAATGGCATCTAGCACCAGAAACGTTCTATTGTTGCACTAAGGGGGCTGTGGTCCCTGGCTGCAAAAGGCAATTGCTAAGGCCTGGCTGAGACATTTTCAGGCCTAACCACTTTGTGCTAGCTGTGCCTGAACATCATCAGAGAGGAAGCGATGTGCAGGAGTAGAGAGGAGTAAACATTAAAATGGAGTTTATATAGTTGTCCCAGCAAGTTCTGCAAAATTCCATTGGGCATCCCATACTTCCTATACTGTACCTCATCCAAGTTCAAATCCCTCAAGAAAACATAAAAACAAGCACATGGACTGTTTTCTGTCTTAGAGTGTCTGAAATGTAAACGCCGGGCCATGCAGAGTGACAGGTGGGCCACATCACTTAGCTGACCTTACGGGGATGCCGCATACATACATACACATGGACTAGTAAAAGGTTATTAAATGATAAGTCCTGTTATAAATCCTGTTCAGATTCACAAGTACTTTACAGCCTAGGGGAAAACATAAGAGAATATCTTCTGCAGCAGAAATGTCAGTGTAGCAATGTGGCATCTCACAGAGCCTTCCATACTTTGCAGAGGCTCTAATCATCTGCTCACCCCTAGCATGCATTCTGATGTGAGGACACAGTACCTGTGACATTCAGACTCATTAAAAAGGACTCCAGTATTTTTATTAAGTTTAACTCTTCTGAGACCAGAAACATTTGAGGCCCAGCCCCAGCAAAATATATCAGTGTCTGCATGCAGGGGCGGTGCAAGGATTTTTGCCAACCACGGCACGCACGCACACACACACACCATACATTATATATGTGCTCCATTAAGCTTTTATGGTTATGATGCTTAAAGTGATCGTTTAACTTATTTATCTTTTACAGAGAAAGATAGCAAACAAACTATTTGTGGTTTTGTAAAGTGAATTTTTTTTAAACAGGAAACTTTAAAGCGGAGGTTCACCCAAAAATCAACTTTCTGTCATTAGATCCAGCATACTGCTGACATCTGCAGTATGCTGTGTTTTTTTTTGTACTTATCGTTTTATCAGCCGTTGTTATCCGGCTCCGAGCGGGGATTTCTGCGGGGAATAGGCGTTCCTAAGCCAAGCGGATTTGATTGACAGGCTGCTAAAGCGCGTCACGCCTTCCGAAAATACCCGAGGTGACACTCGGGTGTTTACGGCGCCTGCGCCTGCCATGTAGAGCTGACTGCGCAGGCGCCGTAAACACTCGAGTGTCACTTCGGGTATTTTCGGAAGGCATGACGCGCTTTAGCAGCCCGTCAATCAACTCCGCTTGGCTTAGGAACGCCTATACCCGGAAGGAATCCCCGCTCGGAGCCGGATAACAACGGCTGATAAAACGATAAGTACAAAAAAAACAGCATACTGCAGATGTCAGCAGTATGCTGGATCTAATGGCAGAAAGTTTATTTTTGGGTGAACCCCCGCTTTAAAACAGGTCGGCCCCTCTTACCCGTTTTTGAACACCAATCTGTGCACCGGGCGGCTCCCATCCCGAGTCCCTCAACAAGTCGTCGTCGCCTCCAGGATGACGCCGCAGGCTGCACTGCCTGCTGGTGCGGGTCCGGTCCATCCGTTGCTCCGCCTCCTGCAGCCCTCGCTACTTCACATTATGCGGCTGGGCGGCCAGGGGAACCAAGGCCGGTGCCACTTGTGTCACTCACTGACGTAGGACGTAGGCGCCGCGTAGCCAAGGATGAGACAGTGAGACTGTCACACGCTGAGACAGAGTGACTGCACAGGTCAGCGCCGCTGCAGGGACTCGTCCTTCAGATGCCGCCCGCAGCGGCAGCCCACACCACACACACTCTATCTCGTTGATTGGGCGACTGTCACAGACTGGACAATTTTCCGCCCTGTTACCTGGCACCGTAAGGCAAGTGCCCATGTTGCCTTGTGCTAGCGCCGGCCCTGTCTGCATGCATCGGTTACCTTGACTATACGTGTAATTAATTTGCATACATAAATAACTTTTATATTCCTTTTTTCAGGTTTTCTTCCCTTTATTTTCACCTGGTGATCTGGCCAGTAAGTCAGGTATTTTTGCAGATGAATTGGTTTCGGGGATGAGACAAACCATTTAACAGTAGTAGGTGTGCTTACAATGATCATCTTTAAATGTATTTATTTAAAACCTTTATCCCAAACGGATTTAATTTCGCTGTACCTGCTTAAAAAGTGTTATCTAGAGTTCAGTTTCAACTTATTAGTGTATTTAAATTTGCTAGCACATCCAACACTCCCCTCCCCACAGACTGACAATGCTGCTGTCCAAATCTGCCCCCGGCTCTCCTTCATGCAGAGTGGTATCTGTATAGTACAGGAGGAGTGTTACTGGCCAGATCATCAGGGGAAAATAGAGGGGAAAAGCCTCAAAAAAGAAAACTAATGCAGCCACAGCATCTAATGATTGGTAAGATGTAATATATTACATTTTTGCTTGCTTTGACTAGTATACTAGCTCATTATAAATTACTTACCTTAGATCGAAGCCCCTGCAGCGGTCCTCGGACACGTCCTCCGTTGCCGCCATGCTACCCGGAGTGACGTCATCGCCGAAACGGCGATGACGTCACTCCCGTGCATGTGTGCAGAACGGCACGATCCCCGTGCATGTGCACATTTCCGTCACTTTCCGGCAGGCTCCCATTCAGGAGCCGCCGCGCTTAGTGTGCCTGCGCCATTGTCTACGGCGTAGACATCGGAGCCTGCTTTTCTGCAAATATCTCCTTAACCATGTAGATTAAGGAGATATTGCAAAGACCTACAGGTAAGCCTTAATGTAGGCTTACCTGTAGGTGCAAGTATACCATGAGGGCATACAACCACTTTAAAGCCAAATAATTCTAATTTAGTCTCATCTGACTACCTTAAATGCACCTTGAAGATTCTAAGGCCTCATGGAAAAAGGTGTTATGGTCACCTTAGATAAGACTAACATGTTATTATTTGGCCTACCTTAACCACTTAAGCCCCGGACCTTTAGGCAGCTAAATGCCCAGGATGACAGGTTTTGCGATTCGGCACTGCGTCGTTTTAACAGACAATTGCGCGGTCGTACAATAAGCCAAAGCAAACAAAATTGGCGTCCTTTTTTCCCCACAAATAGAGATTTCTTTGGTGGTATTTGATCACCTCTGCGGTTTTTATTTTTTGCGCTATAAACAAAAATAGAGCGACAATTTTGAAAAAAATGCAATATTTTTTACTTTTTGCTGTAATAAATATCCCCCAAAAACATATATACATTTTTCCTCAGTTTAGGCCGATACGTATTCTTCTACCTATTTTTGGTAAAAAAAATCGCAATAAGCGTTTATCGATTGGTTTGCGCAAAATGTATAGCGTTTACAAAATAGGGGATATTTTTATTGCATTTTTATTAATTTTTTTTTTTACTACTAATGGCGGCGATCAGCGATTTTTTTCGTGACTGCGACATTATGGCGAACACTTCGGACAATTTTGACACATTTTTGGGACCATTGTCATTTTCACAGCAAAAAATGCATTTAAATTGCATTCTTTATTGTGAAAATGACAGTTGCAGTTTGGGAGTTAACCACAGGGGGCGCTGAACGTGTTAGGCTTCACCTAGTGAGTGTTTACAACAGTAGGGGGGTGTGGCTGTAGGTCTGATGTCATCGATTGTGTCTCCCCTATAAAGGGGATGACACGATCGATGCACCGCCACAGTGAAGCACGGGGAAGCCGTGTTTACATACGGCTCTCCCCGTTCTTCAGCTCCGGGGGGGCGATCGCGATGGAGCGTCTATAAACGAATAGCCGTGCCGTCGTCCCGGATCGCTCCCCGAGGTAAGCCGCCCGCCGCACGCAGCGGGGGAGGGGGGGTCTCGATCGGACCCCCGACCCGCGGAAAGGCAAGGACGTATATATATGCCCATCTGCCTGTCCGTGCCATTTTGCGGACGTAAATAGTCGTGCGGCGGGCGTTAAGTGGTTAACACCAAACGATACTGTATGTCTGGCAGAACTCCAATACAGCTCACCATCCAAATAACGCCATTCCTTACAGTAAAGCATGGAGGTGGTAATATCCTGTTATGGGACTGTTTCTTTGCAAAAGGGACTGGAACACTTGTCAGGGTAGAAGGAAAAATGGATGGGGCAAAATACCATCAAATTCTTGAGGAAAATCTGCTGCCCTCTGCCAGAAAGTTGTCAATGGAAAAATGGAATGGAAAAAAGGTGTACCTTTCAACATTACAATAAGCCAAAGCACACAGCAAAAAATTACAACCCAGTGGTTATAAGAGAAAATGGTGAATGTCCTTGCATGGCCTAGTCAGAGCCTAGACCTAAACCACATTTAAAATGTGTGGAATGACTGCAGTCCACAAACGGTCACTATCAAATTTTACTTGAGCAGTTCTGCAAAGAAGAGTGGGCAAATATTGCAAAGTCTAGGGGCCAGATTCTCATACATTAAAGTTGCTCCTGGGCAGCGTAATGTATGTGCTGTACGCTACACCGCCGCAGGTTTACAGGTTTACATCCTGATTCTCAGAACACTTACCTGTAAACTTGCGGCGGTGTATCGTTAATTCGCTCGGCGCAAGCCCGCCCCAAATGGGGCGGGCACCATTTAAATTAGGCGCGCTCCCGCGCCGAGCGTACTGCGCATGCTCCGTCGGGTAAATTACCCGATGTGCATTGCGCTAAATGACGTCGCCCCGACGTCATTTGCTTAGACGTTTACGTAAATGGCGTCCAGCGCCATTTACGGATGTCTTACGCAAACAACGTATTTTTTTTAAACTTCGACGCGGGAACGACGGCCATAGTTAACATTGGTTGCCCCTGCTAATAGCAGGGGAAACCTTATGCGTCGCGTACGCTACGGAAACGACATAAATTCTCTGCGTCGGACGCGCTTAGGTTCGGGAATCTCGCGTACTTACCTCATTTGCATAGACGACGGGGAAAACGGCGATGCGACACCTAGCGGCGGGAAAAAAAATGACTTTTAAGATCTGACAGCGTAACAGCCTTACGCATGTCAGATCTAATGGGTATCTATGCGCAACTGATTCTAAGAATCAGTCGCATAGATACCCGGGGCCAGATGAGGAGTTACGACGGCGCTAATGGTGTTGCGCCGTCGTAACGCCTTTGAGAATCTGGCCCTTGATGTGCAAAGTTAGCAGAGACATATCCCAACAGACTAAAATATGTAATTAAAGCACAAGGTGGTTCAATAAAATACTGACATAAGGGGGGGGTGATCCTTTTCCCAACTCAGTGATTTTGTTTTAGATTTTTTTAGTTTTTTTTTAATGTTGGTGTTATATCTTTCACTCGGATGTTATAAGTTGAACTAGTAAATAAAGCTGGATAAAACAAAATCTGATTATTTTAAAGGGGTGGGGGTGATTTTTTTTCTATATCCATTGTACTTGAGCCCTCATTCAATCCGGTGCTGTTTTTGTCTGCAGCGGCTGTCTCCACTTCCGGGACTCCTGCTGCTGGCAATCAAAGCCCATGATGATGGAACGGGGTTGATTATGAGCCAGAGAGGAAGAGGTAGAAACACCACCGTGGGACCCAAGAAGAAGAGGTTTGGGGTGGCTCTGCACAGAGCAGAAAAATAAAAATCCTCAATGAAACAAAAAAATCTGCTCCACGTGAGTGAGTCTCTATTTAAATTCTCACACAGACTATTCAGGTGCTAGCCCAGCTCGCAAGCTGTGTATCATATGGAAATGATTCCAGACAGCTGCACTTTCATTGTATTGCATGCACAGGAGTTCCGTTGGCTTCGATTTTACCAAATCTCTACAGTGACCTGCGCATGTGCAGCTCACCGTACAGGGGTGGACAGTCAGATACAGTAGGTACGTTTAATGCAGTAGAGACAAAGCATCTCTTCTGCATCAAAAATCTTGCCTGTTCGCCTATTTTTAAAATGTACATAAAGTTTTACTTTAGGTTATATTGGAGATTTAATTAACAGAAAAATACTACTAATAAAAAAATAAATCTTTAGTGGGAACTTTTCAATTGTTTTTAAGAGTATAGGAAAAGTAATACATTATACAGTATGTGATAGGAACCCATTATTATTCATCCTTTTGTTTGAAGTTCAGTTTACATCCTGAATCTAATGCACCTGTTTCTTTATTCAGCTCCGCGGTTTCTAATAATAAGCTCATTAATATTTTACAGACAGATGTTTTCTTTTTGGACACGGAACAGAAGGCTTTTTTATGTTTATAGCTGAAGATCTTGTTTAAATGCGAAAAAACAGGTTCAGTATTCCTGCTTACAACAGTCTGAAAAACAAACTCAGTTTATTGATTTACTGTACTGCCAGACTATGTGCACATGCCGTAAAGTTCAGGTGTTCTGAAGTGTATACCAGAAAAAAAATGAAAAAGCGGAGAAAAAAAAAGCAAGGAAACCAAATAATAAACAAAACAAAATCTGCATTATTTTTCAGCTTTTAGTGCTCAAACGTTCTTAGTGGGAATTTAAACACTATGGGCCAGATCCAAGTAGATCCGCGTAATTTTAAGCAGGCGTAACGTATCGTAGTTACGCTACGCCACCGCTACTTTGAGAGGCAAGTGCTGTATTCACAAAGCACTTGCGTCTAAAGTTACGGCGCCGTAGCGTAAATGTGTCGGCGTAAGGGCGTGGAATTCAAATGACAAAGATGTGGGCGTGTTTTATGTTAATTCTACTTGACCCCACGTAAATGACTTTTTTTAACGGCGCATGCGCTGTCCGTGGGGGTATCCCAGTGCGCATGCTCCAAATTAACCCGCAGCAAGCCAATGCTTTTGACGTAAACGTAATTCTACGCAAAGCCCTATTCACGAACGTTTTACGCAAACAACGTAAACGACGGAAAATTCGACGCTGTCCCGACGTCCATACTTAACATTGTGTACGCCTCATAGACCCAGGGGTAACGTTACGCCGAAAAAAGCCTTACAGAAACAACGTAAAAAAATGCGCCGGCCGGACGTACATTTGTGGATTGCCGTATCGAGCTCATTTGCATATTCTACGTGGAAATCAACGGAAGCACCACCTAGCGGCCAGCGTGAATATGCACCTAAGATCCGACGGCGTACTAAGACGTACGCCAGTCGGATCAAGCCCACATTCAGTTGTATCTTGTTTTGTGGATACAAAACAAAGATACAACGGGGGATCGTAGAAATTACGCGGCGTATCAATAGATACGCCGGCGTAATTTCTTTGTGGATCTGGGCCAGAATATGCAACCAACAGGTAAAGACCCAAAGCAGGGGCACAGGAGAATTCCTGGGGGTCATGGCAGAGGGAAAAAAATCTCCCACTTTGGGTCATTAGAGTACATGAAAAAGATATCTCCTATGATTAATGGTCAAAATTGTGAGTGACTGTCTTTGTTATTAAGCTGAATCGCGTTGGTAATGCTGCTTCCATGTGACAAAAGAATGCTCAAACAAAGGAGAAAGATTCAGATGTGTAAATGTATGAAGGGTGCCACATCAGTGGTGATAGAGTCCAGAAGGATATTTAAATGAATAACAGTATGAAAAAGCTGACAGGAGTTCTACCCCCCCCCCCCTTCATCAGGGCTACAAAGCAAATAAAAAATATATAAACAATCAAAAGTTCATAAAACTCTGGAGATGATTAAATGCATGAAACAACTGGCAACTAAAAAACAAAATAGACAAAAAAAAAAAATGTTCTTTCAAAGATTATTAAAGCAGAAGTAAACCCATCCATAAAACCATTCCATTTCCGGCACATGCTATGTTAGGGGGGTTTACTTACACTTTAAAAACAAAATCAAATTGATACTTAAAGTGGAGTTCCACCCATAAATATAACATTACATCAGTTTTAAAAAAAATGTAATTAGTCCTTTACGAAATTCTTTTTTTTTTTTGTTGATGCCTTCAAAGTGTTGTTGCTAGGCAGAATAGTTAATCTTCCCACTTCCTGCACTTAGGTGCTTAATGCTTCCTAACCTACACCGCACAGACTCCTGGGAATGTAGTGGGTGTAACTTTCCAGGAGTCTGTGCACTCCCCAGTCTCAAAGAATCATGTGACTTGGACAGCACAGGTGCTGAAACCGGATCTGACACTGCTTGTGCAGCACTGAGCATGTGCGAGATCTTCAAGGCTGAAATCCAGGAAGTCATACAGTCTGGCTTCATGATGCCCACACTTAAGATGGCCCCAGTCAATTTCTATTTTATAAAGTGTCTAAATGCTGTAACAACCTAACAAAACGGACCTTAGTTTACAGACTAACTTTACTAGAATACATTAAGCTTGTGTATTACAGGGGTATTTATATTTAAAAAGTGAAATTGTGTCCGGAACTCCGCTTTAACCACTACAGATCCGCGCTATCGTCAAAAGACGTCTGCAGCGCGGACCTGAAGTGCTGGGAGGACGTCTTTGGACGTCCTATTGTTTACATTACCCGCGCGCGTCGCTGGGGGGCGTGCAGCGGGTAAACACTGTGCCGTTGCATCGCTGGGAGGCCGACGGCAGGTGACAGCAGGGACGTGGAGCTCTGTGTGTAAACGTGCTGTCAGGGAGAGAGGAGACCGATCTGTGTCCCTTGTACATAGGGACACAGCATCGGTCACCTCCCCCAGTCACCCCCTCCCCCCACACAGTTAGAACACACCCAGGGAATACATTTAACCCCTTCCTCACCCCCTAGTGTTAACCCCTTCCCTGCCAGTCACATTTATTCAGTAATTGGTGCATTTTTATAGCACTGATCGCTGTATAAATGTGAATGGTCCCAAAATTGTGTCAAAAGTGTCCGATATGTCTGCCGCAATATCGCAGGCCTGACAAAAAAAAAAAAACACAGATCACCGCCATTACTAGTAAAATAAAAAATAAATCTTAAATCTATCCCCTATTTTGTAGGCGCTATAACTTTTGCACAATCCAATCAATAAACGCTTATTGCGATTTTTTTTAACAAAAAAATATGTAGAAGAATATGTATCAGCCTAAACTGAGGGAAAAAATATTAAAAAAAAAAAAATTGGTATATTTTTATAACAAAAAGTAAAAAATATTGTGTTTTTTTACAAAATGTTCTGTCTTTTTCTGTTTATAGCACAAAAAATAAAAATCGCAGAGATGATCAAATACCACCAAAAGAAAGCTCGATTTGTGGGGAAAACAATTATAAAAATATAATTTGGGTACAGTGTTGCATGACCGCGAAATTGTCATTCAAATTGCGTCAGCGCTGAAAGCTGAAAATTGGTCTGGGCACGAAGGGGGTTTAAGTGCCCAGTAATGAAGTGGTTAAATATATATAAGAGGATATGTGTACACTTCATCATCAATAGTAAGCATTAATAAAAACAAGGTTCAACCAGAAATAAATACTTTTGGGATTTATGAATGTACTATACTTATAATACTAACTGGTATTCATTATGGTCAGTAAAATATAACAATCACGGTCATAAAATTCAAGCAGTGGGATAAAACATAAATTATTAAATTATTAATAAATAAATAAAAAATCGAGGAAACAAGATGCTCATAACATAAAATACATAAAATGTGCATATTCATAATGCTACAAAGCTATTTTAAAAAAAAAATAGATAGATGAATAATTTAATTAATAAATATGTTTTCTAACATTTTTGTTCTTACTACAGTATATAGTAATATAGTATTGTGGAAAGAACCTTTAAAAAACTTCATGCTTATCTCAAAAATTACAAGAAATTTTAAATGCTTTGTAATGACAATATGAAAAAAATATACTAAAAATAGAGAAATTGCAAGTTTTTTATTCTTTACATACCTTGGCCTAGATTCACGTACAGCCGATCTACGTTGTGCGGGCGTAGCGTACCGTATTTACGCTACGCCGCCGCAACTTAGAGAGGCAAGTGCTGTATTCACAAAGCACTTGCGTCCTAAGTTACGTCGGCGTAGCGGAAATGGGCCGGCGTAAGCGCGCGTAATTCAAAGTAGGCTGGTAGGGGGCGTGTTGTATTTAAATGAGGCTTGACCCCATGTAGATGCATGGCAGAACGAATGGCGCATGCGCGCGCATTCTCAGTATCACGTCGTATTTACGCCCAAAGATACGTCGGCTCAATGCCTGTGACGTGAACGTAACTTACGCACAGCCATATTCGCGTACGACTTACGCAAACGACATAAAAAGATACACTTGTTCCAACGTTCATACTTTGCATGGGCTGCGCCACCTAGAGACATGCTTTATCTTTACACCGGCGTATGTCTTACGTAAACGGCGTAACTAATTGCGACGGGCGTACGTATGTTCGTGAATCGGCGTATCTTGCTCATTTACATATTCGACGCGGAAATCAAGGAAGCGCCACCTAGCGGCCGGCGTAATTATTGCAACCCAAGATACGACGGCGTAGGAGACTTACGCCGCTCGTATCTTGGCCAAATCTATGTGTAACTGATTCTATGAATCAGGCGTATAGATACGACGGCGGCCATTCGGACTTACGACGGCGTATCTGGAGATACGCCGTCGTAAGTCTTTGTGAATCTGGGCCCTTGTTTCTTTTCCTTCCTATTCTTCTCATGGTAGCCATTTTCACAAAGGAAAAATGTATTTATCTACCTTTACTTCCTGGAGCTCTGGGTCTGCCTGGAACATGTGACAGTGCAGATCATCTGAGGAGGGAAAATGCTCCCCCACCTCCAAGATCTCATGGGATTTCATAAAGTTTACATACAAGATGCAGCTGTGAGGCCAGGGCTACATCACCAGTGCCTCACTTATCCGGAAAAGGAAAAAACAGTAAATTATTAAATATATTATTGTATTTGAATATTTAATGTTGTTTAACTGATGCATGTAAGATGATTTAACATCAACATGCAGAGTTGCATGCTCATGTGTTTTAGTGAAAATTATAAAGTCACTTTTGAAAGATTAACAGAAATATATGAGTAGCCTGAATAATGATTGAACTAAATGGAGATGTGATGTAAAAAAAGACCAAATTACAGATCTCCACAGATGAAAAATTTGTATGAGCAGGTTGTCCAGCATGAAGCTGCCCTGGCTCTGGAGAGCCATTATTTAAACTAAAAAAGGGAACAGGTTAGAATAAGAACAGAGATGGAGGGGAGGAGAGTGGGAACTGAGGAGTGAGGAGGAGAATGGAGACCAAGGGGAGAGAACAGGCTAAAAATGATAGATGTTGTCAGAGGAGACTAAAATTGGTCATAGCTGGATAGAATTTCAAACAAGAATTTCTAGGAAAAGTCTTAAGAAAACTCCTAAAAAACGTCTCAGATAATTTGTTTGTCAGTCGAAAGAATTAATATGCTTTTAACATTTGATTTTGGAAGGAATGGACTTCAGCAAACAAAAATCACATATACTATTAGAAACTCGTTCATTCAAGAAACATTTTCCATCCTGCTCCTTAAAATTTTCCCATCACTGGGGTTAATTAAGAAATGGGAGGAGCTGAAGGAAAATGCATTCATTAAAGCGGAGGTTTACCCAAATAACATCTATATCAGACTAAATTCTTTATACTTCTAACATGTACAATTGGCATTTTTTTTTTTAGGCTGCACATACCTTATAATCTATATTTGCAATCCGGCTTCCGGGTACTTCTCCCGTGGGAGTAGGCGTTTCCAAGCTAAGCCGCAATGTAATCTTGGAGTTCGCCCAGATGATTGATGTCTATCAGAAAATGTTCCCCCCCGGCGGATAAGGCCCCGCCCCCCGTATTGCGTAGTTGCGTCACGAGTGTCACAGAGTTTCCGAAAGAACCCGAACATGCAGAGCTGCACGTCAGCTCTACACGGCGCCTGTGCACCGACTAGGAGCCGCGTAGAGCTGACTGCGCAGGCGCCGTATAGAGCTGACACGTATGGAGCTGTCATTGAGTAATACTGTGCAACAATCCATTGTTATATCGTGTTTACTATTTCATTTACTGTATATTCTGATCAAGGTGCAACTTTTCATCTGCATATGACATCAAATAACCCTAATCAGTCCTATTTAACTCCTTTCTACCCTTCTTCCCTTAGTTATTATTTTTCTGCAAAACATTTTTCTACCATTAACCACTTCCTGTCCTTCGTACATATAAATGCGTCCTCGGATGGGAAGGGTAATGACTTGGTCATCCCAGTGGCTGCAGCAAAGATCAAGAAGCCATTTTTTTGCCGGCGATTTCTTGCAAAGTAATAGTGATTGGAGCAGATATGAAGAGGTGATACCGCTCTGAAAAAGCTGCTGATCCCTTAAAGCAGGGGTCTCAAACTGGCGGCCCTCCAGCTGTTGCGAAACTACAAGTCCCATGAGGCATTGCAAGGCTGACAGTTACAACCATGACTCCCACAGGCAGAGGCATGATGGGATTTGTAGTTTCACAACATCTGGAGGGCCACCAGTTTGAGACGCCTGCCTTAAAGGGTCACTAAAGGAAAAAAATGTTTTTGCTGAAATGACTGTTTATTGGGTATAGAGACATAAAAGTTAACTGATTCCTTTTAAAAATGATTAAAAATTGAATTTAATCTATCATATAATTTGTCTCTAGTTTCACTTTCGGTTTTAAAGGTACATACATGAAGTTCCGGGTGAGAGGTGAGTCGGGAAGACTCACAGAACAAAAACAAACAAATCCAGGGCAGTGTTTTGTTTTTAAAATGAATCTGATTGGTTCTGAGGAGTTTTAGACACACAGTAATGACAGCTTAGACCACCGTGTAAATCTCCCAGTACCATGGTTATAAGGAAACAGGCAACCAGGAAGTGTGGAGATCACAGCAGAATTACAGCTACTTCAAAGCAAAAACGAACAATGAGGACATGAAACCAAAGGAAGGTAAAGGAAGCTATTTAGCTAAAAAAAAAAATCCTTTAGTGACCCTTTAAGTGGCTCCCACCCTACTGAGGCTGACAGGTGCTGGCTCTGCACAAATGCATGGGATTTGAAAGAAATCCTGGACTGCCGTACTGCGTTAAACAACGTCTTTATTGGATAAAATCAATTGGATGAAATTGTTCACCCGGCTATGAGTAAGCATCCCACGATGTGAAACATGTTAGCCATTTTTTTGTCCTAGTGTTTACTTTCTATTTTTAACTGCACTGTTTTTAGATCATGTTTTGATTTGATCCAATAAAGACATTGTTTAACGGAGTGCGGGAGTCCAGGATTTCTTTCCAATCCCATGATTGGAGCAACTACAAAGCCACTGGACCAGTTGTGCTTTCTTCAAGGGCTCCAACTTTAACAGGGTAATGTTTTTCTTTTGTCCATCATTCACTGGTCAGTGTGACAAATTGGGGATTATTATTGAACGTTAGAGGTCTGTTTATATAATGTTGCTAGGTAAATGAAGTTCAGTTAATTACTGTTCATCAGAATACTGATCTTTTAAAGTAATGTTATTGTCCTATTGATTTTTTGCATAAGTACACTTGCTAATCCTCTCTTCTTTTAGGTTATGCTTGACCTAATAAATTCTTTAACTACATCAATACAGGGCACTTTCACCCCATTCCTACCCAGGCCATTTTTCAGCTTTCAGCACTGTCACACTTTGAATAACAATTACACAGTCAGGCAACACTTTACCCATATGATTTTTTAATCATTTTCTCCCCACAAATAGAGCTTTCTTTGGTGGTATTAAATCACTGTTGGGTTTTTGATTTTGTAAATAAGTAATTTTTCTCCTTCACTGATGTGCGCTGATAAAGCTGTACTTATGGGCACTGATGAGGTGGCACTTATGGGCACTGATGAGGAGGAACTAATATGGCACACTGATGGGCACTGATATGTGGCACTGCTGGGTGGCACTGGTGGGCACTGATACGTGGCACTGGTGGGCACTGATAGGCGGCACAGTTAGGCAGCACTGATGGGCGGCACTGATGGGTATTGATGGACAGCACTGATGAGCAGGCACTGATGGGGACTAAAAGGCTGCACTGACTGGCATCACTAATGGGCACTGATTGGTGTCACTGATGGGCACTTATTGGTGGCACTGATGGGCACTGCTGTACAGCCGATCACTGGTTGAAGAGCTGTGTCGTCAGCTCTTTACAGAGATTGGGATTGCGCCATGTTCCTAGGACATGGCGCAATCCCAATCTCTGTAAAGAGCTGACGACACGGACACGGTCATGCACCCGTAGGCACATGAGAGCGACCGTTCTGAGGCACTGTCTTATAATGTCCTCCTAGAACGAGAGCTGCATCGCTCCTCCTTCATTTGAAGGTGGACAGGCGAGAAAATGGTTAAAATATCTCAAGGTGTGTTGGTAAGTGCTGAGTATAGACTTTAGGGGCCAGATCCACAAAAACGGGCGTATATTTAGGCGGGTGTAGCGCATCTCATATGCGCTACGCTGCCGTAAATCAGAGTGGCTCGTAGGGTATCCACAAAGAACTTGCTCCCATATGCGGGCCAGCGTAACGTAAATCTGCCGGCGTAAGCCCGCGTAATTCAAAGTAGGCTTAGAGTGGGCGTGTTGTATGTTAATCTAGTATGCCCCCACGTAATTGACGCTTTTTATGAACGGGGCATGCGCCGTCCGTGGATGTATCCCAGTGCGCATGCGCGAAATCACGTCGCAAATAGTCAATCCTTTCGGCGTGAACGTAACTTACGCGAAGCCCTATTCGCAAATGATTTACGCAAATGACGTAAACGACGGAAAATTTTACGCTGTCCCGACGTCCATACATTGCGTACGCCTCATAGAGCCAGGGGTAACGTTACGCCGAAAAAAGCCTTACGTAAACGTAACGTGACGTAAGAAAATTGCGCCGGGCGGACGTACGTTTGAGAATCGGCATATCTAGCATATCTAGCTAATTTGCATACTCTACGCGGAAATCAACGGAAGTGCCACCTAGCGGCCAGCGTAAATATGCACCTAAGATCCAACGGCGTACTAAGACGTACGTCGTTAGGATCTAGACCACATTCAGGCGTATCTTGTTTTGTGGATACAAAACAAAGATACGACGGCGCATCCAAGAACTTACGTGGCGTATCAATAGATACGCCAACGTAACTCTTTGTGGATCAGGCCCTAGGTGTGTAGAGAAGTTATAAATTAATTCACCGGCTCCACTGGAGATAGCGCTACAATGATATTTCTAATCCATTCTGTTGTATAATTAAAGCATGTACCTGAACTTTCATTAAAATGTACAGCATTGATAGCATGTCACCTCCTTCATAATAGTAATAATATTGGCATTAGACACATCATTAGGATAACAAATAAAACTGAAAAAAATAAAACCTGCAAATTACTTTTCACAAATCCTTATGAGTCATAAAGTCTCCCACAGTTCAAATAAAAACTGTTGAAGGATGACTACTATGTGACAAAAGACATCACTATGGTTATTTTCAGAACAATATGTATTCAAATACAGTACTGCAAATATAGCACATTGAAATGAAGCATAAACACATGTATACCTGCTGAGATACGTTCAATATTTCCCAAAAGGAAGCTACTATAGCTAAGAGCATAAACATTCTGAAATAAATGAATTTCGCCTGCTGAGCTATAAGCTGCATCTTTCGCTCTTACTAAGCATGCACACCTGAAATGTGACATTTTCTATTTTTAGAGAGATCACTGATCTCTAAGATTGCATCCAATGTATTGTGGACATTACCAATAGAACTACAGATATTTTCATTTAAAGTGTCACTCCACTTTTGAGTAGGTTTTCACTAGCAAATAAAATCTAAGTATATTACAGTACTCAGCAGTATATCATTTTCTGCCCCTTTTCTGTAGGTTTTCAGCCAACAGTTATAGTTCTCAAATAAATCTCAAATCGTTATGTTCTCCTCTTTTTTGAATGTCATTGCAATGGGAAACAACACTACATTTGTGCACACATATTCTTAAATGAGCAGTCAAGTGCGCATGTGTGCTTTTCATAAAAAAAAAGCAAACATGTCATACTTACATGCTCTGGTGCAGTGGTTTTGTGCAGAGCTGCCCGGATCCTCCTCTTCTTGGGTCCCCCACCGGCACTCCTGGCCCCTCCCTCCTGTCGAGTGCCCCCAGAGCAAACAGCTTGCAATAAGGGAGCCCAAGCAGGCACACTCCTGAGTCAAGGATCTGCGTGTCCATTTAGACACAGCCATGGTTCGGCACCACCCCTCTCTCTCCTCATTGGCTGTCTAGCTGTGATTGACAGTGACCCACAATAGATTATTGTACTGCTCAGGCTCCGTCAGTATAGGAAGTTATCTAGATGATTCTACATCCACAGCAGGAGTGCCAGCGAGGGATAGAGCTTGTCCCAGCTCCTGTGTTCACTTAGGCTTTCTGGTCTAAGCTGGGCCCCATTGACTCCTGTGATTGCCATGTCACACTTATCCTGGGAAGCAATGTGTTACCATGGGTGCATATACGTGCAGATTTCTGCACATGCGCACGGATGCCATGGCTGCTAGAGTGCCTATATACAAAGAATTAACAGCATTGATGCACATGTACAGAGGATTTCTGATTGGCTTTAAACACCTGGCAGAGACTGCACATCTGCGCATGCACGGAGGATCTCTGAAGATAGTTGAGCAGAAGAAGGGCAGGAGGAGGTGGTGAAAAATAATGGGGTGGTAAAAACGCACTTTAAACATTTCTTTTAGTTTTGGATAGAAAGGGGCAGGGTTAGAAACCAAATCTTTTTTTTTGTTGTTGTTGGTGTCCCAATTGGAAGCATTTCCTATTCGAGTGACACCAGGAGAAGAACTGAGGGGAACCGGTGTCACTAGAAAAGTACAAATACAGCACTAAAAAACAGACAGAGGCTCTAACATTTTCTCTACTTTATAAGAAAGTGTTTTTTTGTTTTCCACCACTTTGTGACATTT